>NC_137823.1:57953447-58273447 GCF_963921795.1 Nannobrachium achirus
GTCAAACGATTAAAGTATATGGAATCTATGAAAAGGTTGTGGGGGTCCCTGCTTTATCTCTCTCTCAACTAAGGGGTCCTTGGCCTGAAAACGTTGAAGACCCCTGGAATGTCACCGGTTTACACACTCACACACACACACACACACACACACACACACACACACACACACACACACACACACACACACACACACACACCGTATATATACCACTTGTGAGGACATTACATAGACTTCCATTCATTTTTATGCAAGTCCTGTGGCCTTACCCTAACCCCTAACCCTAACCCTAACCCTAAACCTAACCGTTGTGGGGACCTACTATTTTGTCCCCACACTGTCAGAGGTCCCCTGCAGGTGACTGTGTGAACATGCGTTTAGTCCCCATAAGTATAGCTAGACAGTAGACACCCTCACCCTGAGTGGCACCATGGTGACGCTCTCTGGGCTGTCGATGCTGTACCAGATGCAGAGGTTGCTTCTGTTCTGCGCGACCACCACGTCGCTGCCCGGCACCCACTGGACGTACGTGCAGAAACTCAGCACCGTGGTCTTCAGCGTGGTCTCTATGTCGTACAGGTGGAGCTGGAGAGGGAAGAGATCCATGCAGGTTAAAAGTGAGCGCTGGCATCTTTTCTAAAGTACTGCCATTCAGATAACACACATGATTTAACCACATATTGTTCCTATTTAGATGATATTGTGTACATTCAATGTCATTGTTAACTTACAACCTAATTAAAGGGACTACACCATGAATTACCATTTAATTTTTTTCTTGTTTTTTAGTCTTCCCAGTGTCTCTTCCAGCCCCCCCAAAAACTCCATTCATTAACTCTAAGCCTTGCCTTTCATTTCAGTGATTTTCTGAGTGAGTGTGTCAGAACGGTTCTTTCCTGAAATGAGGACTGGTGTGAGGTCACACCAGGGCCCATTTCCTATTGGGCCCCCTCGAGAAGGGGGCGGTACTTTTTGGGAGGCTATATTCTATTGAGACTATATATATGAGGTGGAACCATGAGGTAAAGTGGTGCTACACCTACAATTGGAATGATACAGAGAAGATTAAGATCGACTCTACATCGTTCTCATCGTGGTGCTCTAATATTCTCTGTATCGTTCCAATGTTAGCCCAAAGACAGCACCCCGTTGCCAACAAAGGGCATTTTGGTTTTGCATCTGAAATGGCCTATAAATTAGAGACAGACAGAACATGACATTTAAATATCCGAGTGGTTGTTTAGGCTAAAACCTGTGGAAAACCGTATTATGGACCAATATGTATATAAAATATATATATATTTAAAGCATGGTGGGGCCCCTATGTGCAAGTCTTATTTAGGAAAATCAAATGGCAAAAGGGTATCAAATGCAGGCAGGGGCGCCACAAGGGGTAGGAAAGTGGGACTGAGTTACTAGGGCCCAAGGTGGAGGGGCCCTAGTACCTTTATCTATTGAAAAATAGCAGATATACAAGCTCACAGCGCGGCACTCGGTGCCGCGCTGCAAGCTTGTAGATCTGCTACTTTTGAGTCGTGAAAATGTGTGCAAATATTTGAATATATGTCTTTTTTTAAGCGAACATTTGTAACTAAAATTTTGCTTCTGGGGGGTCCCTGGAACGAAATATTTTGAGATGGGGGTCCATGGCCAAATACATACCATTTTGGGGGTCCTGCACATGAAAAGGTTTGAGCTCCACTGACATCGAAACATAGGTTTTTCAAAAAGAAACTCAGAAGGATTTGAAATATTCAAAGATTTTCATGATTTTTCAAAAATAGCAGATCTACAAGCTCGCAGCGCGGCACTCGTTGCCGCGCTGTGAGCTTGTATATCTGGTATTTTTCAATAGTTAAAGCACAGGGGCCCCACAGTGAATCCTTGTACCCAGGGCCCAGAATTTGGTGCGACACCCCTGAATGCAGGTGTACTGTATACATAAGATTCAGCCCTGAGGCCAGATTAAAGAAAGTAGAAGCAGGTAGAGAGTGTTCCTAGGTCAGTCCATGCAACAAGGGAAGGCACAATGTTCTGTGGGAATTCGTTCCAGCTCTAATACACCCATAGGTGGCAGCCGGTGAAGTCTAATAAACTTTTGTAAGACACCAAAGGATAAAACCCCAGAGCTGATAGATTTGGAAACTTGCTCACACCTTAGAACGAAATACATTTCCCCCCAATGCAACCCATTTCACAATGAGGCTCGAAAAAAAAAAGAAAAACGAAGCAGTATCTCAATTTAACAGAAGGCAGAGTTAAACCATTATTATGAGTTTAAGTCCCTGGGCGGCCCAAAGTTAGAGGCAGCCGAGGGATTCCCAATTACCAGAGTTCTGTGTGTCGTCGCCCAAGGGCTGAGCATCAAACTGTTCCATGGCCCGAGGGCATCCACTGATAACTGCTCTCTCCCTGCCTGTCTGCTGCTCTCACCACTCCCACCCAAAGACCAACACAGTGTACAACTGCAGCTGTAATTAAATAATTTAAATGCTTTAACTATTGAAAAATAGCAGATCTACAAACTCGGTGCCGCGCTGCGAGCTTGTAGATCTGCTATTTTTGAAAAATCTTGAAAATTAGAATTTTGATCAGATTTTGACCCGATTCTATAATTGTCTTTTGAGGTTTTTTGAAAAACCTATGTTTCTATGCTCAAACCTTTTCATGTGAAGGACCCCCAAAATGATATGTATTTGGCCACGGACCCCCATCTCAAAATATTTCGTTGCAGGGACCCCCCAGAAGCAAAATTTGAGTTACAAATGTTCGCTTTAAAAATACATAATTATATTCAAAGATTTGCACACATTTTCCGGACTGTTTAAAAAATAGCAGATCTACAAGCTCGCAGCGCGGCACTCGGTGCCGCGCTGTGAGCTTGTATATCTGCTATTTTTCAATAGTTAAAGCATTCAATAATTCTAAGCCTAAATGGCTTAAGGAGCTTGCACACTGGTCCGTATCATCTTATCTCTTATCTGAAATGTGTCGCACCTAAAAAAAGGCCGTAACCTACAGTCTGTGTGGATCGAGGAACAGGCTCATAGCACGCACTTTTGCCCCCTTTTTTCTTTTTGAGCGGTGCTCCTGGAAGGAGCTGAGCTCCAAGATCTGTCTTTGTCCGGTTCCAAAAAAATGTCCAGGGGGCCTAAAGTAAACTGAAGCGTGGCCTACATTATTTTATGATTTAACTATTAAAAACTAGACCAGGTCAACCTGGTTGTGCCAGACCCCCTGTCTGTCATCATCATTTATGACATCATGCCTTTTGTAGGCATGTCATCATCATGTCATCATCATATATACCCAGGGCTCCAGACTAACTTTTTCACAGGTAGCACTGGTGCCACCTACATTTTCATTAGGTAGCACCACCAGAAATTAGGTAGCACCATCTTTTTCTTTGTATAGCGTATTAGCGTGGTATTAATACATAGCTTTATTATGCTGATGACAGTTGTTGTCGATATAATGTTGTTGAATACCCTGATAACAATGTCTCAGTAAAAAAAGCTGTAGCCTAGTTTTTATGTATTTTTGCTTCAAGTTAATATTTGCAAACTAAAGACATTAATTCAAGAAAGATTTACGAATATCTAGGCTAACAAAGGCAATATAGAACTATGACTTTAAACGTGCACAACGTAGACTAAATGCAATAGGCTTGCTTTCATGCAGGATGGGAAAATAAAATTGTCCTTATGGTTTTGGAGTGAGATACTGTGGGAAGTAAGCTGCTTGATCAACAGAAAACGTTCACTTGGACACACACACGCACGCACACACGCGCACGCACACACACACACACACACACACACACACACACACACACACACACACACACACACACACACACACACACACACACACACACACACACACACACACACACACACACACACACCACACGCTACAACAAAGACAGAAAAGTTAACAGGTGCCGTTAATTTGAGCTAATTGTCTGTCTATGAAGTGAAAAGCGCATTTTGGGCACTGAGGAACTTAACGACCCACAGCTGTTTTCGCACGTAACAGTAGGTTAATGTAACCAACGGTGGAAACATCCACGAGCGATTGCTATTCAATAGCTAATCTAATAGCAAACAAACAACCCACGACCCATTATCCAGTTAGAGATGACAACAGAAAAAGCATGGTTATACAAAGAAAGGTTAGTATTATGTGATATCTATCCATTCCAAGGTGAGCGAGAGAGAGAGAGAGAGAGAGAATCTGTCTGTGTGTGTGACTCGACCACCGGACTGACCGACGCTAGTGTGCATTGTGTGAGTGTGTGTGTGTGTGTGTGTGTATGTGAGTGAAAGAGAGAGAGAGAGAAGGGGAGGGGCGGAGCAGGCAGTCAGGGAGAGAGAGAGACGGAGCGAGAGAGAGAGAAGAGGCGTCAGGCGATCCTCGATTGAGGATTGTCTTTTTTTCTTTCTTTTTTTTTAGTCGCACGTGCGCGACCTGGTTAAAATTTAACTCGCACTTTATGAAATTAAGTCGCATATGCGACTTAACTCATTAAAAGCCAACCCCGCGATGTCGCGGGAAAAGTAATAGAGTATCTATAGTGCCATCCACGCGATGTCGCGGGAAAAGTAATATATTACTGTAACGGCGAGTAAAAATACCTAGTACAATGGCCGACGCTCCGGAGACGAAATCCGCGCTGATTTGTCATCATCACGGCTCCACGAGCACACAATAGTCATCCCATAACATTGAGGTGGACGGCCGATCTCATCTTTAATGTCCATTATCTCAAAACTACACTTTAGAAGCTAGGATGGAGGCAGATGCTCGCTTATTTTACACAGTTATAAAAGCTCCCGGTCGGCCATTACACAACTCCACGTGGACACGCATCGGTTCCGGCGCACGATCCGATGACGTCAGACCGGAAGTACTTCCGGTCTAGACTTCTGGCCTTCAAAATAAGACAGCGGCCGTTAATGGGGCCGGGAGGGGGCACTCTGGACCCCCTAATCCGTTAATGTCCTGGGCTCAGAATGAGTTAATAGCTCGCACCCTGGAGCCCTGTATATACCCTTTATATAGAAAACCCGGACAGACATTTGCTTATGTAGGCCTACCCATTTCATGGGTCTGGCAAATAGCAGATATACAAGATCTGCTATTTTTGAAAAATCATGATTTATTACTTTTTTTGGAAAATCTTTGAATTTTTTAAAGCGAACATTTGTAACTGAAATATTTGCTTCTGGGGGGTCCATGATATATATTTTTTTACATTTACGTTTACAGCTTTCTTTCATCTTAGCCATTTTCGAGATTTTGATTTCATGCGTACAAGTGGCTAAATATGTAGTTTTGGACACAATAAACTGGCGATTTCTTTAATACTATTTACAGTAAACTACACTAGCTAGGCCCCATTTGCCCATGAAAGATTGCGGTGCATCTTGGGAATGGGATTAATGTATGCCCCCACCCACTGAAATCAAAATCATTAAAATAGAAAGCAGTGAATGAAAACCTTTTAACACTCATCTTTATTTTCTCTAATTACAATCTAAAATATGAACCCTTGTTGTAAAAAAAAAGGTTGTCCGTTCCCATTTATTATGTCCATGAATTAAATACAGAGGGCTTCCAACATAAAAAAGAACGTAAAATGTCTTATTTAAAATGTACTTCCTTTTAGGCAAGGGTGTTTAACTATACTTGTACTGTACTACATTTCAATTGTATTGACTATACTTGTACCGTTCTCCATTTTTGTCTAATAAAATAATCAAAAAGTTTAAAGAATTGGGTGGTGTCCCATTCTGGCGCTCAACCGCAGACTCTATTATTTGACCTCATGAGGATTTTTGTTCAGGGGCGTCTCTCTCTACCCCCTCATGTATATCTCTCTCTCCTCCTCTATTCCAGGAGTTTTCAAAGTGGGTGACGGGGCACCCTGGGGTGCCGCGACGGCAGTCCAGGGGTGCCGCGAGATAATTTGATAATATTTTGAATTTATTTGGACACTTGAAAAAATATTTAGTATCATTTTAAATTTGAAGTACAGAGTTATTTTCAGTCAGTTCTAACCAAAATGGCTATTATCTCAACGTTTTCCTTGCGACATAATCACTAAAATATCATCACTGATGGGCAGAAACCTTGTATCTCCAAGTTTCAAATGTGTACGTCTTTTGGTAAAGCAAAGCCCTGCTTCATCATACAAGACTGTCGCACAAAAGTAGTGAAAACAGCCGATCTACAAGCACACAACGCCTCGCGATGCGAGGCGTTGTGTGCTTGTAGATCTGCTGTTTTCACTAGTTTAGTACATTTTATAAAACGAACAGTTTTGGACATACAAGGTTTCCACCCGACAACGACGATATGCTATAAATATAAGGTGCTGGGAGTGAACATTATAATGTAGGGGTGCCTCGGATTAAAAGAAATATGTATGGGGTGCCCTGAGACAAAAAAGTTTGGGAACCCCTGATGCTTTACTGCCTCTGGGCCTCCAGCCCAGTGTTTATCTCCCCCTGCGTCCCCCAGGGGGCCTCCAGCCCAGTGCGTCCCCCAGGGGGCCTCCAGCCCAGTGTTTATCTCCCCCTGCGTCCCCCAAGGGGCCGAGAGCTCAGTCTCACCCGCAGCTTCTTGTCCCTGAAGAGCAGCTTGCGGCCCGTCTCGTTCAGCTCCAGCCAGTCGATCTTGGAGTCGTGGCTGATGGTGCCCAGATTGTAGCCTCCGGTCAGGTCCACTGGAGGGACAGTGGAGGGAGAGAGAGAGGGACATGTATGGAGAGAGAGAGAGAGAGAGAGAGAGAGAGAGAGAGAGAGAGAGAGAGAGAGAGAGAGAGATTATTGGAGAGGTGTTACCTCCAGGGAACCTACAAAAGCGGACGAGAAGTCACTGGAGCAGAGTAGCACAGTAGCCCAGGGACGTGCAGAGAATGTTAGAGGGGCAGGGGCTGACATTTCTAAAATGGGCCTTTTGGTGGAAATATCGAAAAAAAGATGATCTCCAAGCAGCGACGCGTTGTCAGCTTGGAGTTGTGTGCTTGATACCACACTGATAAGCATAATCAAGTCAATACTGGAGATGTTGCGTAACGGCATGGATTTCTACACAGAGAGGGCAATTCTTTCAACATAAGACGCTGCATTCAAGTTCAGGAGTTTGGACAAGTCAATTCTCTTGCATGCTCAGGTATGGCATGGAAAGAGGACATTTGCATTTGCATGAGGTCATAGAGACACCATTCATTTATTTATTCATTCATTGTCCGTTTTTTTTTTTTTTTGCGCAGAAAATCGGACCCTGTGTGCAAAGGCCTTTAATCTGTGCCAATGACGATGCAGCCTGGCTGCTTCAAAGGCAACCTTTTAATTTGCACTTTCTGACACGGAAAACAACAAAAAGTGAAGGGGAAAAGTCATTACTTGCGCCTATATAAAATATGAGGCGCAAGTACTGCGTTCAGTTGAAGGTTTTTGTCTGTGGCACACATTGGAACACTGAAGTATATTATATATAATACTTAAATATGAAGTATATTATATATAATACTTAAATATGAAGTATATTATATATAATACTTAAATATAATATATATAATACGTAAAACTTGAACATTGAGATATATATATATATATAGGATATACTATATATATATATATATATATATATATATTTCTGAAGCCAGAGCCATACATACACACATATATACCTGGAGAGGTACTTTCCAAATCTATTCCAGACAACTTCTTCGGGTATATATCATCTTTAGAATATACTGTATATATATATATGTCTGTGGCACACATTGGAACACTGAAGTATATTATATATAATATTTAAATATAATATATATATATATTATATATATAATATATAATATATATAATATGTAAAATTTGGACATTGAGGTATATATATATATATAGGATATACTATCAGACAGTATATATATATATATATATATATATATATATATATATATATATATATATATTTTTTTTTTTTTTTTTGAAACCAGAGCCATATATACACACATATATACCTGGAGAGCTACTTTCCAAATCTATCCAGACAATCTCTTT
Organism: Nannobrachium achirus; assembly: GCF_963921795.1. NCBI lineage: Eukaryota > Metazoa > Chordata > Actinopteri > Myctophiformes > Myctophidae > Nannobrachium > Nannobrachium achirus. The sequence goes on from NC_137823.1 coordinate 57,961,520, forward strand.
GGGTATATATTCTCTTTAGGATATACTGTATATATATATATATGTCTGTGGCACACATTGGAACACTGAAATATATTTTATATAATACTTAAATATAATATATATATATATATATATATATATATATATATATATATATATTATATAATATATATAATACGTAAAATTTGGACATTGAGGTATATATATATATATATATATAGGATATACTAATATCCAGAGCCATATATACACACATATATACCTGGAGAGGTACTTTCCAAATCTATCCAGACAACCTCTTCAGGTATATATCCTCCTGAGGATATACTGTATATATATATATATATATATATATATATATATATATATATATATATAGAGAGAGAGAGAGAGAGAGAGAGAAAGAAAGAGAGAGAGAGAGAAAGAGAGAGAGAAGATAATCTCTCTCTCTCTATATATATATATACACATATGTAGCTGGAGATGCTTCAATGCTGGACAAGCTTATGTTGCTTTTAGTAGAGTAAGAACGCTGAATGGATTACACATAATTGATTTTGACCCAAACAAGATTAAAGTGGACCAACGTGTTAAAGAAGAGATGAAGAGATTACGTCAATCACCATTGGAAATACATGAAACATGTACAATTTTTAATTTACAATTACATAAACATTTAACCATTGGGCTACTAAATGTTAATGGTTATCTTACACATTTACATGATATTATTGCAGATTCCTATATTGGAATGTTAGATGTTATTGCTTTTACTGAAACCCATCTTAGATCTTCAGATACATTAACAGAAAAATCATTACAGAGATTGAACAAAGACTATAATATATTTAGAGATGACAGAAACACACATGCAGGTGGTGGTGTGATGGTTTTAACAAGTAAAATTTCCGAAAAATGGAATATATCATTGTTATTGACATCACTAGAATTTTTATGCATACATTTAAGTTTTGAAATTTTAGATTTATATGTTATTGTTGAAATGTAAATTAATATTAATGTTAAACAAGTATGGATCTATAAATCCATAATTAAAATAAGACAAAGAGACCAAAGGACTATATCTTAGATTGCTGTATTTTAAGAGAGCAGACAAGGAAGACAGACAGTGAGCGTACCATAGCGGCAGCTTTCTAAATCTCTCTCTCCTCCAAGATGGAGGAGAACAGTATATAAAGAGTACAGTTCATGACAGTAAGATCGTGGGACTTATTCATTTGTTCCCAGATCATAACAAGGAAGTAACAGGAAGAAAGGGACACGTAGTGTTGGTAATTTTCCACAGTGAGATACAGTATATCATGATTTCGTAGCCAGGGCAACCAAAGTTACTATGACCTGTAATCTTTAGCCTGAACCTACAGTATCCGACAAAAATGTGGTCTCTATACTGTACGCTCAGTTCATAATATATAACCTTATGGTCATATGAGCTTCATACACAAACATAGAATTATGTATCATAATTCTTATCTTATCAATCTATCCTTTTAATTTTTGTATGAGGTTCATATGACCTCCATATTAAACATTTTATCAGGGTAATAATAATAATAATATTATGAAGACTTTAATAATATTTATAAATTCAAATTTCGAAAAGGACAAATTTCGAAAAGGACTGTAATAATATTTTTTAAAAGGGAACTGTAATAAATCCTTAAAGTTAAAGAAATGTGACACCAAATAAAAATATTTCATCGTTTTTTACAGATGAATGGAGACAGAATTAAAATTTAATAAACTGTATAAAGAATAAAGAATGAAAACAAATAAAAGATGAATTAAAAAGTCCATAAGTCCAATGATCGGATGATGATGATGATGGTGGGGCATGGAGAGACGGCGGTGAGGACATCCAGATGCTGTGGGTTCTTCTGGGTCTCTTCTTTCAGGTGTTTCCTACGGAGCAGAGAACCTTTGGCCAGTTTATTTGTTCAAGACAACTTAATTCTTCAGGTAGCGTTTGTACTACTACATGGCATGACAACAGTGCAACAGAAACTCACCGACCAGGCACGATTTGACTCGTGCCGCTGCGGTGGATTGGCATGCACTGTCCTGGCCTCTCCAGGTGGTGGTTCGTCTGCACCCCGCCTCATTTGTGGTTGATTTCCGGTGACCCGATCCTCCTTCCCCACACTGCATTCCTCTCTCCGTCCAGTCTCCGCCTCAGCCCATGTAAACAGAAATATTTCAAATTAAGTTTCAAATAAATCTTAAATCAATGAAAAACCAAATTAAAACAATGTTAAAAATGTTAAAATGAAAAAACAAAAGATACATCACACCCCTCTGATGTTACAACAGGTTGTGACATTTAAAGTTAAATAAATAATTTAAATTATTTAAATCAATAAAAAGGGCTTTAAATCATACACTGTACACATACAGTATAGCAGTGGGCAGGGGAGAGGGACAGTTGAAACTGTCAGTGATAAGTAATACGCCTCAGGGGCGAGAAGCGACCTTGTGTCCTTCTCAACAATGGGGTCTAATTTGGTTGTTATGGTAACCAGGGAACATGACGTTCCCAACAGAGATTTATGGGTAATGAAGTCTTTTCTAAAATGTATTCATAACAAGACAGACAGAACATCAACAAAATACTTAAGACAGTAAACAATCAGAATGTTTACGAAAAATAGGAGAAAGGAGGTCATGTTCCCATAACAGATAGCAGACACACAAAAACAATCTGACCTTGGCAGGCAGGTGTTATTCTAGCAGACAGTCAAACACACGCACTCACATACTGGGTCAGAGACACAGAGTTGGGGGGGGGGGGGGGGGGGGGGGGGTTGACAAGATGAGGGAGGGGGGGGCGGCGCCGGCATGCACACCCTCACACTCTGAACACCACTCACACGCACTTCCCCACAACTCGTGCACGCCCTCACACATACAGTAGCCTACGGCAAACTCATTCTCACAGAGAAGTCATCAAATAAATTACCATTTTTACTCAGACACAGCCAGAAGCCTCTGGTAGGTTTTAAAACTTAACATTAGGTAAAAATCTTAACAGTTTAAATTAATTTAGACATCAATAATTTGAGTTAGTTATTCTTAGTCTTAAATCTTAACTTTAATTTCTCAGAGACATTTTAAAACGTCTTAAAAGTACTTAATATTACAGAAAAAAGAACTGGTCCATAGTCAAAGATAAAATATTGCTTCTCATTTTCCAATGGCTTGGCGCAAAGCCATGAAACTGAGAGACCCAAATAAACACAGATTAATCGATACAGTTACAAATAACAATAAACAGCCGACTGCCTGAGTCGCTGTTCCACTGACAAGATAAGCCATAACCACAAACTGACTAAGGAGCACGGTTTTAATCAGGCTGGCTAGAAAGCTCACGCCCTAGGTTATAAGCCAAACAAATAATGACCCTTCATAGGGTCCAGACAAACAAATAATGACAAAAACAACTGTACCGAAAAAAGTTAAAGTCTGAAAATCAGTATTGTCTCTGCCTCCTCATCACAATGAGAGAGCGAGAGCACGAACCAGATAAATAGATAAAAATAGATTTAAGGTGTACGCGTTCCACCCTGAAACGTTGTAAGATGAAACAAAGAGATTTACGACCATTCTGTATCTAGTAGATAGGGGTTAATTTACGACGCGTGTCAAACCAAAACATTATTAGGAGCTTTCGGAATCCTCCAGACGGGGAGAGAACATAATTCACAAATCATATCAATTATAATTACATTAACATCGTTAATTCAAAATTCAAAGACACGACACGTTACGGGGACTAAGTAAATATGTACTTATCTTAATCATTTTAGGAATTTGCCAGGCGCAGATATCCAGGCGCAGACAGGGACCGGGGGAGTATCCAACCTCTTGTGTCCGATGGTCCAACACGGTCCGCTGCTCCCGGATGTCCACGCAGGTTCCACATTAATCCAAAACTCAGATAACACTGTTGTCCAAATAAAAACCTTTGTCTGAAAATACAGAAATGTAGGATTTCCTGGCTGGTTCCAGATACGTGTTGCAACATTGTTCCACCGGGGGAGAGAGTGAACCATGGCTAAACAGCCTGAACACTCCGTCCCTCAGTCGGCCAATGTTGACAAACTGTATGCGGCTACGATGGACCATTATTATGTAAGTTATTAATGTTAAATACATATGGATTATGGATAAAATCCATAACCAAAATAAGAGACACGAGCCAAAGGACAGTCCATAGATTGCTGTATTTTGAGAGGGCAGACAAGGAAGACAGACAGTGAGCGTACCATAGCGGCAGCTTTCTAAATCTCTCTCTCCTCCAAGATGGAGGAGAACAGTATATAAAGAGTACAGTTCATGACAGTAAGATCGTGGGACTTATTCATTTGTTCCCAGATCATAACAAGGAAGTAACAGGAAGAAAGGGACACGTAGTGTTGGTAATTTTCCACAGTGAGATACAGTATATCATGATTTCGTAGCCAGGGCAACCAAAGTTACTATGACCTGTAATCTTTAGCCTGAACCTACAGTATCCGACCAAAATGTGGTCTCTATACTGTACGCTCAGTTCATAATATATAACCTTATGGTCATATGAGCTTCATACACAAACATAGAATTATGTATCATAATTCTTATCTTATCAATTGTTATCTACAAATCACCAACAATGAGTTTTTCAACATTCAACATGTTACTGAAAGACATGATGAAAGCATTAGTTACATTACCATTAGCTATAATGATTCTTGGAGATTTTAATGTTCATCTTTATAATAACAATGGACAACAGATTGAACAATGTATGTTTACTTATGGTTTCAAACAATTAGTTAATAAACCAACAACAGATAATGGAACTATTTTAGATCACATATATTTTAATAAATGGGAAACAATGAATGTGATTGTTGATGTTAAAGATACATATTATTCTGATCACGATTTAATATTGATGTCATTAACATTGAATTAGTCTTTAGTTAATATATTCATTACATTTTTAAATTTCTTTTTAATTTTTTTTAATAACATATTTGCTTTTATTTCTCTCTTTACCTCTATTTCTTTTAATTTCTTTTTTTAAAACATCTATATTAAAAGATTTAAAAAACGATTTAAAGAAAGAATACCTTGATAAAAAGCGCAAGTTTGCTCCTCGTTAGAGGTGCAGTCTTGTTATGTATGGTTTGATCAGACACAGAGTAGGGATGTTAATCGACGCATTATTTGCGAATCGACGCGTCGCGGCCGAAAATCGACGCGTCGATCGACTTTTTTCACTTTTTTCCCCCCGCTAAGCTGCAGCGAGGCTGCCATTAAATAAGCGGGCTTTCGTGTCAAGCATGCATGCAAAGGCAGGAGGTAAACAAAAGACATCCAGTCAGCGCACTGCTATGACGCGTGCACACGAACAGACCAGCAGTGTTTCTCAACCAGTAGTCCGCGGACCTGACCAGCGCCGCATGCATGCGAATCTGCGATCCATGCATGCAACACAGACATTCACTCGTCCCCGACACACACACACACACACACACACACACACACACACACACACACACACACACACACACACACACACACACACACACACACACACACACACACACACACACACACACACACACACACACACACACACACACCGGTCCTCTCACATTTGGAAAACATTGACGCTTATAACGAACAAGCGATTAAAACATTTTTGGGGGAAAAACTTTAGAAAAAAAAAATAAAAAAAAATAAAAAAAACTTTCGATTTTTCGACTCATACTTTTTGAGTCACGGTGAGCATGAGTCGATTTTCGAGTCGATTTTCGAGAGAGAGAGAGAGAGAGGGGAGATAGACAGTAAAGATGGGAGGAAGGGGTAGATGGACAGGCAGGGGCATCACAAGGGGGGGAAAGTGGGACTGAGTTACTAGGGCCCAAGGTGGAGGGGCCTTAATTATTTAGTTATTGAAAAATAGCAGATATACAAGCTCACAGCGCGGCACCGAGTGCCGCGCCGTGAGCTTGTAGATCTGCTATTTTTCAATAGTTAAAGCACAAAATGTGAGTGAATCCTTGTACCCAGGGCCCAGAGTTTGGTGTGACACTCTCCTGTGGACAGGCACGATGTAAGGAGAAGAACGTCATGATGAGGAAAGAGGCAAAGAAAAGGCAAACAATGCTCTTCTGTCCATCAAGAGAGTTAGAAATAAACTGGATGGAGGATGAGAGCATTTTCACCTGCAGTCGCACGCACGCACGCACACACGCACACACACACTGCATTGAGTTGCCCACAGCTTACATCCTAATTGAGAGTCATTCTCTCAGGGAAAAGCATATGCCTGTTTCAACAGAAACATGCGCACGCACACACGCACGCACACACACACACACACTCCCAAGGGAGTTGCAGGGGAGAGGTGAGAGAGAGAGGAGAGGTGCAGGCGTGCATACATCAGTTAAAATCACATGGTGTTTGGTCCAATCAACAGCCAAGCCATCAGCATTCTGGAATGCTTGGATGTCCTTTATTTGCAAATAGGATCTGAGACGCATTAGGACAGACTGGGAGTCTGTTGTTACAGACTAAACAGAGTAGGGAGAGTGGACGCCTCAGTTAAAAAAATAAACACGCCGATGTCTATTAATGGCACGACTTCTCTGTGAATCTCTGATGTCATATTGACGAAAGTCTGATGTCATATTTATTGATATGTGATATTGATGATATCAGTCTTGCCCAAATATGGAGTAATGCGGACAGACACAAGGACATACAATTGCTCTTCTGGAATCTCTAGAACACTGGTTCACAACAACAGGTATTAAGGACATTATTTGACATTTAGATAGAAGAGCCTCGAGCTTTAGTCTTCTAGAGCAGAGGTCTTCAACGGGGGGTCCGGGACCCCTAGGGGGTTCTTAGAGTTACTACTACAGGGGGTTCTCCAAATCTTTGTGTGATCACTTGAACCCTAGCATTCCTATTCTTAGTGGGAACATTAGCCAAAAAATAGCAGATCTACAAGCTCACAACGCCTCGCGCAGAGGTTTGGTGTAGAGGGAAAAGAAGAGCAGACTAGTAGGCATATGAAAATACACATTAATCCAACCTACACAGATGATAGTGCTGTCAAGTCTAAACTGTGGAGAAATAATCCATGTACATTTTTGAAGCGGTGAAAACCGCTTCCAATGAGTGGCTTTGTGTGTCCCACGCCCATATATGGTCATTTCAGTCCAGAATGAACAGGCTTTTTCGAAAACAAAATGTCTGTCACCTCATGTCCATATATGGTCATTTCAGTACAGAATGAACAGGTTTTATCTGTCCCGTACGTCCAGAATATCAGTCCAGAATGAATAGGCCTTTTCAAAAAGCAAAATATGTGTCCCATGTCCATATATGGCCATTTCAGTTTAGAATGAACAGGTTTTATCTGTCCTGTACGTCCAGAATATGTGTGTAGTGTCCCTCCCGGTCTGATGATTGGATACTTTGAGGATTGGTCAAGCTTCACATGATAATTCAGCCCTCCAGATAAAATCATTCATTCATTCAGAATATATAAAGAATGTAGAATTCAGAATATATAAAAACTGTATAGATCACAGAGTTCATAACTCTAGAACACATAGAATAAAAGTTCACCGCTTCACTTCGAACCGAGGTTTGATTTTTAATCTGCAACACAATTTTTGTACGATATGTAGTGGGGGTCCCTGCTTCATCTCTCTCAGAGCTAAGGGGTCCTTGGCCTGAAAACGTTGAAGACCCCTGCTCTAGAGTCTAGAGGTCCAAGCACTGAAACCGCCTTTTCTTTAACCATGTTAGCCCTGTATACTTCATTGTATGAAAAGGAGCTAAAATAGCTCATCTACGTGCCTCACACATCTAGTATGTCTAGTTTGAAGATGTGTTTATGTGGTTGGAAACACGTGTGGGTCGTGGACTCGTGGGTTTATTGTTGGCTAAGCAACGGTAGGCATAGACAACCTTGGGCATGGGTGCCAACATCGGCACATGGGAGGGGGATCACTGGCACACTGGCAGAAGTGTGAGAGGATTCTTATTTTAAAATCAAATGTTGTTTTAAATGTGGTCAATTAAATAAAAAGTCACCTAATTTGCAGCAAATTACATCCTGCAAATAATTCTAGATTCATTAAAATTCTGAACTCTGACATGGGGAGGGAGTCTGCCTCTGAGTCTAATGATCATTATAACAATGTCCTGACAATCAAAATATGTCTGAATTCGTTATGGGGTGTCATTAAATTGCATGTTGATCGTTAACATGGCACATTGACTATCTAGAAAATAAAAACATGGCACTTCATTTCAAAAAGGTTGCAGACAGACGCCTGGGCTAAGCCAACGTTATTGATTAGATCACAGAGCTTCGTGAGACGTTTCTACAACATGGTCAATGTTGTCCTGAAATATGTACAACATCGTTGTCTTTATGTCGCCTACCCTAAGAACTGTCGACTTCAAACATGCTGTGCGAATGAATGGCCAAGGACCCGCGGAGCACTGTACCGAGTGGGAGGTTGGTCTAATCATCAGATGTTTCCATGCCCAAGTACAATTCATTCAACTGTAATGGTATTCATGTGCCTCCCGGGGGCGCTGTTGACTATGGGGCTTTGGGAGATTATAGAATGTCATGTCACAGAGGAAGGTTCGCTTGGTTCACTTGTCAGAGTTTAGAGTGAATATTAAAGTTTTACAGTGTTCCTGACGTTATCTTGAGTTGTAATAATAACAGATCAACAATACACAACCAAAGCAGTGTGTGCTGATTGTCTTTGAAACATCACAACGTAACGCTGTCTGTAATCATCATACAACAGTAACGTCACCGGTGCATCCTTGGTATCTTAACTCATACCCTGCCAAAAAAGAAGTTTTCTATAATAAAAACGTCTTTTTAACTATGGACCTCCCTGCCAGACGTCTTCTGGACCTCTTTTTTTTTTTTATAATAAAAAAAAATTTTTTTTGAAAAAAAAATATTTGGACCTCCAACAGTGTACTAGCCATGATCGCGATCGCGAAATTGCATGTTTAACCCCCATACCAACCCCATCTTTCAAACATGGCAGCCATGTTTGTTTACATTTGAAGCTGCCTTCTCCTGAATGCCTGAACGGATTTCCAAGCGGATTTTTTTGTTTGAAAGCTGTGAAAAGCATGCACATGCATAGTGCATGATCTGTGCACGAATGTGTGCACCAGCGTGCACACTATTTTTTTAACCCTTTGTTGGCGAACCGGCAATATAAGAGGTCCCACTTTAAATATGGCACTGAAGAAGTTAACTCTTTGAGTGCCACCCTAGTCACCACTAGAGGGCGCCCAGTGGCCATAGAAAATCCCATAGAGATATGCTGGTATATGCAGAAGCCCTGCAGCCATGACTTGCCTGAACACTTTCCTTTGTGCATGTACAGGAAGAGGATGAAGTTAGCTTGAAGTTAGCTATTGGCTACCAAGCATTTTAGAAGCCTTATTTTCGTCAACTTAGCCATGATTAAACCTTGCACACCTCATGCATGGGAAAAAAACAGAGAAGAATGAGCTCTAAAAAATCCAATGCAATCCTGGATTGCATTGGAGTGGATTTGTGCAGTTTGTTCACAGCTTTCAAACAAAAAAATCCGATTGGAAATCCGTTCAGGCATTCTTGAGATAATCGCCATTATGTTTTACATGTTATGTAAACAAACATGGCTGCCCTGTATGTTAGATGGCGTTGTATGGGGGTGGAACATGCAAAATCGCGATTGAAATCATGTTCACTAGATTTGATGGGGTCCAAAAAAAAAAAAAAAAAAAAAAATCAAAAAAATTTTTTTCAAAAAAAAAATTTTTTTTTTTTTTTTTTTTTTTTTTAAAGCCGAACTAGTTCGGGATCGGCACTCTGCGATACGCTAATAAAGCCGAACTAGTTCGGGATTGGCACTCAATGAGTTAATAGTGACGTCACGGACCAATCCTTGTTATTTTTATGCGAGCAGAAGCTTCACCACTTCCTTGTTTATGGAACGGTAGCTTCATATTGCAGCGCGCCGTTCTCGAGGACGCATCAAAAAGACTCAACACTACCTCCGGAGGTGGTCTCGGGGCCGGTGCGTTGATACGTTTCTGAGGACAGTACGCAGGCTTCACGCAATCAGAACGTCTGCCACAAGTAGCCTCGAGTTTCGCACCCGAGACCGCAGAGTGAATCCACCCTCAGTCTGTGTCTGTGTGTCTGGTCTATCCGTGTCCCTTTTATGTTCATAATGGAGATTGCCTGGCTCCAGCCAATAGACCCGCCCACTCTCTGAGTGAACTGCTTCTCTTGGTCTGGATGTGTCATATGACGCGTCTCTTGATACGGTATCTTGACTTACCGACCAATGAAATCAATGCAATACGGAGGAGGGGTGCGTCTAACTTTTGAAAATCAACAGAAACAGTGGAGGGAGGGGTGGCTGCGTGGCTCACCAGAGTTCTTAATTGCTCCCTTTGAACTTCAAAAGGGCTCCGAACTGCAGTCCTTGATTGAGCCATACAAGTGTCGAATAGCTCGTTAGTGATTTTCTCTCTAATCAATGAAACATCAAAGACAATGACCTGTTTGGTGCATGTCATAGAGGGGAGGGGGAGGAGGGAATGTTTTGTGTGCAAAAGTCAAACACAACCCCTCCCAACAGATCTCTTGTGATTGGGAATTTCAAATTTTAAATCCCCTCCCCTTTTCAATGAAATAGAATGGGGACAACTTCAGACTCAAGCTCCAGCGTAGAGTCTGAAATCAGGCTAATATGGAGATGTCATGGCATCAACATGAAGTCATAGTACTGACGCAATAGTCTGGTACTTAACTCATTGACTGCCAAGGCCCGAGTTTCCCGAGTTATTACAGTAGTCCCAGGCTGCCAGAGCCCGAGTTTCCCGAGTTGGAAGCCATTTTGAAAAAAAAAAAAAAGAAAAAAAAATTATAAAAGAATTTCTAAAAATGCCTCAAATGTATTAGGCATGATCGCAATTGTGAAATTGCATGTGTAGCCCCATAACAAACAAACACATCTTTCAAAATGTCAAAAATGGCTGTTTTGTCTGACTTTGAAGGCTTGTAACTCATGAATGCCTGAACGGATTTCCAAGCGGATCTTTTTGTTTGAAAGCTGTTAAAAAGTACTACACATATGATGCATATATGGTGCATGGGCGTGCACGATCCGTGCACTAAAAATTGATCCGTGCACTAGAAATCTAGGATAGTGGCAGTCTGGTACTTGGGGGCCATCTTGAAATGGCATTCAATGAGTTAAGTACTCTGACAATGGGGCACAACAGGTATTGCATGACTGAGGGGCATGAGTTCCCAACTGGCATCAATTAGCCTAGTAGCATATCATATGCACACACACACACACACACACACACACACACACACACACACACACACACACACACACACACACACACACACACACACACACACACACACACACACACACACACACACACACACACACACACACACACACACAAACTCACCGATAGCAATAGTTTTTATGTCGATCAGGTAGGCAAGCTTCTTGTTTTCTTCGACGCCTCTCTGCTTCCTCTCGTTGAGACGTACACTACACACACACGCACACACACACACGCGCACGCACGCACGCACGCACACACACGCACATGCACACGCACACGCACACGTACAGAAAAGACTGATCAACAACACATCATTGCATTGTGCATAAATTAAACCTAACCCAACTCATCACATCAATTCAACCTGATTGAAAACAGGCCAGCAATGTGAAAGGATGGTCCCGCCAGAGGCTATCAGCAGGGGTGTCGCACCAACCTCTGGGCCCTGCATGGGTACAAGGATCCACTCACATTCTGTGCTTTATCTATTGAAAAATAGCAGATATACAAGCTCACAGCGCGGCACCGAGTGCCGCGCTGCGGGCTTGTAGATCTTCTATTTTTGAAAAATCGTGAAAATGTGTGCTAGTCTTTGAATATTACAAATCTTTGTATGTTTCTATATGTCAGTGGTGCTCACACTTTTTCATGTCAAGGACCCCCAAAATGATATGTATTTGGCCACGGACCCCCATCTCAAAACATTTAGTTCCAGGGAAATCCCCAAAAGGAAAATTTGAGTTAACAAATGTTCGCTTAAAAAAATACTTATATTCAAAGATTTGCACACATTTTCACAACTTTTCAAAAATAGCAGATCTACAAGCTCGCAGTGCGGCACTCGGTGCCACGCTGTGAGCTTGTATATCTGCTATTTTTCAATAGCTAAAGTATAAAATAATTAAGGCCCCTCCTCCACCTTGGGCCCTAGTAACTCAGTCCCACTTCCCCCCCTTGTGACTAGAGTTCTCAAACTGACGATACTAACTGACAATTAGGGTAGGGTAGGGCCTAAAATGTAAGCTAATTAGTCGGGCCGGGTAGGGCCTCGAGCTCAATGTTTTATTTTATTACTCTAGAGTAATGAGAACCCGACTGTACCCGACCCGACATTTAGGGTAGGGTAGGGCCTAAAATGTATGCCAACTAGTCGGGTCGAGTAGGACCTCGGGCCGACCCAGTTAGGGCCCAGTTAGGGCCGGGCCTTAATTTTCACGCCCGTTGAGAACTCTACTTGTGACGCCCCTGGCTAGCAGCAGCAGCAGCAGTAGCGCTATGCTCACTGTTAGCTGGAACAGCGGTGGGCTATTAGCGAGACACAGAGGGACTTGCACTCTGACACTTTTGACAAGGCCTGAATACATTAGCATGGATGTGTTCTGACTGGCAGGCTGAATACATTAGGGCTGATTTGTAGTGAAATGAGTTCTTCTGCACTGCGAGGAGAAACGGACGTGCTGACAGTGATGTGTTTTTAATGCTTTTTTTTCTCCACCCTCAACACAAATGAAAACACGGTGTGACAGCTCAGTGGCTCAATACTGCCCTCTTGAGGGCCACAATGTAAAGATGTTTTTAGGTGCATGATTGTGTATCAAGTGAATTTGAGAGCATTTAGTGTAATATTATGTAAATGTGCTACAGTACAGTCATTGCTGGTTATTATTACCATTTGGATTCTGTAAATACTCCACAATGACTGCCTATAAGGTACTTAATTGGCCCTTATACTGTAGTGACAATTACACATACCGTATAACTCACTGTCATCAATTTGTGTATCAATGTCAAGGCGACATATTGACCCGGATGAGAGCGAGGCTGTGGTTCCCATAGAGCCATAGAGCTTCCGGTTACTTTTAGCGTAACTTCTTCAGCGCAAAGAAGGCTCTGCCCTGGAGTTATCACAGCCAGTATGTACACAAGGCATTGTGGTATAAAAAAAAAAGAATATCAGCTAAAGAATATAATAGTTAGTCTGTTGATCGCTAGAATCTAGTAGTATGAATGAGAAGATAACGTGCGCTTCTAGCGTAGTAAGCTTCTAGAATATCTTTAGTTACATACATACGTCACGTAGCCGCGTAACTACGTAACGTAGGTACGTAACTAAGGATATTCTATTCCAGGTAGGAACAATCATGATAAAAGACAAATTAAGGGGGGCATATGTTTTAGCCTGGATGTCCCCTTTAAAGCTAACACCTGAAAGCGAAAGCGTAAATAATAGATGTTTCCCTGCATGGATTATCTTCAAACATTGAGTGAAGGGACAACACAGGTTACTTGGGGTTACTTGATTTGTTCCCAACCTTTGACATCCTCAGACGGATTGCAGTGGGTGTGTTTGTTTTATGTCACTATACCAACCTGATGAGGTGTGGGTTCATAAACTCAGTCCTGACCGAGCCCAGGATCTCGTTGTTGGCATACTCCACCAGGCTCAGTTCGCCCACGTTGAAAATCATGCACACCTGATGGAAAAAACATGAATATACATACGTAAATATAAACATTGTAGTAGGTTTTATAGTAGACTCTATGGGCCAGATTTACTAAGCCACATTTTTTCAAATCAAACATATAATTTTCCGAATGTCTGTCTGTCTGTCTGTCTGTCTGTCTGTCTGTCTGTCTGTCTGTCACAGCATTTCTTCTCAGTGGCTGTAGCAATTGATCTGAAATCGCATCAACATTAGCATATGAACACACCTGACATAACTGTGAAGCCCGTTTGTCACTTTCACAAATCATATGCTGTATATTAGCATTTTTATGGTGTATCTACAATCTATTCTGCATCTAGCATGAGGCATATATATTCTGCATCTAGCATGAGGCAACATGTTTAACCAGCTCACTCTCTGTGTGTGTGTGTGTGTGTGTGTGTGTGTGTGTGTGTGTGTGTGTGTGTGTGTGTGTGTGTGTGTGTGTGTGTGTGTGTGTGTGTGTGCAGGCGGGTGGGGGGGGGGGGGGGTACTCAGTATCTCTGTAGCCATTAAACGAAACGGATATTTCTTACATTGATGCTCCTACATATTATCATGCAAGCACCAGTTAAAGTTACTTTCCATCCCTCATATACTGTGTGCACAGTGCACATCCCATAACCCACACACTGTACATCTTTTCGGAGCTCATATCTTTGAACGGGTAAGGGCTAGTAGAAGTAAATATGCAAGTTATTTCACAAACAGGTGCGTTAGTTTGCTTGTCATCTGAAGCACACCTTGCGCTCTCTCCTCTCTCTCCCTTATGTTTATGTATTTAACCACTTGAACCAAAGCATCCATATTGTGGTAGGAACATTAGCTAAAATAGCCTGTCTACGAGGCTCTACAACAGCGCTGAGATTGTAGATCAGCCGTTTTAGCCGACGAGATTTGGTGTAGAGCAGGCCTGGAATTTCGTCATTTTAGGGGCAAGGACGCTTGGCCTTTGGTGTTGTCCAATGTTTGAGGGCACAAAGGCCAAATGACAGGGCAGGAAGACCATCAAATGAAACAAGATTTTAGTCCATTGAAAGAATGTGTTGAATTTAAGGGTAAAGGCTCTTTTCCACCGGCAGCGATAACGATGACGATAACGATTTAAAAAAGTGGGTTTTCAATTGAAGTGGATCGGCAGCATCCACCCAACACCGATACAGACAACGATAGCCGACAACTACATCGTTAGGATCAACAACGATGTGGTTAAGATCACAGTGATATGGAACTGGGTCTCTGACAAACGGCTCGAGGTGCGCTCTGTGCGAGCGGCTGTTAATTGGCGCCTCTTCACATTGATGTCCGATAACTTTATCGGACATCAATGTGAAGGCATAATTATCGCTGTGATATTTTATGGCTATCGTCATCGTTATCGCTGCCGGTGGAAAAGGGCCTTTAGGGATGATATCCTAATCTGCAGTGAAATAGATAAATGATGGTATTTACAATCTGATCCATGCTCATCCCTGCACCAATCAAAGTCTGGATTGGTTTAAAGATGGGGACTCGGGGGAGTTAAGATTTCAGAATCTCAACAAAAGACACTGTTGTCTACATGACAAGAAAGAGACACCGGTGTCTACTGTCTACATATTGACAAGAAAGAGACAGAGGAGAAGGTGATACAGTCAGCTGGGGCATTAAGGCCACTGTGGCCTCAGGTCATGCCATTGGTTTGAGGGGCATTAAGGCCACTGTGGTCTCAGGTCATGACATTGATTTGAGGACCACAAGGCCAAACTGAGGGGCAACAGCGGCCATGGCCTTCATGAAATTCTTGCCCTGTTGTAGAGGGAGGAAGTCAGTCAGATTGCTAAAATAATGGGAGCAGACATGAAGTGCGATTGTGCTGGTTACACAATGTGTTTTATCAACGCAATTTGCACATTTCAGAAGATCCTGTCTCTGCCTCTAAAAACCAGCTTAATTGGGTTGTAGTGGAGATGATGGCAACGGCTGCAATTAACTTGGGATTCTAATGAGAGTCAGCTGTATCACTCTAAACCCTCCACCTGCTCTAATATTAGAATCTGCTGGACCAGTTGCTCCATCTGGGTCAGTCCCTCTGCTGTGGAGGTTCTCCACCAGTTGCAGTGGCTCGTAATTTTAATTTTAATTATTATTTAATTATAATATATATAATATACCGTCTTATCTTAATCTTTTTCATATATTTGTATTCTTTTTTAATCAATAGGAGTTTGCTTTGGCTCCTAATGCATGAGCAGTAGTCATTCACCCAAATTCTGTTTGGCTCACATGGAGTTTCACTGTGTCCTTCCACTGCTGTACTATACTTCATTACTCAATATTTAAATTTCAGCACACGGTAAAATCTTCCGTTTTTATTCACCAAATGAACTCTGAGGATCGTACTGTACTGCCCATCACTGAATTCAACTTCTTCTCATTCCTGTGCAGGTTGAGGGCCTTGTGTTGCCCAGGTTAAACCATTCAACATATTGTAATGTGACCAGAAGGCAGGCTCATTCACTGAATGTGTAATTAATTATCTGCTGCCTGCAGTCAATCAGATGTCAATTTCACACAGATTGGAAGCACAAATTGAATGAAAAGCCTTTTATGTATAAAAAATCTGGTCCTCGGCACTGAAGCAAAAGGAAAATGACAGGTTCAAGGAGAAACTCAAACTGAAGCTGCACAAAGAGAGAGAGCACCTCACAGCAGGACAGAGTTAAACAAAGTAATATCAAATAGAAGTACAATGTCGAGTAGCACAGACAGATTTCTCCCTGCCGGTACCTCCTATTTCTTTGACTGGGGGAGAAATACATCTTAAAATATTTGAAATCCCATTCAAAAGCAGTTTTTGCTCAGGCCACTTGGTTTGGCAAGAAGACCTGCCTTATCTGTGATGTTAGCTCCAAGGGGATGACATGACAGACAGGCCCAGTGTGGAGCACGGCAGGGAGACATTTCTTTCAATTATTCATCACCGGAGAGAGAGTGAGAAAGCCTCACAACAGCACTTTAAAAAGTGCACTCCCAAGCTAAACTGAGGTGTGTGCGTGTGCGTGCGTGTGTGTGCGTGTGTGTGTGTGTGTGTGTGCGTGCGTGTGCGTGCGTGCGTGCGTGCGTGCGTGCGTGCGTGCGTGCGTGCGTGCGCGTGCGTGCGTGTGTGTGTGTGTGCCTACCGTTTCGTTTTCGAAGAAGAACTTCTCGTTCCCCCCAGAGCCTGGCCATGCCACCTGACAGGACAGAAGCATAGTGGAACAGTAAATCGTCACTGTCGGGCAGAAACCTCGTATCTCCAAGTTTTTTTTTTTTTTTTTTCGCAAAGTAGGGAGTCGGGCAGGGGGAGAGCAGAGCCCAGGATTACATAGGCAATTGGCAGAAAGGTGAAAATGGGTTACAAAATCGTGGGATAAAAATCATGAAGAAGAAAAACATTAATTAAAAAAGAGTAGAGTTGATACCTCGCTCAGTTTGTTGGTCAGAAGGTCCCCCAGCAGCAGCGTGTCGGAGGTGTGGGCCACCAGGTAGCGCTCCTTGCCCATGATCTTCACCTCCTCGATCTCGTAGCCGTAGTGGGACTTGAGCACCACCCGCGTCCCTGTGGACAGGTTCCTCACGATCACCTGGAGCAGCACACAACCAGGGAGGGACAGTAGTGAAAGTGAGCCGGAACGGCCGGAACCCCCGTTCCGTTAAAACATTTGGGGACGGAACGGAGTTCCGTTAAGAAGAGGAGAAGCCAGCTGTCAAAATCCCATGTTAAATAACCAGCCACAAACGCACGTCCAGGAAGAAAACAATAGTCTATACTAAAGTCAGATTAACATACAGTAGGCTACACAAGTGTTACTATATTTTCTGATAAAGTGCTTCTAAATTATTCCCGTGGGTTTGTGTAGGTCAGTGTGATCCAGTCAGTCCGTTTGCGTTTCAGTGTTTGTTTGACACGGAGCGGGTAGAGGTGAGACGTTCGCGAACGAATCGATTCTTTTGAACGGCTCTTTGAAATGAACGATAGGATTCGGTTCACAGTAGGGAGCCGTTCCTTTCTAATGAACAGTGGTGGGAAAAATACTCAATTTCTTTACTTAAGTAGAAATATCAATACTGCAATCAAGTAGAAGTTTGGAATGTTAATGTACTTGAGTATAAGTATCAAAATGTAGGCCTACGTCTTTTGAACAGCTCTTTGAAAGGAACGGATCCCAGAGATCCGGCTCACTTCAAAGAGCCATAAATCCCATCTCTAGGAGGACTCGTGTCTGTGCCTGCATGTGGCCATAAATGCAGAATAGACCAAAATGATTCAATTCTGCATCTGGGAATGGGAGATGTAGTGGAGTAGAATTAAAAGTATTGGAAATACTCCAGTAAACTAGGCTAGGCTATACTTAAAACCTGTACTTAAATACAGTACTTTAGTAAATGTACTTAGTTACTTTAGATAACTGGTTATAATAATGTGTAATAATAATATATATAATAATATAATAAATATAATAATAATATATATGCTTAGCCTTCTGTATGGAACATGAACAATATGAAGAGGCTTATTATAGAGGGGCAGCAGGTGGGCCTCCCAAAATAAAGTTTTCTATGCATTTCAGGGGTTTTGGGGGATTAGAGCCTCCCAAATTTTTTTCGGCCGCGCAGCTTCGCCGCGCGGCCAATTTATGACAGTTCCGGCAAGAATTTCAAACCACTTTCACCACTGGGGAGGGAGGAGTAAACAGAGTAAAGTCCTTTACACACAGGACAGTTGCGTTTTTTTTTCTTTTCTTTTTTTTTTCGTTTGCTGCATGAATAAAACGCATTGGATTTGGTGTGAAATGCTGTGCGGAATCGGCGGTTACCTGGCTCAGGCCCACGTAGGTCATCTCAAACTTGTTCTTGTAGATGCTCCTCCGCAAGCAGCAATCAAACTGCTCCACTCCCCCACACAGCGTTCCCTGGGGACGCACATGCGCACGTGCACGTGTGCACACACACACACACACACACACACACACACACACACACACACACACACACACACACACACACACACACACACACACACACAAACACACACACACACTTAGTTCTCTCTTGGTCTCCATCATGTCTTTGGGTACTCATAAAAGCGCTAATTTGAGATTTATTATAAATATGTGCATGCACGTAAGTGTAACCAACAAAACATCTAATGTTTTTTGTATGTTTTTTTTTTTTTTCAAAGCGTAAAGCTCTGCTTCATCATACAAGGCTGTCACACAAAACTAGTGAAAACAGCAGATCTACAAGCACACAACGCCTCGCTGTGTGAGGCGTTGTGTGCTTGAAGATTGGCTATTTTCACAATTTTAAATCATTTTTTTTAAATGATAAATACAACCATATTAAATGTGCCTCTGCGCTACTGCTGGGTTACTTTTACCATTTCTATGACTCTGTTGGCTTACAAAGAAGCAGAGAGCATGACAGCAATGGAGACATCAACACTACTGCCAGATGTAATCTCCAAGTTTCAAATTTGTATGTAAAGCCCTGCTTCATCATACAAGGCCGTCGCACAAAAGTAGTGAAAACAGCAGATCTACAAGCACACTGACAGCGCAGAGTCGCGAGCCGTCCTTCTTCCAGGCCAGTGCAGTGATGGTGTAGAGGTTGGGGATCTCTTTAGGCTTGGCTTCGTCCCACACGCCCCTCCTCGGAGCCCAGTTATACACCCGCAACCTGCACACAACATGGAAACAGAAAGATCTATTTTAATTACTACAATTACTATAACCTAATCTTTAACTATAATAATAAAGTTAACTTGCTGTTGGTTGGCTGAAAAACAAAACAGTGTTGTTACTGAGCCATTATCTCATTATGTGGAAAGAGGTACATTTCATTTGAGTGGTCTTTGTGATCACCAAACATGGCCTAAATAAACCCTTGCCACACACTGCCACCCAGAGGCTTTCTCATACTGGCATTCAGTTATGCACTGTATAACGAGTCGCTTACTCCTATGTGCAATGCCCAAAGACAGAAAAATAAAGTGTGCATGCTGCGAACGGACCGTGGCATGCAATCGTGCATGCGGACACTCACATGCCCACATCAAAAGGTAAGAAAATTGTGGCAGCAATCCAAAGTTATGGTGGCAGTAAACAAAATCAATAACCAAAAACAATGCATAGCTATTTTTTCCAGGACTTTCCAGGACCCTTGATCAATTTCAAAACTTTTCCAGTACTGGGGGGGAAAAAAATAATTTCAAAATATTTCCAGGAATTTCATGACAGTGGGAACCCCGTATAGTATACCGGTATATCTGCATAATAAGATGACTCTAATCGATATGAATATAAAATCAATCATGTCAACAATGCCAACATACTGTTTTTAGGTAAATGACTGTACATTAAAATCAAGATTGTTAATTTAACCTAGAGTTAAATAACAGTCAGGATTTTGATGTGTAAAGACTACAGAGACATTTCCCTGACAATAAACAAACTGTCTGTCTGTCACCCTAATAAGGATATCACTATCATCTTACATCTTCATCTTTTTCTTCCAGGATGTCATTGTGAAACCTTGCTGGAAAAGAGCGACCTCATCATACCTGTCATAGCTGCCGACCACCACAGACTGTCCGCTGGGGCTGGTGACGGCCACCGTGAACTCCTTCTCGTTGCGGTCGCGGCTGTAGTCGAACGTCTGCAGGACATGGCCCTCTCTGCCGTATGCCACCACCTTCTTGTCACAGCCGCCCACCATGATGCCGTTGGTGCCCCAGGCCAGGGCGTAGGGGGGGCACGGGTGCACCAGGAGCTTACCCTGTAAGTATGTATGTATGTATGTAAGTATGTAAGTATGTATGTATGTATGTATGTATGTAAGTATGTAAGTATGTATGTATGTAAGTATGTATGTATGTATGTATGTAAGTATGTAAGTATGTATGTATGTAAGTATGTATGTATGTATGTATGTATGTAAGTATGTAAGTATGTATGTATGTAAGTATGTATGTATGTATGTATGTAAGTATGTAAGTATGTATGTATGTAAGTATGTATGTATGTATGTATGTATGTATGTATGTATGTATGTTTGAGAGAGAGAGAGAGACACATGGGGAACGACAAAGAGAGAACGACAAAAAATAGATTAGAGACGGATTGATGTCTGATTTTCGATGTCCGATGCCGATATCGTTTCTGGACACCGATTGTAGATATTTTGTCCAAGTGTTAAATATCTCTGCTGTCGGGCCAAAACCTCCTAACTCCAAAATGTTCACTTTTGGGAAAATGAGCTCAAGTGGAGTTAAGAGGTTTTGACCAAAGGGCTTTTTACTACTTTTCATTGGTTCAATATTATTTTAACCAACACTCAGATGTAAAGGGTGTTCAATAATACCCCTGATTTATGCAAAAAAAAAATCAAAAACCTCAAAAATGGAGTTCAGAGGTTTTGGCCAGACAGTGACGATATTTGAAATTAATCAATTTGATCAAAGGTTTATTATTTTTTAGAACACCGCTATCTAGATGAGATATGGAGGATGGATAGGCACATAGAAATGAGATGATGAATGTAGAAAGTAGAAACAGATATATTTATCTGCCCACAGAATTATCTTTCAGCTAAGCTTCAGGTACCTGAGAATCTCCTGAGCCTTCGTCGTCGAAGAAGTAGCGTACCACTGTTCCATCAGCATGACCCGACAGGACGCCTTTACCAGACACACTGCAGAAGAGATGGTGCACTTTAAAATCATGAGTGGTAATTGAACTCTGCGAGTATAAGAAGAGGCCCCAAAACGGTTGTTTTTCAGTTTAGAAAATAACTTGTGAACAAAGATGTCGCACTGTTGTGAAGAAAAAAGAGTTGAGCCGGAAGGCAAAGCTCTCTGTCTTTCGAGCAATCTTCGTTCCCACTCTCACCTATGGTCATGAAGTGTGGGTCATGACCGAAAGTATAAGGTCTCGGGTGGCCGAAATGAGTTTTCTCAGAAGGGTGGCTGGTATCTCCCTTAGAGATAGGGTGAGAAGTTCAATCACCCGAGAGAGACTTGGAGTAGAACCGCTGCTCCTTCACTTGGAAAGGAGTCAGCTTAGGTGGTTCGGGCATCTAGTACGGATGCCCCCCGAGCGCCTTCCTAGGAAGGTCCTCGATGCACGTCCCACTGGGAGGAGACCCCGTGGCAGACCTAAGACCAGATGGAAGGATTATATTTCCAGACTGGCCTGGGAACGTCTCGGTATACTCCCAGAGGGAGTGGAGGAAGTTGCGCAGGAAAAGGAAATCTGGAGGTCTCAGTTGGAACTGTTACCCCCGCGACCCGATTCCGGATAAGCGGTTGAAGATGGATGGATGGATGGACAAAGATGTCATATGAAAACAGAAATCTGACTGCCTGACAACAGGATTGTACAGTATGTTCATTATTCTGTCATAAGAGTCAAAGTGTGCATACTTCGAAGCCAGTGAGACGACACAGGACTCCGTCCCATAGATGGTGGATGACTTGTTGGTCTGTGTGTTGGCAAGACGAACCTGTGAGAGGAGAAAGAAATGGCTCAGCCATCATAAGATGATATCACCCAACCACCAAAACGTTATGTTTTCTTTTTTCTTCAAGTGTCAAATCAAGGATCATTTTAAACCCCTTGCAGCTTCAGTCTCATTGAACTAAAAAAAGTCACATGTGTTACGTATTTCAATGCTAATGAGTTAGATGACGTTTTTGAGGCAGGCAATTTTACTGTACTATGCCCATATATGGAGGTCCCCGATGTCATCAGTATATGGCCATATATGGAGATCTCTGTATCTGTCAGTCCTTGCTCCTTTTGTGCCCATATATGGAGCTGACCGATTTGTTTTCTGATGCCATGATGACACATTGAGGTTAGAGAACACACTTCAAGGGGAACCTTATAAGGTTATGGACGTGTTTATGAAGTCAATCTGAGCCAATCAGGATGGAATATGAATAAGAATTGGACAGATCCGTCTAGATTACATGTCTGTAGAAATAATGTGTACCGATTGGTGTCATGTTTGGAGAAAATCTGTAGGAGTAATTTATATAAAACAAATGTGACGATAAAACAGGCTGATGTGAAAATCAGCATGCACAGTTTCACGCCCGACCGGTCCAACAATGGCGGAGATTAACTGCACACAGACAGACGGACGCACAGGGACGAGGCCCGGCACGCACAATACCTTCTGAGAGCATATAATAAATCTAAGTGAGTTTGCACAAGGACATTGTGTGTGTCTTACCTTGCCCTCAACTAAACCAAAGACAATAGCGTGCTCCATTGGCCAAAGCAAGCGAGTCACCGCACTCTGTAACAAAACAAATAACAGTGAGAATGACTGACTGACTAGAAAAATACAACACCATTAAACAGCTTTTCTTTTACTCACCGTTTGAACAAATTTGTTACAAATGGCTTTCTTGTCCCCCCTGGGTAGAGAGAGAAAACTGTCAGCATAATGTTTTATGACAATTGTGTACATGAAATGTAATATAGAACATGAAGTGAGCCAATGCATTTTACCATTCCTCTCCTATTCTGTATACAAAGATGATGTTGTCAGACTGGCCGATGGCGATTTTCGTAGAGTCAGGGGAGAAGGCCATGTCTTTCACTGTGTAACTCTGTTTCCCATACTGCCATAGAATTCAAACATCAATGGATTATTGCTTCCGACTAGAGATTTTTTTTAATTAATAACCTTGAATCGCAGGGTTACAAAAATATTTAGAGATTAATTATTTCAGGAGTTTCAGAGAAAGCCAAGGGCCAATCACATATCGGTTTACCACCACAGAGTTTGAATAGAAAGTCCATGAATTAAATACAGAGGGCTTCCAACGTAAAAAAGGCAGTAAAAGATCTTATTTGGGATGTTCCTTTTAGGCAGGGTGTTTAACTGTACTTGTACTGTACTACATTTCAATTGTATTGACTATACTTGTACTGTTCTCCATTTTTGTCTAATAAAATAATCAATCAATCAAAAGACGTCACTGTGTGTGTGTGTGTGTGTGTGTGTGTGTGTGTGTGTGTGTGTGTGTGTGTGTGTGTGTGTGTCTGTGTGTGTGTGTGCGTGCGTGTGTGCGTGCGTGCGTGTGTGTGTGAGTTTGGCGGAAAATGTCTGAATTCATCGGACTGTAACGGCAGGGTTTAACATTCTATCATCGCTGGACTTTTACATTTGTCACGAATCTGAGTGAACACGTTTTACCTTTGAGTCTATGGGCTTGGTAGAGAACTTGTCTCTCCTCTCTCCTTGCTCGTCATAGAGAAGCACCACTCTGTCCACGGTGCACACAGCAAACTTGCTGTTGTTTGGTGCCCAGGCCATGCATGTCACTTTGGCTGCACCTTCCTATGAGAGAGAGACACAACCCGTCAGAAGGGAGGGGAGGGAGGGGGCAATGTGATTAACGTCTCACACAAAATTCAGTGGTGCAGGGGTCTTCAACGTTTTCAGGCCAAGGACCCCTTAGTTGAGAGAGAGAGATGAAGCAGGGACCCCCACAACCTGTTCATAGATTCCATATAGTTTCATTGTTTGTGTTATAAAGTCACAGTATTATATTGTTGTTGTCGCCTGTAGATGGAGCTGGTGACCTTGAACTCCAGTCTCCCAGGTTTGGGGTTATTAGTGTTCACCTCCGGTTTGACCGGCAGATAGGAAAGGTACCAGACAACAGCGTGTGTGCTCCACAGTGTTCTGTATTATTTTGTCACTTTGCAAGTTTGAGATAAAGAGTCAACGACAGTAAAGCGTGAGAGTGTTCCTTTCTTGGAGTGAAGTTACCACAGTTTGACAGCACAATCATCAGTGTATTTTGGATTCATGTCAATTTGTGTTTTCAGATATTTAACCACTTGAACCGTCAATACTTAATAAACTTGATCTTTCACTCTGTACTTTTTCCCCTCTACACCAAAGCTCTTGCGCGAGGCGTTATGAGCTTGTAGATCGGCTATTTTTGGCTAAAGTTATCAGAATAAGGACACTAGGGTTAACATATAGTTAATATAAAAAATCAAACCTCGGTTCGAAGTGAAGCGGTGAACTTTTATTCTATGTGTTCTAGAGTTATGAACTCTGTGATCTATACATTCTTTATATTCTGAATGAATTAATGATTTTATCTGGAGGGCCGAATTGTCATGTGAAGCTTGACCAATCCTCAAAGTATCCAATCATCAGACCGGGACAGACACTACACACATACGTACGTACGTACGTACGTACGTATGTACGTATGTGTGGACTGAGATGACCATATATGGACATTAAACACACATTTTGTTTTTGAAAAAACCTGTTCATTCTGGACTGAAATGACCATATATGGGCGTGGGACACACAAAGCCACACATTGGAAGCGGTTTTCACCGCTTCAAACAGGAGAAAAAGGTTTCTATCGCACAAAGATTTGGAGGACCCCCTGTAGTAACTCTGAGGACCCCCTAGGGGTCCCAGACATCCTGTTGAAGACCCCTGGTGTAAAGTATAAGTACATTTACTTACTTACAATTTTGAGGTATTTGTACTTTACTTGAGTATTTTCAACTTCAATACTTTGACTTCTACTCCACAACATCTCAGCGGCAAATATTGTAGTTTTACTCCACTACAATTATTTGACAACTTTAGTTCCTAGTTACTTTGTAGATTTTGATTATTATCACAAAACATTAACCACTTCAGCTCTGTATACATTTCGTCCATTTGAAAATAGCCGATCACAAGAGCTTGTAGATCTTCTATTTTCAAAAGATTTTTTAGAGAAATGGGACATTCTGCTTCTGCACAATTAGTCCTTTTACTTTTGGTACTTGTACTTTAAGTATATTTTGATGCCAATACCTTTGTACTTTTACTCAAGTGCCATTTTGAATGCCATTCAGAGTATTTCTATATTGCAGTATTGATACTTTTACTTAAATAAAAAATGTGAGTAGCCTACTCATTCCACCACTGCAAATTACCATCATTATTTGAGCTGCAAGAACAACACATACTGATACGACATGTTCATATCATACCCCAACCTAGCTCTGGTCTATAACTCCACTATAACGCTATGGACCAGAGATAACCCCAACCATGCCAATAATAAGCGTCTGGTTAAAGCCCTGGATAGCCTAGCATCGACACAGAGACACTGAACTTACCTGTGGTGTCAAAAGCGTCTTAAGATGTTTCAGTTGCATTTCTGAATGCGGGGAATATTGCTACTTCTACAATAATAGACGGGCTGCACTGGCGGCGGGTCATTGGTAAAAACAAGCCGTTAGTTAGCAGATTATAGCCGTTGTTTCAGCCCTGCTACGTGCTGCTAATGTAGAAGACATCTTGGTGGTAAACATCGCTCTCCCTAGTAACCGTTGTCTAGCAGGGGCGGGACTTAGGAACTTAGCCCTGAAACATGACGGTCGCTGTCTCGTACGACCGTCATGGGTCGAGGATCACATGGTTTGGCGGAGGCAAATTCGATAGCCTGTACAAACTACACAAACATTCAGATTTCACAACCAAAGTGCTTAATAAAGTCTCAAACATGTTTAAATACTGGCCGGTATTGTATAATTACCCGGAACATTCCGTGTTCTTTAATAAGAAGCCTTTTTATCCGATATTTTTTCTGTTTCCTGGTGTTCCCCATGCGCACCAACGACATGTATTGAGCACTGAGATGTGGGCGTGGCCTTGCAAAATGGGACCGGAAATATGGGAAAACAGAAAAATATCGCATAAAAAGGCTTCTCATTTTAAAGAACACGGAGGTTCCGGGTAATTACAATGCCGGCCAGTATTTAGACATGTTTGAGACTTTAGTTAAGCACTTTGTTTGTGAAATTTGAATGTTTGTGTAGTTTGTATAGGCTATCGAATTCGCCTCCGCCAACCACGGTGATTCCTCATCCATGACGTACGTCATGTTATCAGCGACCGTCATGTTTGTTTCAGGCCTATCATAATATGACATCTACCGCTGAGCTAGATCACCCTCTAGTGGCGGTAAGGTGGTACCACCAGCGTGTTGTACCAAGTACTGCCCCTTTCTGCATTCAGCTGCATTAGACCATTACATGATATATGAGATACATAAAGTGGTTCCTGTGTAAACAAGCCGTAAAGCTTACTAGGATCTCCTTTTAGTTGACCTTGTACCAGTGATTTGTGCTGTCATGAAACTGTACTTTTTCCTATTGCAAACTTCTAATACATTCTTCAAACAATCGATCAATCAGACTACTGTTGTAGTTAGTGTATTGTATTTATAACCACTAGGTGGCGATGTAGCTCCGTGGTAGAGTGCATGCCTTGGCTTGTGAGCTTTAGTTCTCCTCCGGTTCGGAGAACTGGGTGGTCGCGGGGCGGAGAGTCTCATTTCTCGCAAGCGTATGATGCGTGGCGTGGGATCCCATTTTTCTTTTTTAATCTAAGCCATAATAAATCAACAAGATTGAAAAAAATATAGAGACCTATATATTTCACTTATGCGCAATGACTCTAGATGGGAAAATATGAAAGTTTCACTCTTTGAATTAGGCTATATTAATTTACGGAAGGAAGAAAATTAACCTTGATATTTTCCTCAGTAAAAAATAAAACGCTCCGTCATTGGACCGTCAAAAAGACCACGCTGGAGATGCCGGGGATTGAACCCGGGGCCTCATACATGCAAAGCATGCGCTCTACCACTGAGCTACATCCCCGTTGTGGACCTAAGAGGCGGTATTCTTAGCATTTATTTTTTAGGTTGACTAGGCATCAATTCTCTCCCCTGACTCCCTGAGTCCCTCACACAATGGTGTGTATTCGGAAATAATCTCCTAGAATCTGCTAAGATTTCAGAATGCTCTGGTTTTGCCACCCAGAGTTGCCCTTTGCAGAGACAGTGATGTCCTCCTTCATTTTTCAGGCGCTCACGTCCTGAGTCAGGACAACCCAGTGGTCACTGGTCAGTGTTCGCGTCAGTGCTCCCAGTAGTCGGAGGCCTTAGGATTTTTTCGTGCTAATCAGTCTAAAAGCACCACATTTTTTCACAGATGTAGCTCAGGGCATGCTCTGATTTAGCTAGGGTGCCCGAGTCGGTGACCTTCGGGGTCGCCGCAGCGACCAAATCAAATTGGGCTCCCATCGAATTTCTATAAAGGAGGAAAATACCTTTTCTGGGTATTTTCTGGGTAACCATTGTTTTCTGGGGCCATTTATAGCCCAAGAAATGTTTTGTGCTAAACAAATGCTTGCAATGGATTCAGCATCATGACAAACCCCTAGTTAGGCCCCTCACATCCTGCTTAAATACCCAGAAAAAAAGCTTTTCTGAGTATTTTCCTCCTGTATAGAAAGTCAATGGGAGCCCAACTTGATTTGGCCGCTGTGGCGACCCCGAAGGTCGCCAACTCGGGCGCCCTAGCTAAATCATTAGAGCAAGCCCTGAGATACATCTGTGCAAAATGTGGTGCTTTTAATTTAGACTGATTAGCACAAAATTACCATTCTATCTCCCTAAGGCCCCCGACTACAGGGCACAGCAAGCAGTTTTCCTCCTGCCAAAAAGTGATTATAGCTCCAGCTTGGGAACTGAAAGCTTGTATTTCAAACATTATAGCCCAATCAGACCAATTGACCAATGGCAAAAAGTGATAGCAGCTCCTACCTGGTATTGCTTACCACATGTATAGGCTAGTAGCAGCTAGGCCTAATTGCATATGCCTATAATCATGTAAATTATCATACCTGATTGTTTTACAACGATAAATGCATTCTTAGACAGGTGATACTGTGCGATAAAGCTTTGAATAGCCTGTGTGGGCTCCCCCGCACGACCCGCAGTCCACAATCACTTTTTGCACACGCAAAAGCGTTTCCCGCTTGCATTATTGATTGATTGATTGGTTGATTTAGGTCATAGGTTGTGTTTGTGTCTTCTTTCTTTTTTTCTTTCTTTCTTTTTTTCTTTCTTTCTTTTTTTTTTTTTTTCCAGCAGTGCCAAAGGTTATTGAAGGTTGAGTGACAGCACCTGGTCACAGTGGTCAGTCAATCAGCCAGCATAGAATCCTGGGGGAAGCTCCACTAGTCAATTTCAGAAGCCCCACTAGTCCACTTCAGCCCATATGCCATTCGTCACCTGTGCTAAATCCTCTTTTGTAGCTCGCTGTATTCTGAATTTGTAGGCTGTGTGCCAACCTTTATCCTTAGTGCTAATTAAGTTAACTTTAATACTGAGGGCCCTAAAATGAACTTCTTAATCCCAGCTCATATATTCCTTAATTAAGTGCCTTTTGACTGTTATGTGTAGTTAAGTTTGGTTTGGGGGTTAAGTTTGGTTCCTTTTCAGGTAGGGTGGAGTATTTTGGCTTTGGCCACCCTGGCCTGATGTTGATGTTTTGATATTCAGCAGCTGTAGTTTAGGTTTATTTCTAACAATAGATTTACACTTTTTGGTTACTCTGGTTTGTGATACTTTTTTTAATCGCATGCTCAAAAAGCATTTGCACATACTTCTTCTTCTTTCGTGTATCATCATCCTTGATGATTGGTTGACAACATTTTATTTCACAAGATTTTTACAGTAGCCTACACCTTGACAGAAAAAAAAAAGTTTGTCCAAAAAGGGTTTTACCCTTTTGAAAAGGATATTGTTATGGATTTCTCTTCTATGTTGAGGAGGCACCGCTCTTGATACTGAGCATTTCATGAATTCTGTTTTCATTACATTTCCGTAATCTTCGAAAGGAAACTTGTACATAGTAGAGCAATTTATAGGTTTCTCAAGTGGACATTTTTACTTTTGCTCGAGTAATGTTCTATGTGAGTAATCGTACAGATATCCTACCCACCCTTATGGTGGGGCGGGTACAGTACTGGTGGAGGTCCTCCAGGTCTCTGTACCGTTGACCTCACCGCCCCACTAGGAAGGAGCTTTCCACTGGAGAATGAGGTCTGTGGCGTTGAGGCTGGGACAGGAGTGGGGCTGATGTCCGCAGGCTCCTCGGCTGGCTGAGGCTTCAGATGGATGTCTGCTTTCATCTCTGTGGAAGCAGGCTCCACCTCAGTTTCCGGACTGGCAGTTGCCACAGCCTCCTCTGTCTCATCGTCTTCCTCTTGACCTTGCTCTGACCATAGTGTCTCCTTGTAGACATCAGTAGACTTAAATATGTCCACCTCAGGAGAAGCAACTCTATTTTCAATCTGTTCAACCTCTGCCTCAGACTTTTCTGAGGCCGGGACAGCAGTGGTACCCATATATGTGGGCTCCTCAGCTGGCTGGGGCTCCGTAAGGTTGTCTGCGTTTAACTGATTGGACGTAGGCTCCACGTCCTTCTGAGCCTCCACCTCAGGTTCAGGGCTGGCCATCTTTGAGTACTTGTCTTGCCTTCTAGAGCCCGTCTTCATCTCCTCCACATTGAGACGCCAGTCACCACGAAACCTGATGGGCCTGAAGCTGAGTATTTTATGTACAGGTGCCGAGTCATCAAATGTCACATAGCCAAAGTTAGATTTGGGTACACGAATCTTGATTATGACTTTCAGGACTGTCCCATATTGCGCAAAGAACTCCTTGAGTTCAGCCTCATTCACATTATGAGGGATGTTTCCGACAAACAGTTGGTGGTGGCCGTACCCCAATCCCCGCATCTGTGGCTCCCCCTTCTTGCCTTCCTGCACTGGCCTGGGAGTGGGGACCTTATGTACAAGTGGCGGCCCTCCAGGTGTCTGTTCGGTTGGCGTCACTTCTTCGCCGGAAGGGCGGTTCCTACTGGCGATGGTTGCCCATGATGGGGTGGTGGCTGCTTTCATCTCCACGGCAGCAAGCGCCACCTCCTTTTGAGCCTCCGGTTTGGATCCAAGGCTGGTAGTCATTGAGGTCTTGTCTGAGCTGAGGACCTGTGCGTTCCTCTTGTCTTCCTGCCTTGGCCTGGAACCCTTATGCACAAGTGAAGGGTCTCCAGTTCCCTGTAGTGTTGACTTCAGCCCGCCTCTAGGAGAGGGTTTCCTACTGACGGTCTGCCATGACGCTGGGGCAGTTACAAGGGTAGAGCCCTTCTTTGTGGTGTCTTCTCCTTTCTCCCCTGTGACACCAGGCTCCACCTCCACTTGAAGACTGGCAGTTGTTGCGGCCTTCTCCTGGCGTCCACGTAACGTCTCCTCCACGTTGAGGTACACCCCGTCACGGAACATTATGGGGTTGTTGTCGAGGATGTTTTGTATAACTGCAGAGTCACTAAATGTCACAAAGGCAAAGTTTCGGGACTTGCGACCAGTCCTGATTCTGACATTCAGGATGGTCCCGTATTGCTCAAAGAACTTCTTGAGCTCAGCCTCGTCCACGTTAGCAGGGATGTTTCCGACAAACAGCACCGCCCCCTTCTTGCTTTCCTGCACTGGCCTGGGGTCCTTATGTACAGATTGAGGGCCTACAACTCTCTGTGCTGTTGGCTTCACCACCACCTCGCTGGGAGGGAGGTTCTTACCGGCGATTGTCGCCCATGACACTTGGGAGGAGCTCTTCTGTGTGGTCCCTCCTCTCAACTGTGTCTCCCCTGCCTTCTTGCCTTCCCGCCCTGGCCTGGGGCCTCTCTGTACTTTTTGTTTCACTGCACCGTTGGGAGCAAGATTCCTACTGCCAATTGCCAACCTCGACTGTGAAGGGGGGACAGCACTGGGACTCGTTTCTGTGGACTCCTCAGCTGGCTGGGGGTCCTGAAGTATGTCTGTTTTCATCTCCATAGAAGCAGGCTTCACCTCAGGGACAGGGCTGGTAGTCGCCACAGCATCCTCTGAATTCACTGCTGTATTGCTGAGAGGGAGGTTGTCGGGGACACATACTGGCCTGTTGTCTGCTTCACCTGCTTCCTCTCTACCTGAAAAGTGTTGCTCTGGCCCGAGTGTCTGGCGGTCGACGTCAGTAGACTCAACTTGGGCCACCTCTAGAGAAGCAACCCTGTCCTCCTTCTGCTCTACCTCTGGGCTGTTTTCCTTTGGAGCGGGGGAGGCGGGATCAGTGGAGGCTGTGGAGGTGGGGTCTGCGTTGGCGATGGGGAGAGGAGTGGAACTCATCACGGCAGGCTGGGGCTCCAGAGCGATGTCTGCTCTTATCTCCATGGAAGCAAGTCCTGCCTCAGGTTCAGGGCTGGCAGTTGCCACAGCCTCCTCTACCTTGGCCACCTCGGAAGAGGCAACCCCCTCTTCTTCCATCTGCTCTGCCTCTGGAGCAGAGGGGGCTGGATATGCGGAGGTGGGGTCTGCATTGGCTGCAAGGGAAGGTGTGGGATTCATCACCATGGGTTCCTCAGCTGCTGGCTGCGGTTCCAGAAGGATTTCTGCTTTTTTCATCTCCACGGAATCAGGCTCCACCTCTTTCACAGGCTCCACATCATGTTCAGGACTAGCAGTCGCTGCTGTGTCAAACGTTTTGGGGAATCCAGAGTCAGAATCTACAAACACCTCATCTTCATATCTGAACACATCAACGAGAACATAATATGTGTTTGCTACATTAGTACTCGTGGGTGCAAGCTGAAAGCTTTGTATGAACTTCCTCATGGGCTGCTCGTTGTTGGAGAGCTCGCCCCATACCAGCACTGACACACTATCATTGAGTGAGGCATTGGCAACCACGTGTCTGATCTTGGCCTTGCAGTTCTGGAAACCCAGGGCCATCACCTTCTCATGGATGTTAGATGGTCCGTAGACAGATTCCATTGGTCCACGCGTATAGCATGATGTTGGGCCATAAAACTTGCGCAGATTGTGAGGCTCCTGGTGAAGGATTGTAAAGTATTGTCGGACAAAGTCATTTCCAATCTGCTCGGCACTTCTCTTCTCCTCCATCATTGTCATCTATTAGGTGTGTATATATCTCTAAACTCCACAAATGTCTGCTCTATATACGTTTCAGTTCAATTCAAAGTTGCTTTATTGGCACAGGATGAATCTTACCATAGCACACTCTACATACACCGTCTGGAGTATATCTATTTCTCCTCTTCGTCGGGAAGATGTCCAACCTATGTACCAAGGTTGGGAACTGTAACAGAATAATTCAACAGCTTCCACCGGCTTCTTCTTCTTCTTCTTTCGTGTATCACTGTGACTACAACCGTCAGTCACAATGAATATCTTGAATGGATGGTCACTAAATATCAATTAGACCAATCGTCTGTTCAACTTGTCTCTTGGAGAATTGTCGTTCACAATGACAGCCATGTGGCAGCGACGCGCCTTTTAAAAGTCTGTCCATAGTGACATAGACATCATGTGATGTCACCTCTATGTCACTAAGAGCACATTGTGATGTCAGACATTTCCTGGAGTTGCTCACCCAGCGGATACTCCCTTTTTACTGCCTTTTCAGTGTTTGGTTTGGTGACATCGAGGGGCCATCGCATGAGCATTTGCTTCAATGGGAATCCTTTGCATCCATAGTAGTTAGTGTCTACTGTCTGCCTCCTTGCGCAAGCCCGTGTTCAAACACGTGATAAGCTGTTATGTGGTAAGCCCCAGAACCGAGAGGGAGAAGTGAAGCGCCGTAGTACTAGTCATGGTGGCTGATTTTGGTACTGCACTCTACGGGGCCAGACACGAGACACATAGAAAAGGGTTTCGACCAATGGGCTGCGCAGAATGCATACAGAGGTGACACTACTGTGCATGCGAGACAATGCTCAGAGGCCCCAGATGGGGCCTGCCTGGCAACTTCCCCAACACGGAAGGTAAAAAGGGAGTATGCGCTGGGTGAGAACTAATAGTAGGGATTTATGGTTTCCTCTGTAGATAGATATATAACTCCATGGTCTTCCTGTCTCCCTTTTATGCCCATATATGGAGATCTCTATATCTGTCAGTTTTCGTCCCTGTATGCCCATATATGGAAATCCCTGGTGTCATCAGTATAATTATGGCCATATACAGGTACAGAATTGGGTGGATTGGGGTTCTGGACAATCAGATGTCCATATACAGGGCTGGATTAACCATTGGGCGGGTGGGGCTGTTGCCAGTGGCCCTTGGCTCTCAGGGGCCCTTGGGGGAACTGGACCGTATGGTCATTGACAATTTACTCAAATTAAACGTATACGTTAATTAACTAGACCAGGTCAACCTGGTTGTGCCAGACCCCGGTTCTGCCAACCCTCATCATTTATGACATCATGCCTTTTGTAGGCATGTCATCATCATGTCATCATCATATATACCCTTTATATAGAAAACCCGGACAGACCGACATTTGCTTATGTAGGCCTACCCATTTCATGGGTCTGGCAAAAATCTAATGTGTGGGCCCCTCCTCTGTTGTTTATACTGTAGGTGCTTTCTTGGCCCACAGATGATCATCGTGGCTTAAAATCCGAGCTGGGTAGTGCGTGTCGGTCGGTCGGGAGGGAGGGTTATGGTGGAGAGTGGGGGGACCTAAAAACTATCGTCCATGGGCATATTGGTCAGATCTGTGGTTCTTGACAACTGTCTACTCGATCGACTCGATGCTGGGCATTTTATGTCCCTTGGGTAATCTGCAACGCGTGCACAGGGTTTGAAGTTGGTCAGTTGGATGGTTCAGACGTACATACGAATGCACAGAGTTTTCAAGCATTTATTGAAAGAAGATAAAGATAAGGGTAAGTGAAAGTCCAAAATAGGACACACAGATGTGGGGACGGGGGAGGTCAGTCTCATATGGCAGATAATATGAATGAATAAACTATTTTCAAAAGAAACAAAGACAGTCAAAGTGGGTAATGGAAGATGTCAATTAACCACTTAAACCCCATATACATACAAGTATAATATACTTGTATGTATAGTATAGAGCGAAAATGGTTTAGTTTACAGATATGCTACTTTCTATCTCCAGAATAGGGACAGCACTCACACCAGGGTCCATGTCAACATCAGGCTCGACAAATTTCTCGCTAAATCTTTGGTTTCTCAAAGAGATTTTTGAGCTCACCATTGGTGCAAGCCTTTGTTGGTCTCTTTATCCAGCCACGTAGGAAGGATATGGAATGGGGAGATAGCTTATTGACCGGGGCAGCATAGGTAAACTGATTGTCTTCATATAGTGCAACACTGCGGGAGGTGAACCGCAAGGCTTCTACTGCAGGACAAATCAAACACGCTTTGTCACATGCTGAATGTGCAGTGTCTTTGCTAGTGACTGCAGATGACAATCCCAGATGTATATAAGGACGTCATGCATGGTGAGTCAAAACAGGAAAAAAGGACATGAGGTTTTAGAATAGGGAGATTCTAAGCCTAAGGAGAGATTCTATCTCCTATTCTGCCCTACAACCATAACTGATGTACACAACCCTCTAGGCCGGGGGTCAGCAACCTGCGGCTCTAGAGCCGCATGCAGCTCTTTAGCGCAGCCCAGAGCGATATATAAGAGAGTGGCGTCACGCTTTGAACTCGCCGCAGACCGGAAGTGGCTTCGCATGGAGCCGTTCTCATTCCTAGCGAGCCAATGCCCCGTCTGCCCCCATTCTAGCCGAGTCATTTAAACTCGCTGGAAGTAGACCAAATCACGTCTTTTTCACCATTGTAACGCATTCACGGGCCTCTCTAAGGTAGATACCATTTTTAAAAGAGTGAAAAAGACGTGATTTAGTCTACTTACCAGCGAGTGAAAAATGAATGGGGGCGGACGGGGCAGAGGCTCGCTAGGAATGAGAACAGGCTCCAGTAAGCTAGGCTAAGTTAGCTTCCCACCATAGAGTAAATAGGCTTTTCACGCTTACTATGGGAGTCGACGTAAGTGACGTAACTCTCTCTTCTACAACTCTGGCGCAGCCCTAGTGGCTCCCTGGAACCGAAATGTACGAAAATTGTTTTAATATGGTTTCTGTAGGAAGACAGACATGACACAAACATTCTTAACATGTTCCAATGCTGTAAAAATGTGTAGAATAAATATTAAATATCAACTCTCTCCAGGATGCGCTGCAGGGAAAATAAACATTTAATCATGAATGCTCATTATGTATATGTCGCCTACTTATAGTCATTTTGATAGTAGGCTAATGTAGCGCATATAGACACTTACAGCATGTGTTGCCTTCATTATAAGGCTTATATAAGGCTTTTAATTTTTTGTGGCTCCAGAAAGATTTATTTTTTGTTTCTTTGGTCCAATATGGCTCTTTCGACATTTTGGGTTGCCGACCCCTGCTCTAGGCCTTGAACAGAGTGCTACTACAGTACAGTACATGCTCCAGTTCAAGGTTGTTGTGGAATAGCAAGAATACAAAATACCAGGAGCCCTGGACTGATGCCCAAAAGGATTGCATGGCTTATGGATGTTATTGTTTAATAAATACTGGAGGTCCAGTGTGGCATACGGTATGTCTGTCTGGCTGGCTCCTCTCTGTCTCAATTGATTGTTGAGCTGCTCAGTCAGTGACATCAGCCAATAAAGGCCTGTGAATGTATGCACTCAGCAGGCCACAGATAAGAGTGTGTAAGATACTGTTGTTACGTAGGAGGAGCATGTGTAGTTGTTGTTGTAGTTGTAGGGGTATTACTCTCAAGGACACCTTGAACCAGGAACCTTCCAAATCCCAAGCGGCCGTGCCACCTCCTGAGCTGCCGTTCTCATTCAAGCAGAGCAGATCATTGTACATAAGCATCTGCAGGCATTGACACTAAGGCTTGCCCACCTGCCCCCGGCCGGTAAATAAAACCTTCGGGCAGGTGAAGTTTGCTTTCAGGTTGCCCGACCGGGCAAGTGCTCATTTGAGAGGGGACACAACCGTCTATAAACACAACACGAGATATCTGTCTAAACACCTGAACGTGGCCAGAGCGCTCTGTCTTCTGGTCTGTGGAAAGTAAAATAAGAGCACTGTTTACCTATAATGTGCTGTTTTTACTGTTTCTACACTTAAAAATATAAAATAAGTGTGAAACCATATACATTAAATCATAGCTATGTAGGTATTTGGATTTGGAAGTATTGAGGTATGAAATATTATCGCACAGCCCCAGAAAGTAAAGAAATAAGTGTTAAATTGAGCGGTAATTAAAATCTTACCTATCATCTTGTAATGGGCTATTTACTTTTCGGGCAAGTGGGCATGACCTTTGGGCAAGTAGAACATGACCTGTACTTGCCCGACGGGTCCTCATAGTTACTACTACAGGGGGTCCTCCAAATCTTCCAATCCTTTTTATATTAACAACTTGAACCCTAGTGTCCATATTCTGAGAACTGTAACCAAAGATATCGGCTATTTTCGGCAAAGAGGTTTGGTGTAGATATTTGGTTAATGACAGCTCAAGTGGTAAAATATCTGAAAACACAAATTGGGGCTTAATTGTGGGGCTTTATCTTTATCATCTTTATCTCTAATTATTGTATATCAACATGTGTATATACTGATTTGTCGCTGTTAGAACAGTCTTGTAGACCATGCCACACTTGCAGACTTTGTTTCTCTCATTCTTTTTTGTACGGGAGCCTTAAATTACATTCAGAAGTCATTCAGAAATATGATATTTCTTTCCACTGTCATTCCGGTGACACACAGCATTATTTATCTCCCCCTGAAACCAAACAACCTGTCCCCAAAATAGTCAGCCTCATAAACTGCCTACGGCTCGATTACGGCAAGTATGAAGGTGTCCTATGACACCTTCATAAAAGCCTGGGTTTCCGAGGCTACCTTCATACTGACTCCATCAAGTGATACAACTTCCTGGGCATCTGTCCGTCCTTGTAAAAGCCCATGTCTAATGGTGTGGTATTTGATTCTTCCCTTTTTCTTTTTCTTCTTTTCTTTTTTCTTTTTACAATTTTACAGCTATGACTGTGTTCTAGATCTATACATTCTGTGTTCTAGATCTATACTTTCTATGTGCTTTAGTTCTATATTTTTATAAATTCTGAATGAAGGAATGATTTTGTCTGGAGGGCCAAATTGGCATGTGAAGCTTGACCAATCCTCAATTGGTCAAGCATGCACGGGACAGACAAAATGTACCAATCAGATGGGAATCACATGTACGGGACAGACAAAGCCACACCTTGGAAGCGGCTTTCACCGCTTCAAAAACAAAGAAACAGAAGTACAGCAGAGCACTGAGGAGCCAAACAACTCTTTTGTCTGGAATATTTTTAAACTTTCTCTTCTATCTGCCCTTGCCCTTGAATTTTCCTGGCGTGGCTCCAGTCTTTTGCTTCTTCTTAGCGGATCCTTTGGTCTGAGGCTCCTTGCGTTTGGAGGACAGTGATCCAGTGTGAGGTTCCTTGCGTTTGGAGGACGGCGATCCAGTCTGAGGTTCCTTGCGTTTGGAGGACAGCGATCCAGTGACAGAGAAGAAGGAGTCCAGACGACCCTGTGTGCTGCCCTGCCTGCTTCTCAAGATCTTCTTACAGCCGTTACGAATCCTGTCCTCACTGAACTGCTTCTCCTCAACCATGAACTGCACCAGCTTGTCCTCGTCCGGCTCGCTCCACTTGAGCTCCAGCATGGAGCAGTCCACCACGTCAGGCTTCAGAAACATCTCCCTGGCCTCCCTGAACAGCCAGTCCTCTGGAGCAGGATGCTTCTTGGGGTCGATGTTGTCCAGGATCTCCTCGATGGAGCCATGCTGTTTGATCAGGTCTATGGCTCTTTTTGGGCCGATCCCCTTGATGGTCCTGCAGTAGTCACACCCCAGCAGAATGCACAGGTCTATGAACTGCTCGTTGGTCAGACCAATTTCTTCTAGAAGACGATTGAAGTGGAACTCCTGGATCGGTAGCTTCTTTGCCTCGCTGGCGGTGAGGTGTCTCAGCAGGACGCCTGTACCAAACGTCAGTCCGTCCATATCTTCTGTCGCCATAGCAAAGACCTTCCCTGCTTTGACCAGGGCAGCACAGCTGGCCTCTGCTTCGCAGGGAGCCTCGACATAGGGCACCCCCATCAGGGTCAAGAGCTTCTTGCACTCTTCGTTGTGTTGCTTGGTGACTTTGACCAGTCGCCTGCTGAACTTGTCAATGTTCTCCCGCACCCCAGCTTCTTGCGCCTGAGCAAGCAACTTCTCAGCTTCGGCTCTCCTCTCCACTCTCTTCTCCAACTCGCCAGACTTGAGCTGTGGAGGCTTGCCATCAAACACGTACACAGGCTTGAGTCCATGCTCTAGCATGCGGACTGTCCGGTAGAACATTCCCATCAAGTGGCTCGTTGTCTCTCCGTCCTCGTTATGCAGTACGTTGCCGTCCTGACGGACAGCAATCAGGAACTGATAGATGCACATGGAGGCATCAATAGCAATCTTCCTCCCAAAGTAGCTCTTCATCTCATGCTCCTTGATGGCACCAGGCGCCTGCTCAGCGATCAGCCTGGCGAGGCCGTGAATTCCCATGGCGAAGATCGGAAGGTGAACAACACGTCAAATCTCATGTAAATATGTTATTATGAAGAGTGTAGCACCGGTGCGAGGAAATCTATTTGATTCTTCCTTTAAGTTTGACAAGCAAATAAATGCAGTAGTAAAAGTTTCCAGATTCATATTTAATATTGACAAAATCATTCTTCTTTCAAAGATCTTGAGAAAGTCATCCATGCCCTTATCAGGGCATATAAGGCTTATATCCTCATAACGCCACAGGCAGGCTCCTCTCTTTGTTTAAGCCTGTAGCCCAATCAGGGACCAGCATCTCAGGCAACGCCATCATTAACAGCCAATGAGGGACCAGCATTCCTGGTGATGCCAGTGGTGAGCGCACTTCATAGTGCACAAGTAGGCCATACATGGCCTACTTGTGCACAAGACTGAGTGCAGTTCTAGTTGTGGGCTGGCTGAAGGCGAGAACACTATGCTATCTTCATTATTTAACTATATTAAGTTCTCCTCAAAAATGACGTAATTTATCAGTCAGGTTCTCCAAAAAAATGACGTACCTATTACGTAACCTATTCTCCTCGACAGTATAAAGGCAGTGCAGTACAAAAGACAGTATAAAAGATGAGGTGAAACCAAAATGGTAGATCTTTATGCCCATACATGGTGTTACATGAGAGCCCACACTGTTTCATAGGAACAGTATTTCTAGTTTGGGTTTGTTTTTGTAGACCTGACTGCAAACTTTGACAAATCTGATCCAGTCTGGGGTTTCAGCACCTGAGGTGATCTACAACAACTTATTATGCCATCATCCTCGACCTCTTTATGAAAAACTACTATTGATTGATTGATTGATTGAAGAGTTTATTAGCAGTTTATTAACATCAAGTACAAAAGCAGAAAAGGGGGAGGAAAAAAGGGGGGGTGGAAGCATGGGGGCGTAGTTTATTTACAAGTCTCGAGTAGCAGCTGCCTGAAGGTGACTTTTCATACCAATTTTGAAGGAGGCTAGGGATTTGCACTCCCGCTTGCATTCCACATGTTGGTGGTATAGCAGACAATCAGACATATCCATGTCGATCACATGACTGTAGAGATACTGTCTACCAATTTGCGTGATTTTTGGACAAAATCTGTAGGAGTAGTCTACTGGCCAAAAGGTAGTTTTGCACAAATTGGCCTCCTGGTGGCGCTAGAACAGACCCATG
This sequence comes from Nannobrachium achirus, assembly GCF_963921795.1. Taxonomy (NCBI): domain Eukaryota; kingdom Metazoa; phylum Chordata; class Actinopteri; order Myctophiformes; family Myctophidae; genus Nannobrachium; species Nannobrachium achirus. The sequence goes on from NC_137823.1 coordinate 58,001,973, forward strand.
TGAAAATTGTGGGGCAGAGGTTCTGAATTGGCATCCAGGGAGTGCGCTTACAAAGTTTGAAAATGATTGGTGGAGTTATAGGTAAAACCACAAATCGGCCTGTTATAGCGCCACCATGAGGCTGATTTCAAAAATGTGAAGTGGCATTTCTTCCTCGGCCTAGTGGGAACGTGTGTGCGTGTGATTTCATGTTAGTTGCACTCTGCGTTTGTGATTTGAGGTATTTTGTCCAAAATGGACCAATCTTACAAACTTTGAAAGCCAATCTCAGCCAATCAGGATGGAATATGGACAATCAGACAGATCTGTGTCGATCACATGACTGTAGAGATACTGTCTACCAATTTGCGTGATTCTTGGACAAAATCTGTAGGAGTAGTGTACAGAAATGTGTTTTGCAAACATCGGCCTCATGGTGGCGCTAGAACAGGGCCATTTGAAAAATGTGGGGCAGAGGTTCTGAATTGGCATCCAGGGAGTGTGTGTGCTGTGTGCTCATTTTGGCAGCGACCGGGCCAACGGCACCGAAGATTAGCTGGTAACAAACTCGGAGGACGGACGCACGGACGGACGGACGGACGGACGGACGGACGGACGCAAGCACGCACGGACGGACAGGGGTGAAAAGATACTCTCCCCCTGCATTCGGCTGGTGGAGACTAAAACATTATTTCAGGAACCAGCACTGACATCATTCCTTGGAATCCTTGGTACTGAGAAATGAAAGTATGTCAGTATCTATGATGTCAGTGGTTTTTGCCCTCCCAGGCTCTGCCTCTGGACCCTCCTCCTCCCTCCGACGTGATGACGTCAGTGTTTTGACGCTGTATGTAAAGCCATGCGGGCCTTGGAAATGTTCCACACACTGCTCTGTGGCGGCGTGTGGACACGTATGGACTCAGGGCTACGGGCAATTTTTACAACATTTACCAATAGAAAACCTGCACTTTCCTTCGTGGTTTACACTCAGACCAGGGCAGACGGCCTGCTCGAGAAATCAGTTTTTAAGCGAGCAGTTGGACCTGGAAGAAGGAACAACACCGGCTTCGCATCCTAGTCTGTCTTCAGTGTGCGAAGCGTTTCACGTGGGCAAAGCATTGCGGAACTTGGAGCCTGCTGCACATTTATCATAGCATCTTTACCCCGATCGGCTGTTTTTATACATTTGTAGTGTGAGAAATCGCGGTGAAAAGCATGATGATGGCAACCTTGATTTTAGAAGACGGATCCACGTTCAGAGGCCGCCTTTTCGGTGCAAATGTGTCAGTTTGTGGAGAAGTTGGTAAGTTAAGAATAAGATGCTCTCTCCTTCTCACATCTGGATTTGAGTGGATTCAGTAGCACCAGGTCTTAGTAGTTAGAAATCCCTACCCCCAAATAAATTATGTGCTTTTTTCTTTTTGGTCCAATCGTTGAGGCCGTCTACTCTGTCTGTCTGTGTCAGCCTCTGAACAAAAAAAAGAATCAAGTTTCTTTTTATGAGCGTGAGAACAGTGAGTCATCCATCCATCCATTCATTCATTGATTCTCACTCAATAGCGCCCTCCTCTGGCTGGTTGCTGTGCTGTTGAACTCATCCACCCCTCTCCCTGTACTCTGTGATCCACCCCCAGTTGTATAAAGAATTCCCGCTCTGACTGACCCCCATCAGATCAGTACATCCAGATCCACTCTGTTCTTGGTCACACTGACTGGCACAGATAACACGGACCCCCATTTGAAAAGAGATGCCAGGGACCCCCTATGAGAGAAGATGTTCTGGCTCTAGGCTCTCTCTCTCTCTTTTCCTTTTTCTGCTTTTGAAATTGATGTAATCCTAGATAAAGTACTATGTTCTATCCTTCTGTCTTTCAATGTTATGAGATACTTAAAGTGGTTCCTGTGTAAATAAGCCGTAAGGCTTTATAGGATCTCCTTTTAGTTGAACGTGTACCAGTGATTTGTGCTGTCATGAAACTGTACTTTTTTCTATTGCAAACTGCTAATAAACTCTTCAATCAATCAATCAATCAATAGCAGTGATTCCCAACCACTTTAATTTCAAGGACCCCCTAATTCATGCCATTTCTATATCTGAGAACCCAATTTATATTGTAAAATCAATGTTAATTCAACTCTTGAGTGTTGAAATGCGGGTTCCATTTGGTTCCACATGTGCACTCTGAGTTACGGCCCCATAAGGGTCCATTTGGTTCCCAACTATCATTTAGCTGGGGACCCCATGGAATTCCCTCAAGGACCCCTGGGGGTCCCCGGACCTCACTTTGAGTACCAATGCTTTACATCATCTTAATGAGAAAGGCTTCTAAAGTGGTGTGACATGTAGATTATTATACAGCAACCACCTTGCTTAATTTGAGAAAAGAACTAAAATCACAATTTATTCACACAATAATAACGAGTAGGCTGCTATATCAATAATCTATTTATTACACTACACCTGCATATAGTTGGGTGGTTGCAACGCATCATGTCCCTAATAGAGATGTTACCGATCAATCGGCAATGGATCGGATCGGGCCGATCAAAGCGTGATCGGCGATAATCGGTGGTTTAGATCAAAAGGTAAATTCACCGATCCGATCCGATCGGTGCATCCGATCAACCAGCCGTTCAGTATGCCCACTTGAGGCCATTTTGGGGTATTGATTTCCACAGTGCTGAAGGAATAATTAGTTACTGCTATGATAATAAATACATAGTAATGCTAGTAAATAACTATAAGGCAAATATATAAATGAATTCATGAGTGAGTGAATGAATGAATTAAAGTTAAAACATTAACATTTAGAAAATATAAATAATAACTTGATCGGATCGGTGATTGATCGGGATCGGGTGATCAAAGTTTTGTGATCGGTGCTCGGTGATCGGTTCCAAAAAACCTGATCGGACCATCCCTAGTCCCTAATTTTAGTCTAGTTCTTTGATACATTTAAGAATGTATTACTATTTTACAACTGGGTCAGGCAGTGCCACCTGCACACCATTAGCTGACTCAGCAGGCATACCGTATATACAGTAAAGTCATATCATCTCCATATTAGGTCTAAGTACAAGCAAGGTCATTAGAAAATAATACTACAGTTACTACATTTAAATTGTGGCACAATGAACTTTAACCGTTTTTACATTGAGAGTGTAAAATGGTTGTTTATCGTACAAAGTGCTCCTTTTTTCTTTCAACATTTTAAAAATGGCAAAAATGGCAGATATAGAGAAGCTGATGTTTTGTGACACTAAAGACGAGGTTATAAAACAATATATACAATAGTCATTGCCTAGTCAATTTAGGCAATTATAAAAATCTATTTGAATTTTTTTCTGGTCAATTTGCTGATGTATTAAAAAATAAAACAAATTATAAAAAGACCCTGCTTCTCTATTAATTTGAAAAGGTAATTAATAGAATAATTGGCAAAGAAAATAATTGATCGTTGCAGCTCTAATGTGTTACGCTCACATCTGTCGGTATGTGTCCAGTGTTCCAGACGGGCATGGTGGGGTATCCAGAGGTCCTGACGGACCCGTCCTACCGCTGCCAGATCCTGACCTTCACCTACCCCCTGGTGGGCAACTACGGAATCCCCCAGGATGAGGAGGGAGAGTTTGGGCTGAGCAAGGTGGGCCAGGAGAGAAATGATACCCTGTGTGTACATGCTGCTGATGGTCAGATACTTAAAGGAGTAGTTCACTCCCAAAATGACTTTTTTTCTATTGATTACCCATGCCACGGAGACTTGAGTTCAACAATATTTTTTTGTATTTGTCGCAATGCTAAGACAAAAATGTGATTATAGTAAATTTACCCCGATTGATTCTGGATGGGGACCCAAATGCATTCGGGTCCCCATCCGGAATAAATGGGGGTAAATGTATTGTAAACAAATTATTGTCTTAGGAATGTGACAAAAAACAAAAAAATGTATTGAACTCAAGTCTCCATGGCATGGGTAATCAATAGAAAAAAAGTCATTTTGGGGGTGAACTACTCCTTTAAATCTCTGGCTTGTGAAATGTTATGCCTCTGATGAAATGGGCCTAGATGCGTTGTTATTGTATACTAATTAACAGCCATAAGATGCAATTTATTGTGTGTGTGTGTGTGTGTGTGTGTGTGTGTGTGTGTGCGTGTGCGTGTGCGTGCGCGTGCGTGCGGTCTCCCTAGTGGTTTGAATCTTCAAAGATCCACGCTGCAGCGTTGATCGTAGGAGAGCTGTCACAGAACCCCAGTCACTGGAGCTCAGCCATGTCCCTGGACACCTGGCTGAAAGAACAGGGCATTCCCGGCATAGAAGGTCAGTGACAAGACCTTTGGATGCTACTGTCAGTTAAGTCAGTTATGGTTTGATGACTGACACAACTACATATTGTATTTAATGACCACACATAATGACAGATCTGTTAGATTGTTCCAGCTTCTCTAATCTCGAGCGTGTAGGAAATACGTTTTTCCTACTAGCCAGAGTGGAAGATGGTCTCCATAATTGTAAGAAGAATCATTAAATATATAAATGCTGCTACAGTAAGTAACACAATAAATAGAATAATTTATGGATTTGGCGCTATGATCGGGAATATCGGTATCGGCAGATTGGAGCATCTCTAATTATCAGTCAATAAAAAATATTTGACAGCCCAGAAAATTGTATATGTGTGTGACCATTTCACCTCCTGCATCAACTCCAGGTGTTGACACCCGTCGTCTGACCAAGAAGATCCGTGAGAAGGGAACCATGCTGGGGAAGCTGGTGGTGGACGGAACACCACCAGACAGCGTTCCCTTGGACAACCCTGACCAGAGCAACCTTGTCCAGGAGGTGTCCATGAAGGTATCAATCTGGTTATAATTACACCCTCTCCCTGCCTCACTGGCAAGACAATAGCGACATTAAGCAGACCTTTTCTACTACCGCAACGTGAGGTGGGACTACGGCTGCTATGACGTAATCGCCGTAGCGATCGAAATGGTTAAGCAAAGCCTCGGCGGCGACGGGTTCCCACCCCTTTCATTGAACGCTTTGGTTCCCATGGCGACGCGTACACGCAGCAGACGGAGTAGGCGCTACGTGGGAAGGGACCGTCTGCCGTAGTAGACACGGCCGCGGCGACGGCAGGTTTATCTATCGAGCGCAGATCATTTCCGATTACCGTTGTCATCTGCCGTTGCCGTAGCGTTGCTTAAACTGGCTATTCCCAAATTGTCCAGGAAGCTGCATATTTGGTTACTGGGAACACTGGCTTCTACACAAAGACAGCTCAGCAGCAAACAAACAAACAGGTCTTCACAATTGACATAGATTATTTTTTAAGACAGGTAAAATAATATATATACTGTATGCTTGTCTACACTATTCTCAATCAAAATAAAATAAAATGCTGATTTAAAGACATCCATTACATCATAATTACAATTACACTCAGGACAGAAAGAGGAGAGCAGAGAGGGGATAAAGACAGAGGAATAAATAAATTACCCTAAACAAGGCACACAAGTTGACACAACTAGTCTGGGAAAACGCTTGCAAGCGTTGACGCGACTGTGTCATTAAAAAACCTAAGGTATGGAGCCCAGATCTTCATGAACTGTCCAGTTGAAGAGTGAAGCATACTGTACATGTCAGGTATTCCAGAGTGAAACACTCCATAACTAACGTATCCCAACTAGTCTTAGTGGGAGGTTTGTCTCTTATCCAGGACATGAATATATTCTTTCTGTCAGTGAAAGCAAGGATGTCATACAGCCTACGGTTGCTACAATAGCAACAATAGTTGCATCTTGGATCGGGTGACCCAGAAGCAAAGAAGAGCGGGTTCGTATGTAATACCACACCCAATATGTCTTGCATATCCTGTAAAATAATCTGTCCAATATGCCTGTATTTTATAACAGGACCAAACACAGTGAGTGTAGGTCCCTACTGACATTTTACATTTTAGGCACATACAGTAGGTGATAACTGCGGGTTCATATTATGCCTTCTGTTAGGAGAGATTTGCAATCTGTGTAAGATTTTAAACTCTTTATATGAGCATAAAAGGGACACAGACAGACGGTACTCTGACAACGGGTATAATGGGTACTGCATAACAAGGTGGGGCATGTATTAGGGAATGTATCGTTCCCAACTTGCATCGTTCCCGAGTAGGCCAGTACCCAACTGGCACTGTTCTAGTTCTTATAAAATGACCCACTCTTTTGACATGAACGCACATTATGTTTGACTGAAAGCACCTTTGTTTCTAATATCATCTGTCTGCGTATCATCATCTGTCTAATAAATCCTGTTGGTTCCTTGTCAGGAGCCCAGAGTGTTTAACCCCAGTGGGAGTATCAGGATCACAGCAGTGGACTGTGGCATCAAGTACAACCAGATCCGCTGCCTGGCCCAGAGAGGAGCGTGTGTGACTGTGGTACCCTGGGACCACCCTCTGAACAACGCAGGTTACTGCAACACTGACATTTGCCTGAATGTGACTTCCTTCCTGTGAATAACTTCATTTGATTCCAGGGCTGTCATAATTATTACATAATCGTCTAATCGCAATTATTTGACATGATCGCAATTATTTTGTGATAATCGTCATAATCATTTACATGTTGAAAGATGTTTATATACGTTCAAACATTGAAAAAATAGTGGAATTATCAGACCTACAAGCTCACAACGTGTAGCGCTGCGACGCGTTGTGAGATTGTAGATCGTCTATTTCCACTATCAATGTTCTTTTTAAAGTGTAAAGTTGTGAAATCCTTCATTTCTTTGTATATTTAGGTTATGTGTCATATCTGCCATGTGCAATTTCAAAGCCTACAAGCCAAACCGAAATGTAATTGTCAATGACAAAAACACAATTAAATCGTTAATCGCAATTATTTGAGAGACAATTAATAGTCATGTAAAATGTCATAATCGTGACAGCCCTACATGAAGTACAGGCCATCTGTTCATTGTCAGATTCAATCAAATTAACGACGCTTGGATACTTTTCGAAACAAAATGTGTTTTATTGGGTGTTCGTGCAACTTTCTTTGTGTGTGAGGAGTGTGCAACCAACCATCATTAATATGGTTCCTGTATTAGCATAGTATTTTCTTTGTGAATCAGCAATATAATGTTGGTTTTCGTGCTCTCTAGACTTTGACGGCCTCTTCATCAGTAACGGACCAGGCGACCCCAAGCATTGCCAGGTCACCATAGACAACGTGAAGGCGGTGGTGTGCGTCGACCGTCCCAAGCCCGTGTTTGGCATCTGCCTCGGACACCAGCTCCTCTCGCTGGTCATCGGCGCAAAGACCTTCAAGATGAAGTCAGTAGCTATTACCTTTTTTTTTCTCTTTTAGATAATTTCTTCCGCAGGTAGTGACTGTCTGAGATAGACCAGAGAGGTGAGGGAGAGAGGGAAATGATACAATCCTCAGGTAGTTCTATTTATGTGGTAGGTAGGCACTCTTAAAGGGCCTACACCATGCTTTTAAAACTATATTTTTTGTATAAATATATGCTCAAAATTGAGTCTATAGGCCCATTCCCACTGGGCCAGATAACAGATATCTGGAGATATTTCTCCAGATATCTGTTATCTGGCCCAGTGGGAATGGGCCTTAAGACAGGTTTTAACCCTCAACAAACACTCTGACCATTCTTTTTGTTTGTTCTAGCTCTACTATAATGAGGCTCTCCAGCTGCAATACCAAAACGGCCTCTGTTTGCTCAGGGGCGCATCTAGTGGGGTTTTTCCACCCCTCCCCCCTCCCCTCCTCTTCACTCCTCCCCGGACCCCACGTTGACAACAAATAATGTTAATATTGGGCCAATACAAAAATAGGATAATGTTGCAGCTCTGATTATAGCCTACTGTAGGCCTATGTTGTATGTTATAGGCCTACTGTCAAATGACACAGGGCGACCGTTGCTAGACCAGACATTACTGAAAGTTAATCTACATTAGACAATCAACCCCACCTGCATTGTATTTATGTATAAAAAAAAAAATGTTTTGAAAAAAAATGTTTGAGAAAAAAAAAATTTTTTTTTTGAAAAAAGTTATTGAAAAAAAAAGTTTTTTGAAAAAAAAAGTTTTTGAGAAAAGTTTTTTTGAAAAAAAAAGTTTTTTTGAAAAAAAAAAATTTTAGAAGATGGATAGAAGGTGCCAGTGGGACCCCAAAAAAAGGTTTTAAAATAGAAAAAGTGAAAATTCATGGTGTAGGTCCTTTAACAGGTTAGACTCCAGGACACTCAATGTAGTTTTTTTGTGTTTGAGGAGCAGGATACATTCAGCCACTAACATGCTTTTTTTCCCTCTGAGTGAGTGTTTATGAAAACCTTGTTGGGAGCTTTAGCCTTCATCTCTCCACATTTGATGTAGAATTGTAGATTAACTGAAAATTCGGCTTATAGTTGGCTCGAACTTATTGATGCTTTTCCTTCCCTGCTGCCTACAAGGTAAATAGGAGTTAAAGACACAAACGTCATTTTCGCTATCTTGCAATTCCAACCGGCAGATTTGTCGCACCATGGGTGCCAAACTGCAGCCGGAAGTTTGGTAGAATGCACTGGAGTCAGTGGAAGCCTGTGGAGCAGCCTGGGAGCAGCTCATGAATAAACACTATTCATGAACAATTGAGACCTTTATAATACATACTGAACTCAGGAAAATAAAAGAAGGCATGTCACACATTTTTTGTGTTGATTTTATAGCAGTATCTAAAGAGCAAAAAGTGTGTTTCTAAACATGCCAAGTATCGCGAGAATATCCACCGTTTCCTGTCTGGGAACCAAATCTTGCGATACTTCGGAGACAGAAACGATTATTATTTACTGTTATTATTATTATTTCATTATGTACTGTGCACATCAAAAAGCGAGTGATTGTGAAAATTCCTTTGATATGTTTTCTTTGATATTCCTGAACAGATTATATGACAAAGGTCTCAGTCGTTCATAAATAGTGTTTGTTCCAGCCAGGTTTGTTCATGAGCTGATCTAGCCGGCTCCATTCACTGTCACATATTTCATCGCACTTCCGGTGCGAGTTCTGGCACCCATGGTGTCATTGCTGGACATGGTGCATCCCCCGTTGTCACGTCACGTGATATCTCTTCCTTCCATACATTCCTTGGCTGCCTAGAGCCCACCTCAATCCTGTCTCAGGTTTAGAAGAGACTCCCAACCCTAACGAGATGGAACACATTTCACCCTAGCCCTGACTTTCACCCGTCTCTTCTCCCACACCCAAACAGCCTTCCTTTTGTGGGAGCGTCGTAGTGTGAAATTTCCATTTCTGCTGATCTCTGCAGTCTGGACTCTTTCTTGCAAACTAAGTTGTCAGATCACCACGATTGTTATAATAACACGATGGGGACTCCAGCCTTTGTTTCGATAAGTCTCTTGGCTTCGCTACTTGGTCAGCGCTGGGTTTCAAGGTCAGAGGGAGCACAGAGTGCTCCTGTTATCCTGTTGGAATGTTGTAGATTGTAAGTCTGGACAGACGGTGAGACGGAGATGCACGGGCAGCAGATCGGGAGGACGGTTCACAGGGTTTCTCTGTTTGGAACTCTCACACTGCTATCGGCCTACTTTGACTTAGGAATTGTGGAGAGTACTGTTAAGAGAAAATGTGTATATACTGTTGTGTATACTATATATATTTATTTTCTTCTAAATTACAAATGTTTTATGTACATGCAATATTATGTATACTTCTCTAAATGTGTTTAATTACTATATCAAAATCGTCTATGCCTGCCATTTTTTTCTCAATGTATTTGCATTTATGTAATGCACATTGTAGGGCCACTAGGGCGGTGTTAATATTTTGATATGTGTTATCACAAATCAGCCCAAAGCAACAGTAGATTTCTACTGTTACTACTCTGTACTTGATCTCTACCTTTATGTGTATTTTAGTTTCATCCCTACTACCATCTTAACCCATCTAGTTGCATGTCTGTCGGAGTTCAGACTTCACATTTAGAGCCAAGTAAGTAAGCCTTGCCAAGCCATGAGGCCCATAGGGCAGGAGCCTATTGCCTGATTCTAGATAGATGGATGGATGGATAGATAGATAGATAGATAGATAGATAGATGCTTTATTTGTCCTTGCGGAAATTCTTTTTGCACCAAGCGGTCATCAGGAGGACACAAAACCACAACCCACATAATACACAAACACAATACATGAATGACAAGACAGAACTCACAATTCACTGACAACATGTTACAAAACGAGAATAGGCTACCACCAGTCATAATAACATTTTATGCACGGAACTGAGATGGGGCTTGTTTGTTCAAAAGCTCTATACGTGTGAGGGACAAATGTCCTCGAAGCCCTCGCCTTCAACGCAGGTACTGTGTACCGTCGTCCTGAGGGTAAGAGGTTATATTGACTGTATAATGGATGTGTTCTATCCCTAGATCCCCGGGTCTCATACATTGAGGTCATACTTTCCAGCCGTACCCCAGCTATCTTGCTGGATACATTGACGATTTTATGGAGCCTGTTCTTGTTGACTTTCTTATAGATGGCATCGGTATTAGAATTCCATGTCTGTAGTCTGTAGTGTGCTTGATGTTCAAGTACACCCCCCGGACATGACGCTAGTACTGTAAGTCACGGGGACTTACCCCAATCCAACCCTTGATGCTGAGTAACATGGAGTGTGTTGATTCCCAGGTACGGTAACCGTGGCCACAACCAGCCTTGCATTCATAAGGGGACGGAGCGTTGCTTCATCACCAGCCAGAACCACGGCTTTGCTGTGGACCCCCAGAGCCTGCCCCCCGACTGGGACGTCCTCTTCACCAACGCCAACGACCACACCAGTGAGGGCATCGTGCACAACACACAGCCCCTGTTCAGGTGAAACACACAAGCTCTTACTGTACAAGGAACATGCTACACAACAATTACTATACAACTAGAAGCAGCGCTTCCGAGCACAGGTCTCCGCCAGGTCAGCTAGATTATTGTGGCCTTCCTGTGGAGCTGTAATCGGCCAAGTTAAAAGCGTGCCATGTCTTCTTCGGCCTTTCATGGCAATCAGACACTGATCTTTTTAATGCGAGCTGAGGGCTCTGGAGGTGTGGAGCATATTAATATCTGAAATTGACATGAATCCAAAATATTGGATAGTGCTGTCAAACAATGAAACTATATGGAATCTCTGAAAGGGTTATTGGGGTCCCTGCTTCATCTCTCTCTCAACTAAGGGGTCCTTGACCTGAAAAGGTTGAAGACCACCCCCCATTTTGGCTTCTCCTACAGTACATTTCATGTTTGTCCTGTTCTCCCTCCAGCGTCCAGTTCCACCCGGAGCACATGGCCGGCCCCACCGACCTGGTGGGCCTGTTTGATGTCTTCCTGGACACCGTCAGAGACCACAAGGATGGCAGGGCTGGCAAGACTGGTGAGGACACAACATGTCACCACAGTGACTCATGTACAGTACATGAGATTCCATTACTTAACTACAGGTGATGGAGGAACATCATCGCTCAGAAATCATTTTAATTCCGGGGGCGCCCGCTGGCCTACTGGTCCAGGCGCATACCACATAGACATTGCCACATAGGCATGTGGATGCCTGGCGGTGTCGCCGGTTCGATTCCCGATCCGGACGACCTTTGCTGCATGTCACTCCCCATCTCTCCCCCCATTTCCTGTCAGTCCTATCAATAAAGGCATAAAGCCCAAAAACAAATCTATTAAAAAAAAAAGAAATCATTCTAATTCCTACCCCCATGTAAAGGATCTTTGGGTACAGGTACTTTGGGAGTTTATTTGTCAAGTCATTTTTACAGGTTTATTTAGTTTCAGTTAAGCGACTTTGAGTTCTTACAAAAGCAGTATATACGTTTTATGATTACAATTTTCCATGTGTGCTTCATCTTTCCCATGTGTCCTTCATCATTAGAGGCAATATGTTCTAGTTTCAATTTCAGATAACGAGTAACAGAACTGTGTGAGTAATTTTTCTACACACTCAGACCTAATTCCAACCATTATAAATCTATTGTTCTCCACCAGTTAAGCAGCGGCTGACAGACCACCTCACGTTTCCATCTCCCAAGCCTGAGGAGATCGTCCGGCCCAGGAAAGTCCTCATCCTGGGTTCTGGAGGCTTGTCCATCGGTCAGGCGGGGGAGTTTGACTACTCAGGCTCCCAGGTGAGTTGGAGAATTTATTCTTAAAGGTGATACACCATGCATTTAAAAAGTAGTTATGTCATATTGTTTATGTCCCAAAAACGTTTTTCAAAAGGTTTGATATGAGGCTAAATTACCACTCCTAAATAGAGAGCCTCTCTCATTTTTGAATGGCTCTCAGAGCATTTTCAGCTGCAGTACCACCTTTGGCCTGAACTGCGCCCCCCCCCCCCCCCCCCCCCCCCCCCCCAAAAAAAAAAAAAAACTTTTTGAAAAAAAATTTTTTTTTGAAAGAAAACATTTTTTTGAATTTTTTTTTTTTTGTGATGACGTCACAATCGGCAGCAAATCTGGACAGCCTGTTTTGAGAACCCGTGGGATACTTTTAACCTTCGCCTTCTCAAAACCAGAGAAAGACACAACGGTCAGAAATGGGACTTTGTGAGGATAGAAGGTGCTAGTGGGACCCCAAAAAAAGGTTTTAAAATAGGAAAAGTGAAATTTCATGGTGTATCACCTTTAACTATCCCGGATATGAGGTTCCCCAAGTTGACCTCAGGTTTAGGGCTGTCACGATTATGACATTTTACATGATGATTAATTGTCACTCAAATAATTGCGATTAACGATTTAATTGTGTATAGTCGTTGACGGTTACATTTCTGTTTGGCTTTTAGGCTTTGAAGTTGCACATGGCAATCATGACACATAACTTAAATATGCAAAGAAATTACTGACATATTTGACAATTTTATACCTTAAAAAAAGAACATTGATAGTGGAAATAGCAGATCTACAAGCTCGCATCGCATTGCGAGCATGTAGATCTGCTATTTTCGCAATAGAACTGTGTTATACAAAATGTAATGCCTCAACTCTTAGTGCCTGTCAGGGTTAAAAAAAATATGATTATTTCTGGGGGTCCTCAGTTAAAATATGATTATTTTGGGGGGTTGCGGCCTATAAAGGTTGAGAACCACTGTTATAATTGGATTGATATTTGTCTGTCCAGGCTATCAAGGCCCTGAAGGAGGAGAACATCCAGACCCTTCTGATCAACCCCAACATCGCCACCGTCCAGACCTCCAAAGGCCTGGCAGACAAGGTCTACTTCCTCCCCATCACTGCAGAGTACGTCACCCAGGTGAGTGCACAGAACCAGCACTGGAACTCTTATTTAAAATCCATTTAAGCCTAGCATTATTGAATGCTTTAACTATTGAAAAATAGCAGATATACAAGCTCACAGCGCAGCACCAAGTGCCGCGCTGCGAGCTTGTGCTATTTTTGAAAAAGTCGTGAAAATGTGTGCAAATCTTTGATAGATAGATACCTTTATTATCCCTCAGTTGCCCAGAGGCAGCACAGCAGTATTAGGTTATTTACAAAGTTACAGAGAAGTAAGAAAGAGAAAAAGAAAATCAAGAACAGAGAAATGTAAAGAGCAAGGTAGATCAAGAGAGGGAACAAATAATATATAAATATATATATATATACATAAAGTGTCCTTAACACGTTGCAAGCCGCGGCAGAACCCTCTGAACAGAGGTAGCGCCGAAGAAATAAGCCATTTATTTACAAACATGTTTTAAAAAAACAAAGCCCACATGATAACAACACGTACTGGAGTGCTCGACACAGCGTACATATTCATCCTGCAGAGGTCGGCGATCTTACTTTGGCGAGGCGGAGGGGAGATCAATTCCATTCGTTTACGTGCGGCGAAGCAGGGAAAGGAGCGATAGAGAAGCGGCGCCCGAACGTGATTGAAACCGCGATCCACGAACAGAGACAAAGACCAGCCATCTTGTTTGAGCTTCTTGCTGAGTTTCAACACTGGGGAGAGGATGAGGCTCCTCCTGGCCAGCCATCCATCCAGAATGTGAGTCAACGGCGTGGCCTGCTGGATATTAGGAGTATCACACCCAGCACCAGAAAATGACTGTCAGAGCATATTAACCCTTTCAGATCGCTCCAAAAAGACACAGAGAAGAATTTCCGATGTTTTTTTTTTTTTTTATTATAATTTATATCAAAAGTCCGGGAATAGACGGCGTGGCTGATGGGACCCAGTAGGAAGTCCGAGGGAGTACGGCCAGGCTTAGAAGGTGTTAAGCACAACTATCAAAATAGTACAGTGTCCAAATTAAAAGTGACCATGTCACCATAGCAGTCAATGCTAGTTAGTGCAACAAGTATCTCAATGTCATGTCAAACACAAGCAAAAATACCCAAAACTACTAACACAACCTAATATTTGAATATATGTATTTTTAAAGCAAACTTTGGTCACTCAAACTTTGCTTTGGGTGGTCCCTGGAACTAAATATTTTGAGATGTCCTCTTTGTCCTGCCAGGTGATAAAGAACGAGCGTCCGGACGGCGTACTGCTGACGTTCGGCGGCCAGACGGCCCTGAACTGCGGCGTGGAGCTCACCAAGCGGGGCGTCCTGGAGAAGTACAACGTGCGGGTGCTGGGCACGCCCGTGGCCTCCATCGAGATGACGGAGGACAGGAAGGTCTTTGTGGAGAAGATGGAGGAGATCAACGAGCACGTTGCCCCCAGCGAGGCCGCGCTGTCCGTGGAACAGGTGAGGTCCTCACAAGGTCGCTCGCGCTCACACTAGGGATGGGGACGATATGAACATTTCATGTCACGATTATTGTGACCAAAGAAATTGCGATTGCGATCGATAATCAAAACATCCCCAACATCCATTATCCTGAGGCGGAACGTTTGTCAAAAAATAGCAGATCTACAAGCTCACAACGTGTTGCAATGGGACGCGTCTTACCTTAGCCCCACCCCCTTGTTTCCCCGATCCTGTACATAGTGTTTTTATAACTGCGATATTATTGAATGTTTTCTTTGCTTGCTATTTATTATGTCCATGAATTAAATACAGAGGACTTCCAATGTAAAAAAGACCGTAAAAGGTCTTATTTGAGGGTGTTTAATTGTACTTGTTCTGTACTACATTTCAATTGTATTGACTATACTTGTACTGTTCTCCATTTTTGTCTAATACAATAATCAATCAATCAATCCGCTGACTACATACTGTATTATTCTTCCCCAAACTTTAGGCGTTGGCGGCAGCAGAGCGCATCGGCTACCCCGTCCTGGTGCGCTCTGCGTTCGCCCTGGGCGGACTGGGCTCTGGGTTCGCCAACACGCGCGAGGAGCTGACCCCTCTGGTGACCTCGGCCTTCGCCCACACCTCCCAGGTCCTGGTGGACAAGAGCCTGAAGGGCTGGAAGGAGATCGAGTACGAGGTGGTCCGAGACGCCTACGACAACTGTGTGACGGTGAGTGGAGCAGAGAGCAGCCAGCAGCCACACAAAGACGTTTGAACGTTTTTGTTCCTTTGCAGGGCTGTCCAGGCAGTTACCTGAACATTTAGGCCTAGAATTATTTAATGCTTTAGCTATTGAAAAATAGCAGATATACAAGCTCAAAGTGTCGCCGTGAAAACAGGCAGATCTCTGCTTCCCTGGCGTTCTTTGCACCTTATTCATAGATAAAGCCCTTTTTATGTTTCAGCATGGAATAGAAATCAATGCAGCCAATGCAGCCCAGAACGGATGCAGCTGCATGTAACCAAGTTAACCCTTTGTCTCGTTCCTGAAACGAGACAACTCCTTTTGGCACAGCGACCCCCAGTGGCCGTATCTCGTTACTGAACGAGTTTGGGCCCTTGGGTGTTAAAGAGAAAACAATAAAAAAATAGGGCTAGGGTTAGGGTTAGCGAATATTCGACTTCCGTGAAGAACGTCGAATAGTGACTTTGATATTCGAATATTTGGTGAATGCCCTATTACACATTCATGTACAGTCAGGGGCGTCACAAGGGGTAGGAAAGTGGGACTGAGTTACTATAGGGCCCAAGGTGGAGGGGCCCTAGTAACTTTAGCTGTTGAAAAATAGCAGATATACAAGCTCACAGCGCGGCACTGCGAGCTTGTAGATCTGCTATTTTTGAAAAGTCGTGAAAATGTGTGCAAATCTTTGAATATATGTATTTTTTAAGCTAACGTTTGTAACTCAAATTTTGCTTCTGGGGGGTCCCTGGAACTAAATATTTTGAGATGGGGGTCCGTGGCTAAATACATATAATTTTGGGGGTCCTTCACTTGAAAAGGTTTGAGCATCACTGACATGGAAACATAGGTTTCTTGCACACATTTTCACAATTTTTCAAAAATAGCAGATCTACAAGCTCGCAGCGCGGCACTCGGTGCCGCGCTGTGAGCTTGTATATCTGCTATTTTTCAATAGTTAACATTCATGGGGGGCCCGCAGTGAATCCTTGTACCCAGGGCCCAGAATTTGGTGTGACGCCCATGTGTACAGTAACTGGTAACGGTAACTTGATTATGCTCAGCTAGTGTTCTTGTTCATGTTCCTGCCTAGGTGTGTAACATGGAGAACATCGACCCCCTGGGCATCCACACTGGGGAGTCCATCGTGGTGGCTCCCAGTCAGACGCTCAACGACTACGAGTACAACATGCTGAGAGACACGGCTATTAAAGTCATCAGACACCTGGGCATCGTGGGGGAGTGCAACATCCAGTACGCCCTGAACCCCGAGTCTGAACAGGTACGGGTAGGGTTGGCACAATTATTACATAATCGTCTAATCGCAATTATTTGAGGTAATCGCAATTATTTTTGCATAATCGTCATAATCGTTTCCATGTTGAGAAATGTTAATAATACTGTTGTTTCAAACACTTTCAAAAAATTAGTGGAAATAGCAGATCTACAAGCTCACAACGTGTCGCATCGCGACACGTTGTGAGCTTGTAGATCGGCTATTTCCACTATCAATGTTATTTTTTTTTAAGTATAAAGTTGTCAGGTGTCATAATTGCCAGGTGCAATAAAAGCCAAACAGAAATGTAATTGTCAACGACAAATACACAATTAATTCGTTAATCGCAATTATTTGAGTGACAATTAATCGTCATGTAAAATGTCATATCGTGACAGCCCTACGCACAGCTAGCGCTGCATTTCTAACCAGTGTTGTTATGTTGATACCGATGGCATCAAGAAAGTAAAATAATCACTGATTGATTGGCTAAAAAACTATGTATTGGTCTGGCTAAACCAATGTATCAGTCTAGCTCTATCAGGGTTCCCACGGTCATGAAATTCCTGGAAATATTTTGAAATTAGATTTTTTTCTTCTTTCCCAGTACCGGAAAAGTTTTGGAATTAATCAAGGGTCCTGGAAGGTCCTGGAAAAAATGGCTATGCATTGTTTTTAGTTGATTTTGTTAACTCATTTACTGCCACCATAAATCTACTTTGAGGGCTCCCTGCCACGATTGTCTTACCTTTTGACGTGGGCACGTGCTTGTCCATCGTGCACGATCCGCATGCACGCCACGATCCGTTTGCCGCGTGCACGCTTTATTTTTGCTACATTGCCTGTCTCTGGGCATTGCACATAGGAGTAAGCAATACGTTATTGCGCTGATTTATTGTTATATAGTCCTGGAAATTGGGTTAAATATTCTGGAAAAGTTGTGGAAATTCTTCGGAAATTCATTGGTAAAAATGGGTGGGAACCCTGCTCTATATTTGAGATGTACAGTAGTGGGTTGTACACAAAACTCACAGCCAGTCATAATATGTCAACGTCTCGTTACTCAGTATTACATCATTGAGGTGAACGCCCGTCTGTCCCGGAGCTCTGCCCTGGCCAGTAAAGCCACAGGGTACCCACTGGCCTACGTAGCTGCTAAACTGGGCCTGGGGATCCCTCTGCCAAGACTGAAGTGAGTAACACATGTTGAGATGTTTTTATTCTATAAATGGTAAATGGTGCATTTATATAGCGCTTTTATCAGAGGCGCTTTACAGAGATTGTGCATTACATTCACCCATGCAAGGCACCAACCTGCTCACCGGGAGCAACTAGGGGTCTCAAGGACTCTTCGACATTAACTCAGGGGGAGCCCGGATTCGAACTGGGAAGCCTTCGCGCTCTAATGACGGTTTCTCTACACCTGAGCTATGAGCTATGCTGCTATAATGACTAAAACCTTATTGCGACCGTAGGTCGCAGTTACTTGCACTCCTATACTATCCAAACCTCCACCGGCCGTCCGTCTGTCCCTCCCTCCGTCTGTCCGTCACGTCACTCGTCACACGTCACACGTCACACTTTTGCTCTGCTCATATCTCCGCAACCGTTGCCCCGATCCCCCCCGATCCATGCCCCCGGAGCTCCAGGGACCCCCAAGTCTCCCACAAATCGCACAAATCGGTACACAGTATGTCTACACTCATGTCATCAATATGGACCTGTCCCATATAGCGCCACCATCAGGCCGATTTCTTCAAACACATTTTTGGACACTGCTCCTACAGATTTTGCCCTAAAATCACACAAATCGGTACACAGTATGTCTACACTCATCTCATCAACATGGACCTGTCCCATTTAGCGCCACCTTCAGGCCGTTTTTTTAAAACACATTTTTGGACACCTACAGATTTTGCCCTAAAATCACGCAAATCGCACAGTATCTCTACAGTCAGGTAATGAAAACGCATCTGTCCCATCTAGCGCCACCATCAGGACTATTTTGGAAAAACAAATCTTTGGTGTAATTGTGGAGATAGGTCGCTTATCTCCCGATTAGGGAGTCTTACTGGTAGTTATATACCAGAATCCCCCCAGGGGTCTATAACTTGGCCCCCTACTTTTTCAATAATAGCAATTATTAAAAAAAACATGATTCTCTGTTTGTTTGAATGATCCTTAGAAATAATCAGTAGTTGTAGCCATATTCCATCATTAAAGTGTGTTGTTTCATGTAGGAACTCCGTGACCAACTCGACCACAGCCAACTTTGAGCCCAGTCTGGATTACTGCGTGGTGAAGGTGCCTCGCTGGGACCTCAGCAAGTTCCTCCGAGTGTCCACCAAGATAGGAAGCTCCATGAAGAGCGTGGGTAAGAATGAGTGTCCACCAAGATAGGAAGCTCCATGAAGAGCGTGGGTAAGAATGAGTGTCCACCAAGATAGGAAGCTCCATGAAGAGCGTGGGTAAGAATGAGTGAACACCAAGATAGGAAGCTCCATGAAGAGCGTGGGTAAGAATGAGTGTCCACCAAGATAGGAAGCTCCATGAAGAGCGTGGGTAAGAATGAGTGTCCACCAAGATAGGAAGCTCCATGAAGAGCGTGGGTAAGAATGAGTGTCCACCAAGATAGGAAGCTCCATGAAGAGCGTGGGTAAGAATGAGTGTCCACCAAGATAGGAAGCTCCATGAAGAGCGTGGGTAAGAATGAAGATAGGCAGCTCCATGAAGAGTGTGGGTAAGAATGAGTGTCCACCAAGATAGGAAGCTCCATGAAGAGTGTGGGTAAGGATGAGTGTCCACCAAGATAGGAAGCTCCATGAAGAGCGTGGGTAAGAATGATAGGCAGCTCCATGAAGAGCGTGGGTAAGAATGAGTGTCCACCAAGATAGGAAGCGCCATGAAGAGTGTGGGTAAGAATCAGTGTCCACCAAGATAGGAAGCTCCATGAAGAGTGGGTAAGAATGAAGATAGGCGGTTATTTAATCCTACATACTTATGTACCCTGGGAGTCTAGACTCTGCCACCTATTTCTTTCCCTCCATACCAAACCTTGCCGAAAATGCCGTATGTATTGTGAGCCTGTAGATTGACCGTTTTCTGTTATGCCATGCCCTGAAGAGGGATGCTATGGTTCTTGTGGTTAAGGTGAATAATATAGTCTTCTGGTATTTTGGCACAGTTAACACTTAGAACCACAGACTCTCTTGCTACCTTTCGCCGTGGACTGAAGACTCACCTTTTCAGACTCCACCTAAACCCTGAGCACTACAGAAAAATCAATGACCATACATGAAGCTAGTTAGCATTTGTTTTTGTTTTTAGGTTTTTAGAACTTTGATTATATTGTGTTTTTTTTTCTAGATGGATATCCATTTGCATTTGTTATATTGCTGTTGATGTACTGATATATTATCTTGTTTATTATTGTGATGTTTTTATCTGCTTATTGTAAGTCGCTTTGGATTAAAAGAGTCTGCTAAATGCCTAAACTGTAAACTGTTAATATTTTCACAGTTGTACAATGTTATTTGGTGATTAATGTAATTAACTGAGGTCTTAACATGTATTCTATCCAGGTGAGGTGATGGCTATCGGACGGAGCTTTGAGGAGGCTTTTCAGAAAGCTCTCAGGATGGTGGATGAGAACTGTGTGGGCTTCGACCACACCATCAAACCCGTCTCCGACGAGGTGAGACGGGAGACGCTCTGTGGGATCGTGTCTCTAGATCAGGGATTCTTCAACAGGGGGTCCGGGACCCCCAAGGGGTCCTCAGAGTTACTACAGATGGTCCTCCAAATCTGTGTTTGATAGAAACTTTTTTTCTCCTTTTTTATATCAACCACTTGAACCCTAGTGTCCATATTCTGAGAACTTTTGCCAAAAATAGCAGATCTACAAGCTGAGCTTATAGATCGGCTATTTTCGGCAAAGAAGTTTGGTGTAGAGGGGAAAAGGAGCAGACTTAAGTACAGAGTGAAAGGTCAAGTATTAAGTATTGACGGTTCAAGTGGTTAAATATCTGAAAACACAAATTGACATGAATCCAAAACACACCGATGATTGTGCTGTCAAACATTGAAACTATATGGAATCTACGAAAAGGTGGGGGTCTCTGCTTCATCTCTCTCTCAACTAAGGGGTCCTTGGCCTGAAAACGTTGAAGACCCCTGCTCTAGATGAGACGAGATATCATCTGAGATTTGGGATATAGGAATATTGTCATATGGCCATAAGTGTTGATTTTCCTGGTTTGCATCACTTCAGCCATTTTTTATACTTTCACAAATGGTGAACTAGATCAAATCTACACACTCACAGTTGCGTTGTGACACACTACACACTCACTGTTGCGTTGTGACACATTGTGGAGGGTTTTGAACTTGTAGCTCCAATTGTTTTGTCATTGTGGATCACTAGCATCCTTTAAAATCGCCCTGAAAAACCACTTACAGGCAGCAGCCGTTCGCAACTGGTAAAAACAAACATAGCCCAGCCCTCCCCTCCCCTGACCCCTCTTTGTATTTACTTACTGTACAGTATGATGTTTTTTATTTTTAATAGTTTTTCTTTTCCTGACTATATCTACTACATAGTACTGTGTTCTATCCGTCTGTCATTCAATGTTATATGAGATACTTCAATGGTTTCCTATGGAAATAAGCTTAGTCTTTTCTAGGATCTCCTTTTAGTTGACCTTGTACCAGTAAACTGTACTTTTTCCTATGCAAACTTCTTCTAATAAAGTCTTCAATCAATCAAATCAATCAATCAATTCGTTCCCCAGGAGCTGCAGATTCCCACTGACAAGCGTATCTTCGTCCTGGCGGCGGCCCTCAGAGCAGGCTACGCCGTGGACCATCTGTACGAGCTCACCAAGATCGACCGCTGGTTCCTCCACAAGATGAAGAACATCACGGACCACGAGCACCTGCTGGAGACCTACAAGCAGGTCAGGATGGCAAATAGAACGGTTAAAAGGAAAAATAATATTCTACAGTATCTGTACTGTCTGTCCCTTCTTAGACTAGGGAGAATTGGTAGGTCACGCCAGAGTGGTTCATTTCAATTCATGGTGTCTTGTTTACGATATTCCTCCATTCAGGACGAGAGTGCCATGCCTCCAGACGTGATGAGGAAGGCCAAGCAGTTGGGCTTCTCCGACAAACAGATTGCACTGGCTGTGCAGAGGTGTGTGTGTGTGTGTGGAAGGATCATTTAGCTAAATTGTTACATGTTAAAGGTGATACACCATTCATTTAAAAAGTATTTATGTCATATTGTTTATGTCCCAAAAACGTTTTTTTCAAAGGGTTTGAGGCTAAATTACCACTCCTGAATAGAGAGCCTCTCATTTTTGAATGGCTCTCAGAGCATTCCCCCCCGTCATAAACGGCCAAACGGCAGCAAATCTGGACAGCCTGTTTTTGAGAACCCGTGGGATGCTTTTAACCTCCACCTTCCCAAAACCAGAGAAAGACACAACGGTCTGAAATGGGACTTTGTGAGGATAGAAGGTGCTAGTGTGACCCCAAAAAAAGGTTTTAAAATAGGAAAAGTGAATTTTCATGGTGTATCACCTTTAAATGAACTTTGAAGGTGACTGTGTACTCAGTAGCAGGGGTGGAGTCTGCTTGTTGTCCACACGAAGGAGTGCTGCTCAGACAGTGAAAAGCTGGAGCTGCGATAGAGCTGAAGAACTTTAGGAATTAAACTGGATATTATCCTTTCCATATTGAGCATTAATAAAATATTCATCAAATTGAGGTTCACGATATATATTGCCCAGCGCTAATATGCTATTTATTTATTTATTGCTATTCTAAACCAGGGGTCTTCAACGTTTTCAGGCCCAGGACCCCTTAGTTGAGAGCGAGATGAAGCAGGGACCCCCACAACCTTTTCATAGATTCCATAGTTTCATTGTTTGACAGCACAATCATCAGTGTATTTTGGATTCATGTCAATTTGGGTTTTCAGATAACCACTTGAACCGTCAATACTTAATAAACTTGACCTTTCACTCTGTACTTAGTCTGCTCTTTTTCCCCTCTACAATAAACCCCTTTGCCTAAAATAGCCGATCTACAAGCTCACAACGCCTCGCAGCGCGAGGCGTGTGACCTTGTAGATCTGCTATTTTTGGCTAAAGTTCTCAGGGAATAAAAAAAATTCTATCACACAAAGATTTGGAGGACCCCCTGTAGTAAGTCTGAGGACCCCCTAGGGGTCCCGGACCACCTGTTGAAGACCCTTGTTCTAAAGAAATGGTTGTTATTTGGCTATTAAATTATTTCTGAACCGCTGATCTTTTATAATCTCTAATTCCCCTCCCACAGTACGGAGCTGGCCGTGAGGAAGCTGCGTCGTGATTGGTCCATCCTGCCGGTGGTGAAGCAGATTGACACGGTGGCGGCCGAGTGGCCGTGCTTCACCAACTACCTGTATCTGACCTATCACGGCACGGAACACGACCTGGCCTTCGAGGAGCAGCACGTCATGGTGATTGGCTCGGGGGTCTATCGCATCGGCAGCAGCGTGGAGTTTGATTGGTGCGCCGTCGGTTGCATCATGGAACTCAGGAAGGTGAAGATAAAATTTGTTTTTTTAAGTATCCTTATTTAAAAACTAAGTATGTAATTAATGTCCTGGACATATTTTTGTTATTGGTTTTCTGGCCTTAACCAAAGTCAGTTCTTTTAATTTTATTTTTTTCCATGTAGTTACAGTAGATATTTCTGATGATGGGGGGGGGGGGGGGGGGGAATCTAAATATGAATTGGGCACATTTAATCATATTTGAACATGAATTTAACTCATTGATTGCCCTTTTCAAGATGGCTGCCAAGTACCAGGATGCCACGTTCCTAAATTTCTAGTGCACGGATCAATTTTTGCCTATGCCTAGATAATGCACCATATGTGTTGTACTTTTTAACAGCTTTCAAACAAAAAAATCCGCTTGGAAATCCGAGATAGAAGCCTTCAAAGTCAGACAAAACAAACATTTTGCCATTTTGAAAGATGTGTTTGTTATGGGGCTAAACATGCAATTTCGCGATTGCGATCATGCCTAATACATTTTAGACATTTTTGGATTTTTTTTTTATAAAAAAACTTTTTGAAAAAAAAAAAAAAAAAAAAATGGCTGCCAACTCGGGAAACTCGGGCTGTGGCAGCCTGGGACTACTGTAATAACTCGGGAAACTCGGGCCTTGGCAATCAATGTGTTAACAGGATGCTGTTAATCTAATAGTGGTATTGGGATTCTCCTTCTAGATGGGCTACAAGACGATCATGGTGAACTACAACCCAGAGACGGTCAGCACAGACTATGACATGTGTAACCGCCTCTACTTCGATGAGATCTCATTTGAGGTAAGAATAGATACCCACTGACATTGTGCTCCCCAAACACAGACTGGCACTGTAGCATAGCACAGTGGTTCTCAACCTGTGGGTCAGGACCCCCAGGGGGGTCTCCACATTATTTCGGGGGTCCCCCCAGATGATTACTTTTATGTGCAACATTGTTTTCTCACTCAACAGTAATCAAACTAACATAAGGTTTAAGTGTATAGAGGGTATCTGCAGGTTTCTAAAGCGACAAGTTTTAATACCTGAAATGACAGATTAAACAATGACCAAATTGTCAAATAATAGAGGCAGAAATTGTGAAAATAGCTGATCTATATGCTCACAACACCTCACAACACGAGGCGTTGTGAGCATGTAGATCTGCTATTTTCACAATAGAACCGTCATACACAAAATGTAATGCCTCAACTCTTGGTAGGTTGGGGGGGTCCCCAGTTAAAATATGATTGTGTTGGGGGTCACGGCCTGAAAAGGTTGAGAACCACTGGCATAGTATAGTAATAGCTGTGAAGCAGTGGTTCAGAACCATTATGAGCTTACATATGGCCTGTTTCTGGTGCATGATAAAGATGTCTAACCCACTCCTTTGCCCCTCTTCCAGGTGGTGATGGACATCTATGAGATGGAGAACCCAGAGGGTGTCATCCTGTCCATGGGTGGCCAGCTGCCCAACAACATCGCCATGGCGCTGCACCGGCAGCAGTGCCGCATCCTGGGCACCTCCCCCGAGTTCATAGACTCTGCGGAGAACAGGTTCAAGTTCTCACGCATGCTGGACACCATCGGTATCAGCCAGCCACGCTGGAAGGAGCTGTCTGACACAGAGGTACGTTTAACCAACCCATTTAGGCCTAGAATTATTGAATGCTTTAAGCAGTGAAAAATAGCAGATCTACAAGCTCACAGCGCGGCACCGAGTGCCGCGCTGCGAGCTTGTAGATCTGCTATTTTTGAAAAAGTCGTGAAAATGTGTGCAAATCTTTGTATTATGTATTTTCAAAGCAAACGTTTGTAACTCAAATTTTGCTTCTGGGGGGTCCCTGGAACAAAATATTTTGAGATGGGGGTCCGTGGCCAAATAAATATAATTTTGGTGGTCCTTCACATGAAAAGGTTTGAGAACCACTGACATAGCAGTCTCTCAAGAACAGACTAACTGAGCTCCATTTAAGTGAAAAGGACCTTTTCTTTGACGATGGCTGGCCAGATTGCTGACATAGAAACATAGGGTTTTCAAAAAATCTTAGAAGGATTCAAAAGACACTTATAGAATCGGGTCAAAATTCTAATTTTCACGATTTTTCAAAAATAGCGGATCTACAAGCTTCTTCTTCATTTTCTCCCCCTCTGCCTTCCTCCCCAGTCTGCCATGAAGTTCTGTGAGACGGTGGGCTACCCCTGCCTGGTGCGTCCGTCCTACGTGCTGAGCGGAGCGGCCATGAACGTAGCCTACACCGACAGCGACCTGGAGAAATACCTGAGCAGTGCCGTGGCCGTGTCCAAGGAGCACCCGGTGGTCATATCCAAGTTCATACAGGAAGCCAAGGTCAGAGACACCAACACACACTAGCATGTTCATACAGGAAGCCAAGGTCAGAGGAACCGACACACACTCACACATTAGAGGTGATCAGAATCATTTTGATGGCCAAGTGCAGTCATTCCACAAAGCATTTTCGATGCCTATAGTATACATTCTGGTTAAAAGAACAAGATGATGCGCACATCCTTTCCAAGTGCTGGTGCTGGGCTCAGGTCGACATGAGATTAGAAAGAATAGAAGTCCGCAGACTCCGCACAACAGCTGATGCTCCACAGTGTGTTGTTTGAAAGCTGTTAAAAAGTACTACACATATGGTGCATAATCTAGGCATGGGCGTGCACGATCCGTGCACTAAAAATTGATCCGTGCACTAGAAATTTAGGAACGTGGCATCCTGGTACTTGGTGGCCATCTTGAAAAGGGCAATCAATGAGTTAAATTAAACATAAAGTTTGACGTCGTTTCGGCCATCAGCTGGCCTTCATCAGGTGAAGGCCAGCTGATGGCCGAAATGACGTCAAACTTGATGTTTTAATTTAATAAACACTGTGGAGCATCAGCTGTTGTGCGGAGTCTGCGGACTTCTATTCTTTTTAATATTATAGCATACATTCTGCCAGTGTTGGGAAAGTTCACTTTCAACATGAACTAGTTCAAGTTCAAAACTTCTAAAATGAACTAGTTCATTTCATAGTTCATAATTCCACATTTTGAACTAAAGTTCATGGTTCCCCAAAATGAACTAACTTGGTTCTTTAAAAAAAAAAACATAATCTTTTATACTTTTGGCTATTCATTTCTTTCTTTTTTAAATGTTGCTGCAAGCTATTATTTGTCAAAATTATTTACACAACCCAGATAGAACCGCACTAGTGGTGCGCGGGCCGACCCGGTGCCCCCACCCGCCCGCCAACCCGCCCGCATGCGGGTGGGTGGGTCAAGGTTTTCAGACTCAATTGGCGGGCGGCGGGCGGGCGGGTTATCACCACTCATGTGCAAAAAATAAATAAGAATAATCACCTGTTCTTATTTGCCTTTTATTCTTAACTCTCCTACTGCCAGATTATTTATTTATTTATTGGGTCTGGTGCCATCAAAAAGCGGCTTACCTTTGCGACGTTATAGTAGATAGACAGACAGGCATTTATTTATTTATTTTAATTTTTTTTGGTTGTGCAATAGTGCACTTTGGTCTGCCAGGCAGCAGAGGGCGGCGTCATGCGAGAATGAATGTGAATTTGCCTGTTATGTGTTGAAGAAGAAGAAGACCAGTCACTGGCCACAGAGCCTTACAGCCAGAGGAAATCAACAAGGAAGTGAATTGTTCTCCGTTGATGTTAGCGCATAATGGATTTTTTACACCATCACCGCGGAAAATGTGTTTACAGTAGACGGCCGCGCGACCCCTCATCAGCTTACAGTCATCAGACGAACGAACCGAACGAGCGCCGTATTGGCGGAGAGGTCTTGCGAAATCGGGCGAACGTGAACGTTCAAAGCGTGGGAAGAGTTAATAAGAGTAGGCCTTTAAGAATAAGAATACAAGGTTTGAATACGAGCACGAGGGAGCGAGTTTTAAAATGCGCCAGAGAGGAGCAAGGTTTCTCCTCCGCTCCTTGGTGCGAGGACCGTCCCGCTCCTGTTGGGGCCGCGAACCACATTTTGCCAACATTTGACACAACGTGAGGTCGTGAGCACAGCAGAGAGAAGATGCACAAACAATTCAACGCGTGTCGTTGATCAGGATTTCACTTATATGTCTCTCATCCACACAAGTCCGTTTATAAATACTTTGTGTCGGTTAAGTTATATAACCAGCCAGTCAACGGATACGATTTGAAACACAACTTTCGCAAGTGAGAAGGATTTTTTGACTGAATGAACCAACCACGCTCACCTCGAGTCGAGTCGCTCCCTTCTCTCCAATCTGGTGATTAATCAATAACCAACAGGATTTAATATTGTCCGTCTTTTGCTGTCTGTTTAAAGTGCGAGCAGTGTTGCAGCGCTGATTCAATGTTTGGGGGGTCGCTCTTCTAGAGACGTCCCGCGAAGGTCGTTCAACACCTACTATACAGGTCTATTGATATGGATATGAATGAACGTCTTTTAATGAATGTCTTTTAGGCTAAACGCCAATTTGAACACCACGTTTGTTTATTTAGCCCATGACAATATTGTGCTACTGTAAACCTTTCTGTAAAGCGACTTTGGGTACTTAGAAGAGCCGTATATAAAGATGAGCTATTGTGGAGATGATATACCATCTTTTTTTTAAATGCGGGTTGCGGGGCGGGCGGATTCGTTGATTTGTATATTGTTCTGCGGCGCGGGTGCGGGCGGGTTACGTTCCGTGCGGGCTGTGGGTCGTGCGGGTTATGAAAAAAACATGACCCGCGCAACACTAAACCGCACACAGCAATCATTTCATCCAACTTAACATTGAGGTGCCCACAATGTTTAGGTGCCCAGTGCCGACTCTTCCTGCACCCTTATTGTGAAGGCAGAAATTTCCAACCGTCGTGCACATTCTGTATGTTTCCACGTTGGTTAAAATAGCTGATGTACAAGCTCACAACGTCTCGTGGATGCGACGCGTTGTGAGCTTGCAGATCAGCTGTTTTTGGCATGCAGCACACATCATACGACGAAGTATAGTCAGGCTTTACTTGGGAGACATAACGAGGAGGAGACTCACACACAGCCCTTCTTGTGAATGCAAAGAAAGACGAGAGGACGGACGCCCGGGCCGACGTTCGACAATAACGTTCATCAAGCGGAAATAAAGAACGTTCAGTTCACATTCGCCCAAAATATGAACCCATTCAGAATGGGTACACATTATAGTGTATTATTATTTTATGTTTTAACTATTGAAAAATAGCAGATATACAAGCTCACAGCGCGGCACTCGGTGCTGTGCTGCGAGCTTGTAGATCTGCTATTTTTGAAAAATCGTCGAATTTTTACCCGATTCTATTAGTCCATGGGCCAGACGGGTTGTCGGTATCAAAAAGGTGGCAAAGGTTACCATGCATTTTTGAAAAGCTCTATATCTGTAGATTATATTTTGGTATGATAACCCTTTCTTAGACACAGCTAAATTGGTGTTATCAGCCGCTGGAGTTGGTGTCCCATTAACTTTACATTACAGGGAAAAAAAGTAAAAAAATAATCTGCTTTTAGTAGCATAAGAGGGGTCAAACTAGGGGTTTGTCATGATGCCGAATCCATTGCAAGCATTTGTTTTGCACAAAAAACATTCCTTGGGCTATAAATGGCCTCAGAAAACGATGCATGTATGGGTGTGCATTCATGTTAGTCAGAGGCCTTAGGGTTTTATTTCTCGTGCTAATCAGTCTAAAAGCGCCAAATTTTGCACAGATGTAGCCCAGGGCATGCTCTAATGATTTAGCTAGGGCGCCCGAGTCGGTGACCTTCGGGGTCGTCACAGCTTCAGAAAAACAATGGTTTAGTGATGAAAAGTGATGAGTCATCACTTTTCAGAGTTTTGTGGATGTTTTCTGGAGCCCGAAGGTCACCGACTCGGGAGCCCTGGCTAAATCATTAGAGCATGCCCTGGACTACATCTGTGCAAAATTTGGTGCTTTTAGATTGATTAGCATGAGAAATAAAACCCTAAGGCCTCCGACTAACATGAATGCACACCCATACATGCATCGTCTTCTGAGGCCATTTATACCCCAAGGAATGTTTTTTGTGCAAAACAGATACTTGCAATGGATTCGGCATCATGAAAACCCCCTAGTTTGACCCCTCTTATGCTACTAAAAGCAGATTAATTTGTTTACCTTTTTTCCTGTAATGTAATGTTAATGGGACACCAACTCTAGAGGCTGATAACACCAATTTAGCTGTGTCTAAGAAAGGGTTATCATACCAAAATATAATCTACAGATATAGAGCTTTTCAAAAATGCATGGTAACCTTTGCCACCTTTTTGATACCGACAACCCGTCTGGCCCATGGACTATATAAGTGTCTTTTGAATCCTTCTAAGGTTTTTTGAACAACCTATGTTTCTATGTCAGCAATCTGGCCAGCCATCGTCAAAGAAAAGGTCCTTTTCACTGGAGCAGTGAAAAGGACCGGTGCCGCGCTGCGAGCTTGTATATCTGCTATTTTTCACTGGTTAGAGCATTCAATAATTCTAGGCCTAAATGGGTTAACAGGTTCATGAATGATCGCTCATTGAACACGTTCAGGTGCAACACTGCCTTCTGCTGTGTATTGTAACATTGGTTCTGTCTGTTTGCCCTTATATTTTCATGTTGCCAGGAGATAGACGTGGACGCGGTGGCGTGTGACGGAGTGGTGATGGCCATCGCGGTGTCTGAGCACGTGGAGAACGCTGGCGTCCACTCTGGGGACGCCACGCTGGTCACGCCTCCCCAGGACCTCAACCAGAAGACCATGGACCGCATCAAGTTGATCGTCCACGCCATTGGTCAGGAGCTGCAGGTCACCGGTCCCTTCAACCTGCAGCTCATCGCCAAGGTCTGGAAGCAGCGGGAAATACTTTGATGCTCCACACCACAAAATATTTATTTCTTTTCATCAGATCACATATTCTACAGAGCACTATTGATACTATTTATAATCTAAACTTTTACTGTGATGATGGGAAAAAGCTGCTTATTTCCAGTTTCCATTTGTAATTGCAATCTTAGATATTTTGGGCAATTCAACTAATGGTGTTTCTTCGTCTGCAATTGTCCCTGTAGTTAAAGTTTTTTTCATTCTTTGTTCCCCTCAGGACGACCTGCTGAAGGTGATTGAGTGCAACGTGCGCGTCTCGCGCTCCTTCCCGTTCATCTCCAAGACGCTGGGCGTGGACATGGTCGCCCTGGCAACGCAGGTTATCATGGGGGAGGAGGTGGAGCCTATCGGCTTCATGAGAGGAAAGGGCATCGTCGGCGTCAAGGTAAGGTCAGGAGACTGGCTTCATCGTCTGTCTTTTCATCTGTTTGTGGGTCAGTTTAATAACAGTGGTTCTCAACCCTTTTCATTTGAATGATATGCATTAGACCACAGACCCCCATTTGATACCCTTTTCCAACTCTGGCACCCCAATCTACGCTGTAAAGCTGGGTTCAAACCTGGATGGTTCGAGTGGCGCGATTACATACAAAGTGAAAGCAGTGAGACGACTCGCGAACGGGCGTGGCGCGAACCATACGAAAGGGGCGGTGCGAACGATCCGAAAGGGCCACCTCGTATCTTCGACCCACTTGGAAAAATCCAACTGAAGCGACCTTCGCTTCACCCCCACTCCACCCATCACGTCCTGACAGCCAATCAGCATTGATTTTGTCCGGAGACACGGACATGTTTGGACTCCCTTTATTCCGGGTGTATCGCCTTGATTTCAACGGGACATGATTTTTTTTACCAACGCGGACCTGTGTGGACGCGGACTGGAGTGACGCAGCTTAAAATGTAGTGTGTTTACTGTGTTCATTTAAAGCAGAAATAAGCAGTTTTCTGCTGACATAAGCAAGAATCATGCAATTACTTATTTTAAAAATGTATTTTAATTTTATTTTATTCAGGCAGCTAACAATAACCTGACTTGCGCCAGATGATAGCAGCAGTGCGTATACCGCTCTGCTTACTATCCATCTGGGATTGCTCCGGCAGACTCGATGTAAGGGGCGGGCCATTTTTTGAAATTATTTAGCAGGTGATTGGATGGGGCCGTCTGTCTATCACAGTCTGGGAGTGCCAACTCCAACCACTCATATTGGCCTGTCTGCGTGACGTTCCACCCAGAATCCGACTCCTGGGTTTCCACGTGGTATGCAATCAGACTCTATTGGCTCAGAGCCGCTCAGAGCCCGCCCGTAGCTGCCGCTGATTGGTCCGGCCCGGGGCTTTACGAGCGTTATCAACTCTCACCGAGAGAGCTCAGATGGTAAAGTAGGGCGGTAGCGCACTACTGCCACCATCTGACGCAAGTCAGGTTAAGCTAACAATGCTTCCTAAAGAAATGTTGTGTGTGTGACACTTCCTGGGGCTACAATCTGCCTCCAAAACTATTATTTGTATCTGTGAGAAGTTCTGTCATTGGTCGATTAAACTGGGTCACCCATCCAAAATAACAGACCAATCAGGACCGCCTCTTGTTCTTGTTCAGATTGGTTGACCTGTCTGTCAATCCTTTTAGCCCCGGTCGCGTCTAGTGGATTACCAAGCTTGTTTAAGGACATGGTTTAGGATCCAAGCTTGTGATTGGCTGAACTGGAGGTAGGGAGCGCTCCATTGTAGTCACTTGGACCGCGGCAGAGGAGGTGAATAGAATGCGTTTATTGTGGGCTTGCCCAGGCCGTAAATATAACGATGTCGTGGACAATAACTGTGACATATAACCATTGTATTCTGACAGTAACCTGCCGACGCTGGCGAAAACGAGCACTCTACTCCTAAACATGCTTGGTAATCTGCTAGACGCGCCCCGGTCAGGTGGTTCATGCACCAATGAGCTGCTAATGACAGAGCTTCTTACAGATAAAATTATAGTTTTGGAGGTAGACTGCAGCTCCTAGAAGCGCCACAGAGACTATTTTTTTATGGGAGCATTGTTAGCCGCCTGAATATAATATTATAAAAATAAAAAATAAAAATAAGCAATTGCATTATTCCTGCTTATGTCAGCAGAAAACTGCTTATTTCTGCTTTAAGTCAGAGCCAAATGGTGAGGGTTTATACGGATAACTACGTGGATACAATTAGCCCTAATACATTGGGTATCATGTACTCTTCTAACAGCTCTGAGCTCTCACACTTATGGCATTTTACAATCTCGCACGCACTATTAGTGCTGTGGGACACGTCTTTTTTGAGACACGCATTCCTTTGAACTTGTGGCGTTGCTGTGATGTCTCTCCATTAGTGTTTTGCAAGATGTGCAGACGGACCTGAATCCTGTTTACTTAACAGGTCCCGTTTTACCTTCCAATGCATAATTGTAATGGCATCCAAACCCTGTATATTAACCATATGGCCTTCTCCACCAGGTGCCCCAGTTCTCCTTCTCTCGGCTGGCGGGGGCTGACGTGGTGCTGGGGGTGGAGATGACGAGCACAGGGGAGGTGGCCTGCTTCGGGGAGAACCGCTACGAGGCCTACCTCAAAGCCATGCTCTCTACCGGCTTCAAGATCCCTAAGAAGAACATCCTGCTCAGCATCGGCAGCTACAAGGTACCAGGACACAAACAACCATGGTGACGGGGGACTGCTGAGCACTAGGGGTGTAACGAAATAGTAGCTGAATCGAAAAATCTTTTTTAATTTGCAATGATCTACTACAAACTACAGTATATAGATTTGCAAAAGCAAATATCGTACTGTTTGGCTCTGTGTATCGTATCGTATCGTATCGTTTAAAATAGTCTGTATCGAATCCTTTTGCAATGCAAGTAATCTATTGTATGGAAACGAGTATTTGTGCTTTGTATTTAGCAATTTTAAAAAATGAAAAAGAGGGGTCTAATTACTTTTCCATTCCATATAGCTACTCTTGGTCTATCGATAAATGTGTGTAATCTCTGTGTTCATGTCAAGGTGCAGGTTTGTTCATGTGTGTTGAAATATAATGTCAATATATTTGCAGATTTAAGAATCACAGTGTTTACTTATTTACAGTATATCCATAATAATAGATTTTTACCTTAAAAGAAACCTGCTCTATTGACCCGTTTCACACAGATTTAATGTCTTTGCTAAATAGTTACTATATCGATTTTAAATCATTGAATCAAATCGTATCGTATCGCCATCAATGAACCAATATCATCCATGTATCGTATCGTAAACCATGTATCGTGATCGTATTGTTGTTCAAAATGTATCGTTACACCCCTACTGAGCACACAAGAAATTGTTAACGTTGTACTTCTTGGACAGTTGAGAACTACTGGATTAACTCTTAAATATTGTGGATCGTTTGAAAGACCCTACAGTACAGCACGTTCTTGTGCAATCATTCTTGTGCAATCATTCTTGTGCAATTAATGAATCAGCGTTGTCCAAATGTATTTTTCGTGTGTGTTTTTCAGAATAAAAGTGAGCTGCTGCCTACAGTGCAGGCTCTGGAGAGCCTCGGCTACGACCTTTATGCTAGCCTGGGGACGGCTGACTTCTACACTGAGCATGGAGTCAAGGTACAGTATGGCTGCTCTTAATGCAAACATGTCTAATAGTCAGGGAAAATTATCAGAATACCTGTCAAATCTGGGAATAAATTCCTTACCAAACAATTTCTTCACCAATGTGTTGGTAAAGGTGTTTAGCAACATATCTAACAAAGATTGAAATTCAACATCCCTAGCAAAATGTTTGACAGCTAGGGTAATTCTGGGTCTCATTCACTTACTATACACTGTACTATAAGGGAAAAAATCACTCCCAAAAATATGCTTTAAGTGGGATGTGAGTGGTCTAACTAGGTGTTTAGAATTATTCTGAATCCATTGCAAGCATTTGTTTTGCACGAAAAACATTCCTCGGGCCAAAAATGGACCCCATACACCTTGTGAAAAGTGATGACTCATCACTAAACCATCGTTTTTGTGCGTCTGTTTTTGGCCCAATTAATGTTTTTCGTGCAAAACAAATTCTTGCAATGGATTCAGAATAATTAAAAACACCTAGTTAGAACCCTAACATGCTACTTAAAGCATATTTTTGGGAGTGATTTTTCCCCTTATAGTACAGTGTATATATAGTAAGTGAATGAGACCCAGAATTACCCTAGCAGTCAAACATTTTGCTAGGGATTGTTGATCTTTGTTGTTACTAGACACCTTTACAAACACATTGGTGAAGAAATTGTTTGGTAAGGAATTTATTCACAGGGTTTTATAAAAATTCCCTGACTATAAGATGTGAGTGACGTTTGACCTTTTCCAACTTCATTTAATTTTGTCTTGCACATGGTAGTGTATCACAGTACAGTTCTATCAAAGTAATTAATTGAATTAATTTAATCTAATGAACCCATGAGCGAAAAGGAGCAGGAAGAAGAATACATTGTTATTAATTGACCCCTTTTCAATTAACTCATTGAGTGCCAATCCCGAACTAGTTCGGCTTTATTATCGTATCGCAGAGTGCCGATCCCGAACAAGTTCGGCTTTAAAAAAAAAAAAAAAAAAAAAATCTTTTTTTTTTTTTGAAAAAAAAAATTTTGAATTTTTTTTTTTTTTTTTTTTTTTTGGACCCCATCAAATCTGGTGAACATGATTTCAATCGCGATTTTGCATGTTCCACCCCCATACAACCCCATCTAACATACAGGGCAGCCATGTTTGTTTACATAACATGTAAAACATAATGGCGATTATCTCAAGAATGCCTGAACGGATTTCCAATCGGATTTTTTTGTTTGAAAGCTATGAACAAACTGCACAAATCCACTCCAATGCAATCCAGGATTGCATTGGATTTTTTAGAGCTCATTCTTCTCTGTTTTTTTCCCATGCATGAGGTGTGCAAGGTTTAATCATGGCTAAGTTGACGAAAATAAGGCTTCTAAAATGCTTGGTAGCCAATAGCTAACTTCAAGCTAACTTCATCCTCTTCCTGTACATGCACAAAGGAAAGTGTTCAGGCAAGTCATGGCTGCAGGGCTTCTGCATATACCAGCATATCTCTATGGGATTTTCTATGGCCACTGGGCGCCCTCTAGTGGTGAAAGGGGTGGCACTAAATGAGTTAAAATAATATACTGTATATACTTGATGATCGGCACATATAACCCATACTTCCATTAAGATGCAAGTGTAAACAAAAACAAAACCGACAAAGTAACAAAAGTTACAAAAAGGTGATAAAAATATATTGCCTGTTATGAACAGCCTGGTAGCACTCTAACACGGTGTAGCTAGTTGGAAGCTAATCAGCTAGCTTCCAACTAGCTACAGAGTGAAAGGTCAAGTTTATTAACACATAGGTCGCCAACGCCATCTAGTGGTTAGGATATACAGTGCCACCACTGACTTGCGCTTTATTCTGAAGAGCCCCGGAAGCTCCGTGCGTGT
This sequence comes from Nannobrachium achirus, assembly GCF_963921795.1. Classification (NCBI taxonomy): domain Eukaryota; kingdom Metazoa; phylum Chordata; class Actinopteri; order Myctophiformes; family Myctophidae; genus Nannobrachium; species Nannobrachium achirus. The sequence continues at coordinate 58,037,706 of NC_137823.1, forward strand.
GTGTGTACACTGACGATCCAGGAAGGAGATCAGTTTGTTTACAAACGGTCGCGAAACTGAAATCATAACCGCGGCCGACCATCACGGCTTGGTGTCGCTGCGGAAAACGAGCGGATCTCGGCCTCCTCAGCGTTATTTGCTCCTTATTCACAGATAAAGCCGTTTTTATGTTTCAGCATAGAATAGGAGTCAAATGGATAATGGAGGCTGCGTGATGCAGGTGGCCGAGTTGCATGATGGGATATGTAGTGTTTTTTGTTCACCAGCCGCTACGGTAGGTTCTGCTTACCTGGTAACCATGGTAACCAGGTAAGACGTCCCCAGACGTCTCCCAGGTGAGTTGGTGAGCTTCCCAGCTTACCTTTTAAGACTCCTGTAGACGTCTTAGGCTAAATTTAGCAGTCAATGTGTTGACGGTTCAAGTGGTTAAATATCTGAAAACACAAATCGACATGAATCCAAAATACACTGATGATTGTGCTGTCAAACGATGAAACTATATGGAATCTATGAACAGGTTGTGGGGGTCCCTGCTTCATCTCTCTCTCAACTAAGGGGTCCTTGGCCTGAAAACGTTGAAGACCCCTGGCTGGTATATAGTGTATAAGTGGTTAATCAATGCTTTCTCTTTCCATCGCACTCCCCTCGTGTCTCCACTAGGTGACAGCAGTGGACTGGCCCTTCGAGGAGGAGGAGAGCGCGTGTCCCACCAAGGAGAAGCAGCTCAACATCATGAACTACCTGGAGGAGAACCACTTCGACCTGGTCATCAACCTGTCCATGAGGAACAGCGGAGGACGGAGGCTGTCGTCCTTCGTCACCAAAGGCTACCGCACCAGGAGGATGGCCATCGACTACTCCGTGCCTCTCATCATCGACATCAAGTGCACCAAGCTCTTTGTTCAGGTAGGACCCCGTCGTGGCACTGTTTTATTCCAGGCTGGCTAAAGCCTCGAACAGAGTCGGGTCCGCGGTGGAAGGCTATCCACCGCGGTGTAGTATTTTTGAGCGTTAACGTTGTAGTTTTATGACTCAAAAAGACTACACCGCACTACACCGCGGTGGATAGCCTTCCACCGCAGACCCGACTCTGATAGCGGCTTAAGAGTTTTCTTTTTTTATTTTATTTTTATCCGTGACTAATTGATTATACAACTGGTAGTTTCGAGAAAGCAATCTGATTGGTTGAAACAATCATGTGACCGGTATGATATCTAGCATCATGTACCGCTCTCATCAAGCAAAGAAATCAGCTGTGTGCTACGTCGCAAACAAGCTGAAGCGCTGCCCTCTCCCCACACTATGCTAGCGGCTAGGCTAGCAGTTTTCTTGTGTTAAGGGACATAGTAGCTAAATGTGACATTAAAAATGTTCAAATACCTATCGAATATGTTAATTACAATGAAATGAAGTTGACGTGTTTTTTTAAGGGCAACAGTTGTATAATTGCAATATTACACTCGACAATAAGAAGTCAATATCGGAATGGAGAGTAGCCCCCGGTTGTGCCATATCGTCAGTAGTCTGGTAGGATTCGCCTCAAAACATGGGCTGCAGATTGTTGTAGTGTTGTTGTGTGGTTTCTATTCTCCATGTTTTGAGGGTTTGCACAGGGCTCTACATCCAGTATTGTCCCAGCTCAGATTCTGAGCCTGGGACAACTTCCTGGCCAGGAATATCATAGTTTTGGCCCAGAATTTCTTCTCGCTCCCCTCGTGGCGAATAAAATAACTTCTGGGTACTCAGATTATATCGTCAGATATCATATCATCACTTCTGCGCTGCCAACGGTGTGATGATATTTGACGATATGGCACACCCGGCCTCCCGTGTAATATTGATTGATTATATGACTCACAAGGTTGTCGAACAATGTTGCTGTGTTTTTAGGCCCTGCATCAGATTGGTCGGACCCCGCCAGTGAAGACCCACATCGACAGCATGACATCACAGAAGCTGGTCCGTCTGCCTGGTAAGCCAGTAGCACCACGACAAATAAGACTGCACAACATGAACCCTAGCATCCCTGTTCTCTGCATATCACAATGCGTCACAGCCATAGACTGTATAAAAGATATGGACAAAGTGAAGCCATTGGTTTTCAATGCAGCGCAAATGACACAATATGAGTCCTTGGCCATGGGTGTTGCCATCATAGATTGTAAAGGCACCAGAGGATGCTATTGGCTGCCAACGGTCACGTGCAACCGCAGAGATACAGAGATACGGAAAACAGCACAACTAGCGGCCAATCATAGGAAGTTTTAGTTCCGTATTGGAGTCATTTTAAATCGGCGGAACTATGCCCCTGGTCACAGCGCAACACATTGGCTGTTTTCAGAGAATATGTTTGGTGTAGAGGGGGAAAAGGAGGGGCCCCAAGTATATTATTTACCCCTGGGGAACCCTGGTCAACTCTGTATGTACAGTATATAAAGTTTAAGTGGTTAAACTCTTTTTGCTACTATATTCGACAATGTTTATAGGAAGGACATTTGGTTTAGTAACTCCTGAAGAAGGGAGCTTGTCTGTCTGAAACGTTGGTCCTCTCTGTGTTCCAATAAAATTTGCATCGGCAGCTACGATTGTGTGGCTCTACTCTTTTATTGTTTAGTGCATGGGTCTTCAATGTTTTCAGGCCAAGGACCCCTTAGCTGAGAGAGAGATGAAGCAGGGACCCCCACAACCTGTTAATAGATTCCATATACTAGTTTCATTGTTTGACAGCACAATCATCAGTGTATTTTGGATTCGTGTCAATTTGTGTTTTCAGATATTTATCCACTTGAACCATCAATACTTAATAAACTTGACCTTTCACTCTTTACTTAGTCTGCTCTTTTTCCCCTCTACATAGATCTGCTATTTTTGGCTAAAGTTCTCAGAATATGGGCGCAAGGGTTCAAGCGGTTAATATAAAAAAGGAGAAAAAAGTTTCTATGATTTGGAGGACCCCCTGTAGTAACTCTGAGGACCCCCTGTTGAAGACCCCTGGTTTATTGTTTATTCCGTTGGCTGGCACCTCATAAGGACGGGTGTGCTGTGCACCTTTTGATAACCGTAGTAACTCCTAACGGCCATCAGTCGTATGCCTGAAACAATCTCTTTTCTCCTGAACTCTCCATGGCTATGGTTGTTGACTCCCCGCCATCTCCTGCTGTCCAGGTCTCATCGATGTCCATGTTCACCTGCGTGAGCCCGGTGCCACCCACAAGGAGGACTTCTCCTCTGGCACGGCGGCTGCCCTGGCAGGGGGGGTGACCATGGTCTGTGCCATGCCCAACACGTCACCTTCTGTCATCGACCACAGCACTCTGGCACTGGTGCAGAAGGTAGCTATACGGGCCTGGCTTTCATTATTCTTTTTTCAATCATCTTTTATAATGGATTTGGCAGGCAGTGGCTTGGTGACAAATTGATTCAAGTCATGGTTAAAGTAGACAGTCTTGTATTTGCTAAATCATTTTGGGTTAACTACATATTAGTGCTCAGCTTTTAGGTTTGATTTCTTATTACAGAATTGTACTACAGTAAATTATACTGTATAATTTGTATAGAACAATTAGACTATTATTAGGGACAAGAGGAAGTATTTTCTTGTCTTCAGGGGAGGGGAAATGGCTTTTATTACGCCTGATTCATACCTATTTGCATGCCGACGGCTTGCATGTGTCGTACACCAATGATCACAAAGTGTCAAGCTTGTACTCTAGATCTGCTATTTTTGGTATGCAACAACCAAGTATAAATCGGGTGTCAGTCTTGACCTTTTCCTGTGTGATGTAATTCTCTGGTACTCTGTGTGTTCAGCTGGCCAAGGCAGGCTGTCGCTGTGACTACGCCCTGTTTGTGGGCGCGGCCTCGGACAACGCAGCCCTCCTTCCCCTCATCGCCAGTCAGGCAGTCGGCCTCAAGATGTACCTGAACGACACCTACTCCTCACTGAAGATGGACAACGTGTCTCTGTGGATGGAGGTAGGCAGGGGACGGTCAATGTCCACTAGAGACTAGTCTGGTAGGATTCACCTCGAAACATGGGCTGCAGATTGATGTAGTGTTGTTGTTTGTTGTTTCTATTCTGAATGTTTTGAAGGTTTGCACAGGGCTCTACGTCTTGTATTGTCCAGGCTTAGATTCTGAGCCTGGGACAACTTCCTGGCCAGGAATATCATAGTTTTGGCCCAGAGGTTCTTCTCGCCCCCCTAGTGGCGAGAAAAAGAACTTCTGAGAACTCAGATTGCTAGAGACAATCTAAATACAAGTCATATAATGAAGATTGTTTGATTTACACCAAGTACAGTAATCGACAAAACCTGATCAACCCCTACACCCCCACCCGTTCACTCAGATCAGCCAACACAGGGACTGAAGACTCACCTCTTCAGACTCCACCTAAACCCATAGCACTACTGTAACACTGTCCTTCCCTCACTGACCACACATGAAGCTAAATAGTTTTTCTCTTTTTTTCTTAGGTTTTTAGACGTTTTTAGAATATTAGGTGCATGGTCTACCTATGTTATTATTTTTTCTAGATTGATATTCCTATGCATTTGTTGTATTGTTGTTGATGTACTGACATATTATCTTGCTTATTATAGTGATGTATTACCTGCTTATTGTAAGTCGATTTGGATTAAAAGTGTTTGCTAAATGCCTAAACTGTAGATGATCTGTGTTCTGTTAAATGCTGAATGATACAAAAAAAATGAAATTACTTTTAAAACTTTTACATAATCTTGATTTCACCTCTAGGGGGAGCAGTTGTGTCGGTGATGTAGAGGCTGTGAATCTAACAGGTTGCATCTCTCCCTGTTGTTGTAGCACTTTGAGAAGTGGCCCAAACAGATGATCTAACAGGTTGCATCTCTCCCTGTTGTTGTAGCACTTTGAGAAGTGGCCCAAACAGATGCCCATCGTAGCCCACGCTGAGAAGCAGACGGTGGCAGCCATTCTGATGGTGGCCCAGCTCTACCAGAGACCCGTACACATCTGCCATGTGGCCAAGAAGGAAGAGGTGAGCTCTTCATTACCCCTTAATATGAACTTCAATAAGACCTAGTACATCAAATCGAACCACTTACAAGGAAAATATCCAAAAAACATTTTGATTCTGATGAACTTTGCTAAGGAGTTAGCAATTGCACACTAAACACTCTTCACTTTACAATGCAGCCCTGAGACATTAGATTTTCTTCCCCAAATGTCTCGACTGTTGTGGAGGCTTCACATGGCTCCGGCTGCACCAACAACTGAACACCACATCTTGCCCTCTCGCCCATAGATCCTGATCATCCGGGCTGCCAAGCAGAAGGGCATCCTGGTGACGTGTGAGGTGGCGCCCCACCACCTCTTCCTGTGTGAGGACAACGTGGGGGTCATCGGTGCGGGTCGGGCCCAGGTGAGGCCCATGCTGGGGAGCCGTGAGGACATGGAGGCCCTCTGGGAACACCTGGATATCATTGACTGCTTCGCCACCGACCACGGTGAGCAGACAGGATGGTTTTATGTTCCACAAGGATGAAGGACAGCATTACAGATCATGAGGAACCAGGCCTCCTGACCTGCTCCTGTCAGCCCTCTCGGGGCACAAGCTACTTGAAGTGTCATATGGGAAACCTCTTATACACCAAGATGCTATCCATCCCAGGGTTCCCACGGTCATGAAATTCCTGGAAATATTTTCAAATTAGAAAAATATTTTTCCAGTACTGGAAAAGTTTTGGAATTTATCAAGGGTCCTGGAAAAAATATCTATGCATTGTCTTTGGTTATTGATTTTGTTAATACCTCTGAAATTACAAATTAAACATGGGCCAAATTGTCAAATATTAGAGGCAGAAATTGTGAAAATAGCCGATCTACATGCTCATAACGTCTCGCGTTGCGAGGCGTTGTGAGCATGTAGATCTGCTGTTTTCACAATAGAACCGTCTTATACAAAATTGTTGAGGTTGAGAACCACTGGCATACACTACCTGTCTTTGGGCATTGTGCATAGGAGTAAGCGACCTGTTATTGAGCTGAATTATTGTTATATAGTCCTGGAAATTGGGTTAAATATTCTGGAAAAGTTTTGGAAAATAATTGGTAAAAATGTGTGGGAACCCTGCTAGATGGAGATACACATGAACATGTTCTAAGTACCATACATTATATAATGAGGCTGACTGGTAAGTTTGCAATGACCATATGTATAACCCTACCCCACATGTATAGCATCACTTTTATGCTGGGTACAGGTTTTATGCTGACACAGCTGTTTGACAGCTGCAGGCAAATCTAAATGAGTACTTTGGCTTGTGAGATTTTCTTTAGACTATAAGTTCTACAAAGTTGAATATAAGTAGGATACAAACATATATGGGGATCTATAAATTTCTGCCACCACAGTTTTGATTGTACTTTGCTGTCATTTGTCCATTAGTTTACTGACCACCTGTTTGATGATTTGTCTTTTTGTTTGTGTGTGTGTTGTGCCTCTCATTCAGCTCCCCATTCCGTGGAGGAGAAGAGTGGGGAGAAGCCCCCTCCGGGCTACCCCGGCCTGGAAACCATGTTACCCCTGCTGCTGACCGCCGTCAGCGACGGACGCCTCACCATGGACGACATCATCCGACGACTGTACGACAACCCCCGCAAGATCTTCAACCTCCCTACACAGGACAACACCTATGTGGAGGTATATACTGTACATTACTCAGGACAACACCTATGTGGAGGTATGTACTGTAGATTACCAGTAAGACTCCCTAATCGGGAGATAAGCGACCGTCACGTCGCATACACAAACTTTAGAAAGCATTCGTAGACTCGTAGCCAATCAGGAGGGGAAATGGGACAGATCCATGTCGATGGCATGACTTTAGAGATACTGTGTACCACTTTGCGTGATTTTAGGCCAAAATCTGTAGGAGCAGTGGCCAAAAATGTGTTTGAAAAAATCGCCCTGATGGTGGCGCTAAATGGGACAGATCCATGTTGATGACATGACTCTAGACATACTGTAAACACGCCCAGACAGGTGTTGACAGTCACCATGTCTCATCTCAGTTCCTTACATTAGCAACCTTAACTAGGTGCGGAAGGCCTGTCAAGCTTTCAGCCCATGAGAAATGCTGACGAGAGCTGTTCTAGAGCTTCTCATAGAGGTGTCATAGAGCCTTTTGCATCTCAATTTAATTTCAAAATGTCTGCCATGACGCAACTAACATATGTAGATTGGAGTGAATTCACTGTCTCCGTCCCTCTGTCTGTCTGTCTGTCTCTCTCTCTCTCTGTGTCTCTCTGTCTGTCTGTCTGTCTCTCTCTCTCTCTGTGTCTCTCTGTCTGTCTGTGTCTCTCTGTCTGTCTGTCTCTCTCTCTCTCTGTGTCTCTCTGTCTGTCTGTGTCTCTCTCTCTGTCTGTGTCTCTCTGTCTGTCTGTCTGTCTGTCTGTCTGTCTGTCTGTCTGTCTGTCTGTCTGTCTCTCCGTCTGTCTGTCTCTCAGGTGGACTTGGAACAGGAGTGGGTGATCCCTGAGGCTATGCAGTTCACCAAGTCCAAGTGGACGCCCTTCCAGGGTATGAAGGTGAAAGGCAAGGTGCGCCGAGTGGTGCTGCGAGGGGAGGTGGCCTACATCGATGGCCAGGTGAGCACGCACTGTACTGTTCCTCCACAGGTTCACTAGGGCTGTAACAATTATTACATAATCGTCTGATCGCAATTATTTGACATAATCGCGACATAATAACAAAATTGTGGAAATAGCAGATCTACAAGCTCATGCGACGCGTTGTGAGCTTGTAGATCGGCTATTTCCTCTATCAATGTTGTTTTTGAGCGGTGGTCACAACGCTCCTATACGTGGCGGTGTGTGTGGGTATGTATGTCTGTCTGCGTCCGTGTCTGTAGCCTGCAGTAACCTTTTCTGACCACACATGTTAAGGGAGGGGCGCTGTTGTTCAGACTCACATTCACACGCACACACACACACACACACACACACACACACACACACACACACACACACACACACACACACACACAGCCTCCACCGCTCAGTTCACACAAGTGTGATTTTTTAAGTATAAAGTTGTCAATTATATCAGTAATTTCTTTGTATATTTAGGTTATGTGTCATATCTGCCATGTGCAACTTCAAAGCCTACAAGCCAAACAGAAATGTAATTGTCAACGACAAAAACACAATTAAATCGTTAATCGCAATTATCTGAGTGACAATTAATAGTCATGTAAAATTTCATAATCGTGACAGCCCTACCCATTACATTTACTGCATGTTCAGGTCATGAGTGAATACCTGAGTGAGATGTATTTGTTGTTGGCACAAATTGGTCATCCATGTCTGGATATATTGTAGGGCATTCATGAAAGGGATTTTTAGTATTCAAATTATTCTACCTCAAAGTATTCGAATAGTCGAATATTCGACAGGACTGGCCAAACTGTCAAATATTAAGTCAGCAAGAGGCAAACATTGTGAAAATAGCCGATCTACATGCTCACAACGCCTCGCGTTGTGAGCATGTAGATCTGCTATTTTCACAATATTTATCTGCAGAACCGAGTCACATTAAATGTAATTTAAGTGCTTGTCAGGGTGGGGGTCCCCAGTTCAAATATGTTTATTTTGGGGGTCATGGCCTAAAAAGGGAACCCCTGGTATAGAGCATTAACAAATTCATCCACCAAGGGCATTGACAACTCATTCTTATGACTTCCTATCTAGCCAAGCTTTATAAACTATATATTTTTTAAAGAGAAAACAATTAAAAAAAAGAAAAATAAGCGAATATTCGACTTGTATGGTGAATGCCCTAAGGCCTAATATATTGTAATTGATTACTTTGCTGTATCTAGATGTTGATGTACTAATTCTCTCTCTCTCTGTCTGTCAGGTGTTGGTGCCTCCAGGTTATGGAGAAGATGTGAAAACGTGGCCTGCTGCAGCCGTTCCCACCGTCCCCCTTGAGCCAGTTAAAGAAATCCCACTGGTATACATGAACACTTAACTCTTTCACTCATTCACTCGGGTCCATGCTCAAGTTCCCTCAGCCCTATGTTCCCTCAATGTTAACAAATATGCCTAACCCTAACCCTAACCTCAGTGAGGGAACATAGGGTCGAGGGAACATAGCCATGATCCCATTCACTCACCAAATAAATCCTCTTTTTGGGGCTGCCCTTTTGTTCATTTTCTCTAGCCTCCTGTACCCATTTTTAAAGTTGGTCAGAGAAGTGAAGTCATTGAGTTAATACTCTAGAATGGAATACCGTTAATGTAATCAGAAGATAAGGACATTGTATTGTGTGAATGTACAGTAGCCTATGGAAACATTCTACTGTAAATGCAGGGAGATTGTAAATAGATATCACGGTATACGTACTCAATATCACGGTATACGTACTCAATATCACGGTATACGTACTTGTATGAGCAGCAGTCACTCCAGTGTATCTGCTTATCCTGTATTTTCTGATAGCTGGTATTGCTTCATAATCTATCATCAGATCCTAGTGATAAGCTGGTTAACTCTCAAATGCCTGGAACGCGCCCGAGTCGCGTTAGATTTTAACCACTTTAACCATTATTTTATGCTTTAACTTTAGAAAAATAGCAGATATACAAGCTCACAGCGCGGCACCGAGTGCCGCGCTGCGAGCTTGTAGATCTGCTATTTTTGAAAAAGTCGTGAAAATCTGTGCAAATCTTTGAATATATGTATTTTCAAAGCGAACGTTTGTAACTCAAATTTTGCTTCTGGGTGGTCCCTGGAACTAGATATTTTGAAATGGGGGTCCATGGCCAAATAAATATCATTTTGGGGGTCCTTCACATGAAAAGGTTTGAGAACCACTGACATAGCAGTCTCTCAAGAACAGACTAACTGAGCTCCAGTTAAGTGAAAAGGACCTTTTCTTTGACGATGGCTGGCCAGATTGCTGACATAGAAACATAGGGTTTTTAAAACAAATCTTAGAAGGATTCAAAAGACACTTATAGAATCGGGTCAAAAATAGCAGATCTACAAGCTCGCAGCGCGGCACTCGGTGCCGCTCTGTGAGCTTGTATATCTGCTGTTTTTCAATAGTTAAAGCTTAAAATAATGATACACATAATGTGTACCCGTTCTGAATGGGTTAATTGGTATATTTGTTCTGACACATTTCTGTGTGGGTCCTTGTTTTGTGCGTCAGACCCCAGAGCGTCCCCCGGAGCGCCCGCGCCCCACTCCTCCCTGTGACGGCTCCCTCCGCACGCGGGCCCCCAGCCCACGCCGCTCTCTGGGGGAGGGCCGCTACACGCTGGCACCTCGCATCCACCGCTCCTCCGACCCTGGCCTGCCCCCAGGTAACAACTACACAATGCACAATGCTCCACTACTGCCATGGTTGGGTCATAACATTGTCACCTAACCATCAGATGAGTGTGGTGTGGAATCTGTGGATATCTGCGTTAGAACCACTTATGAAATGTAGTCCCATGTTTATGCATTTTAAAGCTAAATGCTTCTTTCTTCCTTTTTTGGCAGCATTTTTTACATTATGCCTCATCTGACAAGAGACCAAACATGACATTTTGTTAACGCAGTGAATAAGGGAGTTGCTAGGTTTATCTTTCTTTCTCTCTCGCACGCACGCACGCACGCACGCACGCACGCACGCACGCACGCATAGAGAGAGAGAGAAGCATCAGAGGAAGCCAAAAGGTGACATACTGTATGGTGACTGACAATAAGATGAATCTAACCATCGTTACGTTCAATGGTGTTCCGAGGTCCCATTGACTACATCTCAGTAGTCTGGAATGACTCGTTGGCGCTTGAATTTTGTTTCAGTTCCAACCTGTTATTCACAGAAAAACAGTATCTGACAGTAACCTGCAGTGAAAGAAGTAGAGATTGTAAGGCTGCATTCACACTTGTCCTTTTGAGAATGAGGGGGGGGAGGGTGTTGTCCAATTCATTTTCTATGGAAGTCACATGGTTTCATAACTCATGCCTCTTCCAAGCCTCTTGGCTTGAATCAAGCTTGATTTAAGCCAACTATTGCTGCACCAGATCTCAATCGACTCTTGTTCTTGTCTCTAAACGACATCCAGTAACTCCTGTGCTCTGTGTCCAACCCCTCTGTGCAGCTGATGAAACAAAGGAGAGAACTTTGACAGGAGCCATCGAGGAAGGTTTGCTGAAACTTTGTCACAGTGCAGCTTTTATGCTACCGCTAAATCCCCACAATCCTCCGCTCCTCGCCGTACCCTGCCCGCATGCCAGCAATGAGTGGCTAGAAAGCTATAGCTTGCTTATGTAGGCTACACATAGTACTTAGAAGCGGTTGCATTGATATGCTTTAAGTATTCACAGGGGTGTCGCACCAAATTCTGGGGCCTGGGTACTTTGACTATTGAAAAATAACAGATATACAAGCTCACAGCTGTGAGCTTGTAGATATTTTAGAAAAATCTTGAAAATGTGTGCAAGTCTTTGAATATTTCAAATCCTTCTAAGGTTTTTTGAAACACCTATGTTTCTATGACAGTAATGCTCAAACCTTTTCATGTGAAGGACCGCCAAAATGATATGTATTTGGCCACGGGTCGGACCCCCATCTCAAAATAGTCCCGGGGGGGGGGGGCCCCCCCAGAAGCATAATTTGAGTTACAAATATTTGCTTAAAAATACATATATTCAAAGATTTGCACACATTTTAATGAATTTTCAAAAATAGCAGATCTACAAGCTCGCAGCGCGGCACAGAGTGCAAGCAGCTTGTAGATCTGCTATTTTTCAATAGCTAAAGTATAAAATAATTAAGGCCCCTCCACCTTGGGACCTAGTAACTCAGTCCCACTTTCCCAACCCCCTTGTGACACCCCTGAGCGTTCAGAAGATCCACCACAAAGTGGTGGGTGTGAAACTATTGTAACAGGGACGTGCTGGCCATTGGGAAAAGCGGGACAACTCCCGAACGGCTGGTTCATTCCCGGCCGGTCCAGGCCGGCCGTTAGGAAAAATAAATAAATGTCGGCCTTCGTTCCATTTTGGGTGCTGGGCGGCCAACAAAGTAAATCGTCACTGTCGGGCAGAAAACCTTGTATCTCCAAGTTTCAAATTTATAATTTTTTTTCACAAAGCAAAGCCCTGCTTCATCATACAAGGCCGTTGCACAAAAGTAGTGAAAACAGCAGATCTACAAGCACACAACGCCTCGCGGTGCGAGGCGTTGTGTGCTTGTAGATCGGCTGTTTTCACTAGTTTAAATATTTTTTAAATGATAAATACAAAACAAATGGTTTTAGACATACAAGGTTTCCACCCGACAACGACGCAATATAACTCATGTAATTGGCCCACTGGCTTGTCACTTGTCATGATCTGAAATGGTAAATCTTTGAGTAGCAGCAGCGCTATAGAGAGGGATCTCTCTCTATAGCGCGCAATGAGGGCCTCTAAAACTTTTTTTCCCGGGCTGAATCAGGGGCCCAACACGTCCCTGTATTGTAATAAGGCTGGCTGTCTGTTATGCATGTACAGTATGTATGTCATACGCTGTTTGTCCACCAGAGGATGCTGAAAATGGCAAACGCTGCTCAATCATGCACAACCCTACGTTCCTTTCTTTTCCAGTCATGGCGAACCTACAGCACTATTGGTTTTCATTATGCCTGTCTTAATCCGGAACTAATTCAGACACAGGGCTAACTGTTGGCTCCCTGGTAGAACGTGAAGCTACAGATGTGCTATTTCAACACTCCTGCCATTGGAAAGACAGTAGACTTTCAGGGGATTTGCAGTAGATTTTCAGGGGATTTGCAGTAGATTTTCAGGGGATTTGCGGAACATTCTGATTGTAGATCAGCTATTTTTCCTAGTTTCTGCAAAAAAAAGCTCTGTTCTCCATAAAAATTAGATAAGCAATACAGGGAAAGAAACCCGTAAAAAAAAAAAGAATTTGCGGAAAAATTCAGGAAAATATCAGTAAACACCAAAGAGTTGAACTGGCATATCTGTAGCAACACCATGGGTGCCCAGGACTGGAAATAAGAAACACTGATCTAGATCAAGCGTTCCCAAACTTTTCAGGCCATTTTCAAAACAATGTTGCACATTATTAAGCTAATCATCTGGGTGGGCACCCCCCAGTTTGGGAACCACTGATCTATTCTAGATCATAGTATTGTAATGTTGATGCTTACGTTGCTAGACCTAATCTGTCTCTAAGACGTATGCTACGCTGCTGCTGTTGCTACATGTTGAGTATAAACACTGTACTGTATGTTACAGAATGCTGCATATTTAATTTAGAGTTCGATACCAATCTGACTTTTAGCAAAGGGACTCGCTTTTCCTTAATTATGCTTTTCATTCATTTATTCAGTCGGAGAAGAGTAACATCTGCACCAGTTTTATACGAGTTTTATGCTCCCATTTTGGGTATTTATTCCTCAGGCCGAGGTCTGAGGAAGAGCCTCCCGGCTCCAAACATTAAAAGGACCCCATATATGCATTAATACATTATAATTGTCCTCTATAACTACAATGTAAAATTAAAAACACCTTAAATATTGTATTTCTTCTAGAAATGGCAAATCTTTCACACAATAGGGGAAATGCATGTCGCAAGTTGACAATGTCATAAAACCATGTGTGGTCTATCCCTATGGAATTTATGGCATGCATGTGCACACACACACACACACACACACACACACACACACACACACACACACACACACACACACACACACACACACACGAAATATTGATTTGATGCTCATATTAACCTTAGGAATTAGGAAGTATTACGTTTGTTTTTATTTGCACATGCATGCCATAGATTCCATAGGGATAGATCACACATGACATTTATGACATCAACTTGCAACAGGCATTTCCCCTATTGAGTGAAAGATTAGCTATTTCTAGAAGAAATAAAATAATTAAGGTGTTTTTAATTGTACAGAGTTATAGAGGACAATTATAATGTATTAAGGCATATTTGTCGTATTAGCCAGGGATCCCTTTAAAATTGAGAGCATAATACTCATTGCAGAATTTATTTTTCTACTGTTACATTTTTGACCCAGTACCCAGACCAGCAGTATCTGGGATGTGTGTCTTTTGTCAGCTTTTTGGCGCCTAGCTGTTTCATTCATTTATATTAGTTTCCATGCATTAGTTTATTCATAAACCCTTAAATGCCCATGCGTTTATATGTATTTACTATTTACATCAAAATATCATTTCATTTGATATTTACTTGTGTTACTTTGTGTTGTGGCTTTTCCCCTGTATTTGAGTCTCTTATTCTCAATGTCTTGCACTTATAGCTGTGTGATAATGAATAATAATGTCATTATAATGTTTTACCAGTTACCTCTATTGATATTCTGACAATATCATATTTTGATGATGACATACATTTTCTGTTTAAATGTTTCGAGAAAATGGCAAAGATAACATTAGGCTTATTAGCTATTTTTGCGCATACATGCCATATGATTTTACAATGTACAAAATCCCAGATTGAGATCTAGTCTCTTTACGATATCGATATAATATTAATATACATAAAGACCTGCCCAGCCCTACTTGCAGCATTGTAAAACTCTTGGGACAATATTTAAGCTCTGCTTTCATTTTTCATGGGTTGAAGTTTAGTTGACCATCCATGATGTGATTGTCTTCTCTCCAGAGTTGCTGCCCACTACACCCTCTGGTGGTGGAGAGGCATACAGCCACCCTCCTCCCCTGTCCCGCCTCCTGTCCCCCCAGGCCATCCCAGCCTCCTCCCACTTCCAGACCTCGCCCCTGCTCCACCCGCTGGTGGGTCAGCACATCCTGTACGTCAGGCAGTTCAGCAAGGAGCAGGTACGCAACACCACTCACTATGAATATGCACTTGCACGATAGGTTTTTCCAACATACTTACAGTACCCGTCTTTGCCTAATGGGACTGATTATCGTTGGTAGCTCCTGGGACGTAAGGGGAATGCCCATAAGTCCTACATTTCATTAGTCCTACTTTGGTTAGGGTTAGGTTTAGGCATAGTTTTATTGAGGTTAGGTTTAGGTTTAGTCATAGTATTTTTACCAGGTTAACGTTCACCAGATTCAGACTAATGGGATGTAGGAACAATGAGATGTCAGACCAATGCCATGGCACCGGACGTTTTGAAGAAAAAAAAAGTTTTTTTTTTTCAAAAAAGATTTTTTTTCAAAAAGATTTGTTGGGGGGGGGGGGGGGGGGTGGCGCAGTTCAGGCCAAAGGTGGTACTGCAGCTGAAAATGCTCTGAGAGCCATTCAAAAATGAGAGGCTCTCTACACACTTCTGTTTTCTCTCTAGTTCAATTGATTCTTGTTTTAACTGAATTGAATTAATATGCATGTGTCTATATGTCTTTTAGATTTCCCATCTCTTCAATGTTGCCCACACTCTTCGTTTGATGGTGCAAAAAGAACGCAGCTTGGACATCCTCAAGGTCAGTTGCATGTTTTTTAAAACCTGTTCATACCAGGAAGTTACGCGTAACGGAATTGAATTTTCAGTATTTCAGCATTTATTGTTGAGCCTTGAAGTTATTGTGAAACTATTGCGTGTCTCTGTACAGTATGCATGTCACTGTCCGCAATCACTCAAATACATTCATAAATGACAAATGATCAAATCATGATCACTCGGTTATCATGATTTAGTTATTAACACATCATACATAAACCAGGGGTCTTCAACGTTTTCAGGCCAAGGACCCCTTAGTTGAGAGAGAGATGAAGCAGGGACCCCCACAGCCTGTTCAAAGATTCCATATAGTTTCATTGTTTGACAGCTCAATCATCAGAGCATTTTGGATTCATGTAAATTTGTGTTTTCAGATATTTAACCACTTGAACCGTCAATACTTAATAAACTTGACCTTTCTCTCTGTACTTAGTCTGCTCTGCTTTTTCCCTCTACACCAAAGCTCTTGGCCAAAAATAGCCGATCTACAAGCTTGCAGATCTGTTATTTTTGGCCAAAGTTCTCAGAATATGGACGCTAGGGTTCAAGTGGTTAATATAAGAAAGAGGAAAAAAGTTTATATCACTCAAAGATTTGGAGGACCTGGCTATTCTGGGGCCCCCCTAGGGGTCCCGGACCCCCTGTTGAAGACCCCTGCTCTAAACTATTCATCATAGAAGATTGAGATGGTGTAAATTGACGACAACGTTTATATCGCGGCTCAACAATGCACACCTCTCAGTTGCCCTTGTATGGTCATTGAAACAGACTAAAAAAAATGCTTTAATCTGCTACTGCTGATATATTTGGGGTTTCATTTACGTTTTATTTCACTTTCATTCTCTTTAGAAGGTGAACTTGTATACTCTTACAACATATTTCTGTATTTCTTAAGACATGAAAATGTAGGATAGACATTCTTTGATTTGCTATTGTTATGTTATGTTATATGGGGTTTCATGCACATTTTCCTCTCTTTGCATTTTCTTTTCTTTATATGGTGAACCTGTACACTCCTTTTAACATATTACTGCATCCTAAACCATGAATATGTAGGACAGGCACTCTTTGATTTGTTATTATGCTGATGTATTTGGGCTTGTAATTACAGTTTCTTTTTATTTACATTCTCTATATGGTACATTTGAACACTTTCATAACATATTAATGTATTTTAAACCATGAATACGTAGAATAGGCATTCATAAGCTTTTTTAGCTAAAGCCTATTCCTTTTGATCACCTTAAACCAGGGGTCCGCGGAGGTACTGCAGGGGGTCCGCGAAATTATTGCATAAAAAAAAAGATTTCTCATTGACTGCCAAGGCACGAGTTTCACGAGTTATTACAGTACTCCCAGGCTGCCACAGCCCGAGTTTCCCGAGTTGGAAGCCATTTTGAAAAAAAAAAAAAAAAAAAAAAATCTTTTTTTTTTTTTTTTCAAAATTTTTTTTTATAAAAAATTTTCTAAAAATGCCTCAAATGTATTAGGCATGATCGCAATTGCGAAATTGCATGTTTAGCCCCATAACAAACACATCTTTCAAAATGTCAAAAATGGCTGTTTTGTCTGACTTTGAAGGCTTGTATCTCATGAATGCCTGAACGGATTTCCAAGCGGATTTTTTTGTTTGAAAGCTGTTAACTCTTTGAGCGCCAGCGCCCTCTAGGGGCCAAGGAATGCCAGCGCATCTCTCATAGGCGAGCGCTTTAGCTTCCAGGACTTCAGCTTCCAGGACCTGACGTGCTCACGTTCCTGCACGGCATGGAAATGTCCCGGATGAAGATGCTAACAGAATGGCTATTCCCATTTTGTCATCTAAAAGATCATTTTTGAGCGATTTCGCCGTAAATAAACCTCGCGCCGCTTTCCTAAAACACAAAAAAGAGATATAAGCCTTTAAAGATGCAGCCTTTCATTGGATTAGGCGGAGATTGGCGATTGCGTTCGCAAATTACGGCCGGCCGGGACGTTGTTAGCTTTCGGCTAGTAGCTACAAAAATCAAGCCAGGCTTCAGAAGGCCTCTTATCATTTTATTCATTTAATTAAATAAAGCCGAACTACTTCGGGATCGGCACACTCGTGTACTCATCGGAAGCGGCGCCGAACATCGGGTGAACATTGGGGAGCTCAAAAATGTATTTTAAACCATTTTTAATGGAATATATCGTCGGACAGAGTAGAATGGCTAGCTGGCTAGCGGCTAGCGAGCCAGGACCACCCACGACTCTACAAGCAGCTCGGGGTAAGTGAATTAATAAAAAAAAGATTGTATTGGATTGAAATAAAGCCGAACTAGTTCGGGATCGGCACCAGATGAGTTAAAAAGTACTACACATATGGTGCATGATATAGGCATGGGCGTGCACGATCCGTGCACTAAAAATTGATCTGTGCACTAGAAATTTCGGAAGGTGGCAGTGTTTGTTTTGTCTGACTTTGAAGGCTTCTATCTCATGAATGCCTGAACGGATTTCCAAGCGGATTTTTTTGTTTGAAAGCTGTTAAAAAGTACTACACATATGGTGCATATATGGTGCATGGGCGTGCACGATCCGTGCACTAAAAATTGATCCGTGCACTAGAAATTTAGGAACGTGGCATCCTGGTACTTGGCGGCCATCTTGAAAAGGGCATTCAATGAGTTAATTTTTAATTTTTCACATTTATGTTAAAAAATAAAAAATGATTCTATCCATTTTGAATAGCTTGAATACATGATTACTATGCAATTGACAGATTGTTGATATTATTGACATTGGTTCTCAGTTAATAAGTAGTATGTTTAGAAATGGTAGTGGTACGGCCCACCCTGATCGCTGTAACTTGTACATGTTTAAAATAAAAAATATGTCGTAGCCCCGACCCCCCCACCCTACGAGGTGGTAGGGGGTCCCTGCTCCATCTCCCCTTCAGTTTGGGGGTCCCTGGCCTGAAAACGTTGAAGACCCCTGCCTTAAACAGTGATGATGCTTTTGTGGACAGTGGATGTATAACTTGTATAAATGTATGCTTGCTACTGTGAGTTGATCAAATAAACTAAACTAAACTAAGAAAACACTGCTGAACCCATTCCCGCTCTTGTAGGGCAGAGTGATGGCCTCCATGTTCTACGAGGTGAGCACTCGCACCAGCAGCTCGTTTGCGGCGGCCATGCAGCGTCTGGGCGGCTCGGTGGTCCACTTCAACGAGGCCACGTCCTCCGCACAGAAAGGAGAGTCCCTGGCCGACTCCGTCCAGACCATGAGCGGCTACGCTGACGTCCTGGTGCTTAGACACCCTCTGCCCGGAGCCGTGGAGGTGAGCCACGTCCCCATTCTGTTTTGTTTTGTTTTTCAGGTTGGAGGCTTTATTTGGGACTTGGTTTGCCCTTGTTGAGAAGTTTGGTCACAGCTATGCCAAAAGCTCAGTCCACAAACATACGCAATAGGAACTAAACACAATACCTGACTTGCTTTGTTTTATGAAACTTACTCTAAACATACTAAATATAAATGACTCAAGTGGAAGTTACTACACTACTAGCCTTCCATAACACAGGCTGATTTTGGTCTAGAGGGGGCGGATTCACCGGCTGAAAACAACCGGTGGTTCCTATTGGTTCACGATCTGTGCCATGGCCCGCCTCCCACTTCATATGCCAGGAATTGCAGCAGGTTACCCCAGGCTTTTATTTTTCTTCCTATCGCCAAAATAAAAGCCTGGGTTTCCGAGGCTACTACACTACAGTACACCAGTACACCAGTACACACGACTCTAGAAGTTACTTCACTACAGTGAGTGACCTTTTTGGGTCTATTAAGGTCGTTCACAAGGCGAGCGACACTACCCCTGCGTAGTGCGTAGTGAATAGATTAATTTCTATGCATCACGTAGAAAAAAAACACAATTCATCTTTTCATCCACCCAGACCGCCTCGCGACACTGCCGCAAGCCGGTGATCAACGCTGGAGACGGTGTTGGAGAGCACCCGACCCAGGCCCTGCTGGACGTGTTCACCATCAGAGAGGAGCTGGGGACGGTCAACGGCATGACGGTGAGGGGAAAAACGTTCTGTGGTCCTCTTTGCATTTTCAAGGTGCCTTCGCTTTATTAGGGAAAGACTGTGTAGATCATACATGGGCAACTGGCGGCCCAGGGGCCACATGCGGCCCCCACCTTCACTTAATGCGGCCCACGGGTTAATACCGGAATACTGATATATTATTCATTTCAGCCGTTACAATTCCAAACATGGCCTGCTTTAATTCCGTCAGTCTATATTAGTAGCTTAATGACTAGTATAGTAGTATTATTATATATAGTAGTATGTATTTTTTTATGTCCAATGTATTTGTATTTAAGTTCATAAAGTTAACATGACTATATAATTAAATGTGTTTGAAATTAAATCAAAATGTTACATTTCAGGATTCCAATTCAAAAATAACAAAATATAATTCAGGATTCCAATTCAAAAGAAGCAAAAAAATAGCTGATCTACAAGCCCGAGCTCGTAGATCTGCTTTTTTTTTGCTGCTTTTGTATGAGATACTAGAATGACAAAGTAGGACGTAGCAATATGCAATGTGGCCCTCTGGAGTAAAGGTGGAAATATATTGGCCCTCTCTATCATCAAAGTTGCCCACCCCTGGTGTAGAGACAGGAGGCGATGTGCAACTGAGTGGGAATGATTCAGATTTCTAACCTTCAACTACTGTCACCTGTTATTCCGTTAAGCCTCTAATTTCATATCTCTGCTGTCGGGCCGAAACCTCCTAACTCCAAAATGTTTTCGGGAAAATGAGCTCAAGTGGAGTTAGGAGGTTTTGACCGAAGGGCTTTTTACTACTTTTCATTGGTTCAATATTATTTTAACCAACACACAGACGTAAAGGGTGTTCAATAGCACATATTTATGAAAAAAAGAGAGGGCCAATCGGGTGGAGTTAGCTGGTTTGGTAGAAAGTGTGGAGTTAGGAGGTTTTGTCCCAAGCTCTTTTTACTACTTTCCATTGGTTCAATATTATTTTAACCAACACTCAGATGTAAAGGGTGTTCAATAGCTCTGATTTATGCCAAAAAAAATCTAAAACCTCAAGAATGGAGTTAAGAGGTTTTGGCCAGACAGTGACGATATATGGTATAGGAGAGAACTTGCGTTGCACTTTTGACTCTTTATTGAATTCCCCCACTCATTGTTTGTGCTTTGATCTCATTGGTTCCAACCACCTCTCAGATCACCATGGTGGGGGACCTGAAGCACGGTCGCACCGTCCACTCCCTGGCCAAGCTCCTGACCCAGTACCGCATCACCCTGCGCTACGTGGCCCCCAAGAACCTGCACATGCCCGCCGAGATCATCGACTTTGTGGCCTCCAAGGGCATCAAGCAGGTGAGGGGGTGAGGGGGGGGGGGGGGGGGGGGGGGGGGGTACAAAAGTAGGTGGACTGTTCCAGGTAGTGTAGTATCTGCGGGTCCCCAAATTATTGTGGGGGGTCCCCAGATGATCATCTTAATGTGTAACATTGTTTTCTCACTCAAAAGTAAACAAACCAGGGCGCCCGCTGGCCTGGTGGTCAAGGCGCATACCACATACTAGGCTATAATGCCTGCTGGCGTCGCCGGTTTGATTCCCGATCCGGTCGACCTTTGCCACATGTCATTCCCCATCTCTCTCCTCATTTCCTGTCAGTCTACTGTCCTATCGAATAAAGGCATAAAAAGCCAAAAAACAAATCTAAAAAAAAAAAAAAAAGTAAACAAACCAACATAAAGTTAAAGTGTATAGAGGGTATCTGTACATTTCTAAAGTGACAATTTAAGCACTTTTTATACCTCTAAAATGACAAATTAAACATTGGCCAAATTGTCAAATATTAGAAGCAGAAATTGTGAAAATAGCAGATCTACATGCTCACAACGCGTCGCAACACGAGGCAGTGTGAGCATGTAGACAAAATGTAATTCCTCAACTCTAAGTGCTCGTCAGGAAAAGGTTGAGAACCACTGGTGTAGTGAACCTTGAAACACATTTAGAAACACTGCTTTGACTGCATGACGTTCATCAAATACTTATTTCACCCCCAATATGAATGGTAGGGCATTTTAAAAGGACTTGCTTCTTACTACTATCTTTCACTGCTGGTTTGTGCAGGAGGAGTTTGAGAGCATTGAGGAGGCTCTCCCTGACACTGACGTCCTGTACATGACCAGGATCCAGAAGGAGCGCTTTGCTTCTGAGGAGGAGTACAAGGCCGTAAGCAACCCTGTCATATTCATCTTCTGTTTGTAAAGATAGGGATGGGAGGAGTAGTAGCCCAAAGTACATGTTAGTGGAAATAAGTCAGTCTATAAGATATACAGAATAAGATAATTTCAGATATGTTGGAAAAGCAATGGAAATAATGTGTGTTAGCTCATCCATCGTCTGATAAATCATAGATAACTGGATTCAATCATGGGTAAAAACACTTATCTGCACAGTGTTTTCTGCTCCCGTGATGTGATAGCACAATGTTTTGACCTCAACGGTATAATGTCCAATGTATGTACCTTGACATACTAAACGTTTGATTAAATCCCCTTAGGAGCAGATGTACAGATGTACTCTCTCTTCTTAGTGATTTTTACATTTTACACTTCTATATTTTGGATGTGTGTGAATTAACCAGACTGCTAAGGAAAGCACTGGGTCCTACAATTCAGGGTTGTTCTTTTTTCAAGATTTTGTTATGGAATTTCTGATATTCGATTGAACGCTAAACCCAGACCACACTGAGAGGACAGATAACGGAGATGACAAATTGTACTAAAGAAAGTGATTGGCCACAGGATTGACCCTTTGGTTCCATTTTGTACTCTCAGAGTAAAATGAACACTCAGGATTAATAATAATTAGGGATGCCCCGATCACGTTTTTTTTGCTCCCGATCCGATACCGATCAAATATTATTGCTTCCGATTCGATCCCGATCTTTCCCGATCCGATCTTTTGGCAAGGCATTAAGAAAAAAAAATTCTATTCATTCTATCACTTAGTGCAGCACTGAATCAACACATTAAAAACAAAGCTTATGAGTAGTGTATAGTGATATAGGCCTACTAGTGCAGTGTTTCTCAAGCATTGTGCAGCGGACCTTTGGTGTGGCCTTTGAAATTTGGCAGTGAAGTCATGATTTAAGGACTTTTAAAACCTGTTTAATACCTCAAAGAATAAAATAAAATAGACCATTACAGCATCAAAAATAATCAACAAACTATATAAAAACTGGTAAAACATTGGCCATTTTTAAAGTTGAAACAAAAAGTTAAGAACCAATTAACCAGTCTGCTTGAAAAGTATGCATCTGTAGCAGCTAGTTGACAGTGCAGAGAGACATAATTGCCTTCCTTTGATCCATTAACAAGGGGCCATTACTACTTATTGGCATCAGCTGCCAGTCTGACACAATCACCTCCCCTCTGCACGGCTCTGTGTCTGTCTCATTTCTCCAAAAGCACTTGAATATGATTGAAAATGATTAAGGATTACTGTGATTATGGTAAGCTTACGTTTCATATCGCATTCACCTTACCTGTAACTTTCACTACTCCCAGAAAATATTTTTTTGAAAAAAAAAACTTTTTTTTTTCCGATATTTTTTTCCCGATCTCCGATCTTATAAAAATGACCATATCGGCGGCCGATCCGATCACGTGATCGGGATCGGGCAACACTAATAATAATCTTTATTGTCCCGAAGGGAAATGTGTCTTCACAGTCTGTTCAACAAGAAACAACACATAACCATATAACAACACAAACATATCACAAAGACAGATCATCAGTACCCCACTATACACAGAAAAACCCTCTTAGCGACGGGGGCGATTGTTTCGCAGATTGTTAAGTGCAGCAATGGCTGAGGGGACACGACTCCTTTTAAACCGAACTTTGTGCCATGCCAAGGTTCTGTATCTTCGCCCTGATGGCATTGGGTCGAAGTAGCGATGCAGAGGATCATGTGTTATTGAGAGTGCTAAGTGTGTCATGGCCTTATTGTTCATATCAGACAGTGTGGGTGTGGGAAGTCCGATGATCTTGGAAGCAATACGGGTGATACTGTAAAGTTTGTTTCTGTTTGGCATGGACAGTATGGTGAAGAAACATGCAGAGCAGTACAACAGAACAGGTTTGTTTAATGCTAGAAGATGGGGGGGCAACAGATAGTGATCTTAGCTTACGGATTACATGAAGTCTTTGCTGAAAACGTTTATGGATAGATGTAATGTGTTGACCAAACCTCAGTTTATTGTCCAAAGTGAGTCCAAGATATGTGAAGCTATCAATCTGTTCTACTGTTTTACCATGAATGAGGATTGGGGTTGAGTCCAGTGTGGGTTGCTTGAAAGACCAGATTTTACAGTGTATATGACTGCCTGTCAATCGAGGTGTGTTTTCTTAAATTCTTTCCCCCTGCAGTCTTTTGGCCAGTTTGTCCTCACACCCCACATCATGACCGCAGCCAAGGGGAAGATGGTGGTCATGCACCCGCTACCCAGGGTCAACGAAATCAGGTAAGGAGTCTCGGTCGGGTCAATCAAGACAATCAGTTGGTTCAACCGGAGTTGCCTGAATGTGTTGAATGCACATCTGTTGGTTGTTTTCCGTTTCTTAACCGCCACCATGTTTTGTTTCATGATTAGTGTGACAGAATAGAACTTTATCTTGGTAATGTAGGATTAACTTTTCCAAGATGCGATGTGATATTATTAAACATTTAATGTATGATTTACCTGTTAGAGCCATAAACATAGGCACTTTTTATATGTTTTGAAAATACTACATTGAAACTTTTCCACCTATATGGATTATCTTATTGCAATTTATTGTTAAAATCAATTCAATCAATTCAATAAATTGATTATATGAATGAATCAATACATTTTGCACCTGTTAGAGATATTATTATTATTATTATCACTACAACTGACCTTCCTTTGTTTGTCCTGTCCTGTGCAGTGCGGAGGTGGACAGTGACCCGCGGGCGGCCTACTTCCGCCAGGCAGAGAATGGCATGTACATCCGTATGGCCATCCTGGCCACAGTACTGGGGAGATAGGGAGCGACTTCAGTGAAGACAACAAGCATTCCATAGCGCCTTGTTAGCCTAGAGAAGACCAAATGTCTCACCCTGTGTAAGCTTCCCATTTTAGAGAGAATAGCAGTAGATTTGAGACTGTAAAATCATCAGTGTTCATTTAACCGTGTGCACATGTAACCAAAGGGATGCATAAAGGTCTGTTTAGTTACATTTGTACACTCTTAACTTACAAATGGATAAATTAACACCAAGTATCAGATAAAAAACAAGAAAAAAAAAACTATAATGGAGGTATACAGTTTGGTATACAGTTTTGTGCTTGATCAGCAGTTGTAGTGAGATTATCATGACTAGACATATTGCAACACTAGATTATTTTAAATCTGGTGAATCTAGGGTTGCAATACTCCCATAAGCAGAGAGTAAGCAAGAATACTTATTGTATTAAACAACGTCAAACTCACCATTATTGTGGCTCTATGGAAAGCTTGAATTATGCTTTTTCTTTCTGCAAAGTGTTTGTTTCATAAAAACCCAGCGTAGACATGTTATGAGTTATATCTGTCAATAAATACGAGCGGACAAGTTTTTTTTTTAAGTGTTGAACTTCGGAAGCGCTCGTCTTCTATAACGCCATGTCCCACACATTTTTCTGAAACAAACACTTTGCAGATAGAAAGAGGATAGTGCAAGCTTTCAATAGAGCCGCAATATTGGTGAGTTTGACGTTGTTTAATACAATCAGATAGCAAAAAAATGTTTTGATGCATTGGCTGCCTGTGGGAGGTATTGCAACCCTAGATTCATCCAATTAAAAAAATAAATCTAGTGTTGCAATTTGCAGCTATGTCTAGACACTGAGGATACATATTGTATAAACATAATTATGCTTACAGTGTTGCAACATTCCTAATTCACCTTGTGAGCAATAACTTGTGCAATGCATTCTTTAACTGGTCCCCTTAAATGTCAATGTTTACTATAGTATTAGCTGTGAATAAGAGCATTTTCCTAACCCAAACCTCTCACCCCTCAGGATACCATGTCATCTTTATTTCCATGTACTGAACATTAACATTTACACTGTTCTTGATTAATACATAATAGGCTATGTACAACATTCCAAACAAATGTGAGCCATAATGTTCTTGTGTGGCATTGTTAATGTTCTTGTATTAATGCAGCAATGTATTTCAGATACTGTAGCAATTTTGGACCATACTTTTGTATGCATAAGGGAATTTGTTGTCTTTAATTTAGGGCTCTAAAGCTTTGTTTTTTTTTTTATAGAGAAACTAATAAAAATATTTATCGGCTTTTGTCAGGTGAAATTGTTTTCATACATAATTATTTGGGGAAACATGACCTCATGTGGCAACATACCACCTCTTGTCCTTAGGTCACTCAGAACGCTAGATGGCGTTGTTGCCTCTTTGAGCTGAGATTTCCAATATAGCAAGAACAAACTGAATTTTATTTTAAAGCCATTAATTTGGCCCAAAACGTGATGAAAATATGATATTCCTTTATTCTACCCCGTAGCCAGGAGGCGTTGGCTGTGCAGCGGCTGATGCGAAGGGATAGTGGACAATTTGGATAGTCCAAATGTATAATGATGACTATTGAATAAAATGCCAACAGGGAAAAAAGTGGTTAATATGTTTATAATATATATCAGCAAAGTACCTAGTAATTGTAGTGTAGTAATAAGAGTGCAATACTTGGATCTGAGATAGTAGAAGTAAAAGTATTGTGAAATTGAAGTACAAATACCTAAAATAAATACTTGAGTAAATGTACTTAATGTAGTTACTTTACACCACTGAATAATGATAATGGTAAATTATGATTAATAAATAATTTGTATAAAGCAACCATTAAACCAACATGACCATCCCACCGGGTCGATATTATTGAATCCGTAGGAGACGGTGGGGGAAGGAGCGCTTCTTTTCCCTTCACCAGCGTCTGCAGGACAGGTTATTGCTGCTACTCGCCAAGCCAACGTCAGGGTTACTGAGGTTAGGTTTAGGTTTAGGAATGTTTTTACTGAGGTTAGGTTTAGTCATAGTTACTGAGGTTTGGGTTTGGGTTAGGTTTAGGCATAGATAGACATTAACATTCACCCGCGCGGTCCAAGAAGTGACCACAAGCCGAGCGCTCCCGACCTCCGCTCCAGCCAATCAACAAGCCGCGCCATCTAATTTATTCAACCCCGTCTCCTACGGATTCCATGATCGCCACCGGAGGGTCGAGACTACTTCCTGAAACAGTGCGCTGCTGAACCAATGAGGCTCTGTGTCCTCCAGTGCCAGCAGATAACATAACGGTACAGGAACACCAGCAGCCCGGCTAGAAAGGAGTGGCAAGAAAGATCGAGCTAATTTATTTGAGCCTCGTTGACTAGAGATTTAGCAGTAGAAGTGGATGCCTCTATGATCCAGCTAACGTTACGGCGAAATACACGGTGTTCAATTTTCACAAGGTGAGATTCTTCTCCTGTCCTGGCATGAATGACACACCGGTCTGTGGCCACCAGATTTAGGAATGACTTGGTTTGGTTTCTAGCGAAGCTGTGCGCTATCTATGCGTTACTGCTGCTGCTAACCTATACCGACTAGTATAGCCTGGAGGAGTCGAGATATCACGTTTTCTATTAATGTAGCTGGTGTTCTGACATGAGAATACTTTGGTGATAAACATATTAGACAGTTGTGGATAAGTGTGTATTCCCAGTTAGCAAAAAAATCCAATGTTTAAGCAGCTAGCTGAGTATAAGACGCCGGTGTTACACGGGAATCTGTGACGTGGCGAATTATGTCACCCGCCTCCCAACGTCGTTTAGTGGCTCAGACAGCGGTGACCAGAATAATTGCTGTTAGTTACATGTTTAACATGTCTAAATCTATATAGGAATACAATGGCGTTTTCAACCATTTGTAAGTGGATAAACAAGTCACTTTTCCCCCCACAAATGATGTTTCCTGGCTGACTGTACTAGCTTGCAGTTGAAGGTAACCACCTCCTCCTCACGGTCTGCCCCCATCACACAAGCTGTGATGGGTCACAGATGTCGGTGTGACACCTGCTAGCTGAGCTCGCCCGGCATGACGGCTAACGTCACCTGACAGGCGGCGTCGCCACACTGATAAACAGTAAATACAGAAACAAAGCATTAGCATTCTAATGATAATCTGATACTACTGGTTGATGTGAGGAAGGAGGAGAACATGGCCTGGCGATAGAGGAATGCTGGACAATTAGATGTTGCCTTTGATATTTTTCCTTTGTTAAAGACTGGTTGTACAGTACACACACAAATCATTGAAAGTAATTCCATGTGCGGAGAGATTAGCAGAGGATTATTACAGTCAGTCTCCACACAAGGACAACACCATCGTAGTAAGGAGGGGAGATTTCACGTTTCTTCCATCATCACATTCCATCATCTTGTAGGTTCATTTGTCACTTTGATTCCCTGGTGTTTTCTTAACCATCACAGAAGACATTAGAAAATGTGCAAGGCAATGATGGTCGACAATGGTTTAACATTACATTGCATGTAGACCAGTAGTACTCAAACTTTTTCATGTCAAGGAACCCCCAAATTAGCCCACGGACCCTCATTTCAAAAGATATGCCAGGGACCCCTAGCCTGGACCCCCATATAAGTGATTTTTATGTCTCTAGGAGTGATTCTCAACCATTTTAATTACAAGGACCCCCATTTAATGGCATTTCTATCTCTGGGACCCCAATTTGTAAATCCAGCCGTCCATCTTCAACCGCTTATCCGGAATCGGGTCGCGGGGGTAACAGTTCCAACTGAGACTTCCAGATTTCCATATCCCGAGCAACTTCCTCCACTCCCTCAGGGAGTATACCGAGTCGTTCCCAAGCCAGTTTGGAGATATAATCCCTCCATCTGGTCTTTGGTCTGCCACAGGGTCTCCTCCCAGTGGGACGCGCATCGAGGACCTTCCTAGGAAGGCGCTCCGGGGGGCATCCGTACTAGATGCTCGAACGACCTAAGCTAACCCTGACCTAAGTCTCTCTCGGGTGACTGAACTTCTCACCCTATCTCTAAGGGAGATACCAGCCACCCGTCTGAGGAAACCCATTTCGGCCGCTTGCACCCGCGACCTTATACTTTCGGTCATGACCCACACTTCATGACCATAGGTGAGAGTAGGAATGAAGATTGCTCGGTAGACAGAGAGCTTTGCCTTAATTTAACTCTGAGAGTACAAGTCATTTAGCTGGGGACCCCCTAACCTTTAACTCCTTCAAGGACCCCTGGGTGTCCTGGGATCCCACTTTGAGAACAAATGTTCTAACCATCACAGAAGAAATGAGAACATGTGCAAAGACATTTCATTTCATGTAGCCCCCACATTTGACACATCCATATGCCCTATGTGCCCCAACCCCAGGCAAAATGTTGACTAGTGCTGAAATACTTAGATATACAGGGGTTGAACGACCCAAACACAAGCATATAAGCGAGCGAAAATGCCACCGCAAGGCAAAGGCCTACAGTATGCCATGAAGTTTCTAGATCAGATCATGGGGATCCATCTCGCCTATTCTGGGGGGGACGTTATGACACATAGTCTAGTCTGTGAAACAAAAATGCATAAAATGTTAGGTTTGAATTTGTCTGTTACATATACAACATATACTGTAATATATATGCTATGCCAAACTTTGCACACACACACACTCCTTGGATGGCAAAACACAACCTCCGCCCCTGATTTCTCACATGGCCCTCTTCTAGCGCCACCATCAGGCCGATTTTTGGACACTGCCCTTACAGATTTTGGCCTAAAATCACGCAAAGCGGTACACAGTATCTCTAAAGTCATGTCATCAACATGGATTTGTCCCATTTCCCATATTCCCTCCTGATTGGCTACGATTACCTCCTAAAGTTTGTGTATGCGATGTGATGGTCGCTTATCTCCCGATAAGGGAGTCTTACTGGTATACATGCTATATTATGCGCTATCATTGGTTGAATTTGCTCTGGACTAGATCTGTGTATATACCTGGTCATCTTTTAGTTACAGCTAGTAGCTACTATGGTTGTTGTTTTGCCTGGCTCCAGCCCATAGACCCGCCCACTCTCTGAGCGGATTGGTTCTCTTGGTCTGGTGTTGCGTAATTAACCTAGAGTTTCTCTGGTCTGAGGCAAGACCAGGCCAATGAGAGTCGGCGCCTCGGAGGAGGGAGTGATTGGGAATTTCACATTTCAAATCCCCTCCCCTTTGAAATCTCTTGTCAATGGGACAATGTCAGACTCAAGCTCAGCGCAGAGTCTGAAATCAGGCTAGTTGTTGTTGCTGACTTTAATTGGAGCGTGTGGCCTTCATCCTGTCCTGTCCATTAATTCAATTCAATTCAAAGGAGCTTTATTTTGGCATGAGAAAACATACGTTTACTTTGCCAAAGCAAGTGTCACAAATAAAATAAAAACAGTTGAAAATGGGGAACGTATACATTGGGAGGGGGTACAGCATTGTGTAAACAGAGCTATGTCGCATTGTGACATTTTATATATATATAAAGCTTTTGGAACAAATAACAGCATAATGTTTCTCAAAATGCATTTAAAGGTATCAGCTCTGTTTCATACTGTATGTGCAGTAGGTGTAGATGTCAATTAATCCAAGGTTTATAGTCCTTAGGGTGGTTGTGTTTCTAGCCTTCTTTTGTCACAACAGTTCACAAATCTTGCTGCTGTGTTCGAACATTGTTGTATTTTAGTCCGGTAAAATTAAGGCAGAGGTTGGACAAAATTGTATTATTTAGTTTTTCAACTGATTCTGTTAGGAAATTAGGTCTACTAGCCAGAATAAAAAATCTACCATGATCTGCTCACTGCAAATACCCACAGTGGCCAAATCAAGTTGGGCTCCCATCGACTTTCTATACAGGAGGAAAATATCCAGAAAAGAACAGCTTTAAGTAGGATGTGAGGGATCTAACTAGGGGTTTGTCATGATGCTGAATCCATTGCAAGCATTTGTTTTGCACAAAAAACATTCATTGGCCCCAGAAAACGCCAACAAAAGATGATTTTTTTGATGACTCATCACTTTTCATCACTAAACCATCATTTTCTGGGGCCATTTTTAGCCCATGGAATGTTTTTTGTGCAAAACAAATGCTTGCAATGGATTCAGCATCATGACAAACCCCTAGTTAGACCCCTCACATCCTACTTAAAGCTGTTTTTTTTTCTGGGTATTTTCCTCCTGTATAGAAAGTCGATGGGATCCCAACTTGATTTGGCCGCTGTGGGTATTTGCAGTGAGCAGATCATGGTAGATTTTTTTATCCTGGCTAGTAGACCTAATTTCCTAACAGAATCAGTTGAAAAACTAAATAATAACATTTTGTCCAACCTGAGTGTATTTTTTCCCTAGATTTACTAGACTATTTCTCCATTATCTTTGTGTCTCTCACACAGTCTCATTCAGTCTCAATGATGTCTCAGACTGTCTTCCTCTCTGTCCACTCCACGGTGAGAGGGTAAAACGATGAGTGTGGATTGAAGTGTGTGTGATCAATGCCCTCCTTCATTTGACTCTCAGGAAAGGCCTAGTAGCCATAAATACCAGCAGTCAGAGACAAGATGACTGTTGAGGAATACAAAAGACTGCTCAGTAGACTGTCTTCTCCCTCTGTCTGTCTCTTCTTCTCCCTCCCTGTGGTTATAGCTGGTGTAGTGACGCCTCATCTCGCCATCTCGGCCATTGTTAAGGACATGATTAATGACCGACTGATGGAGAGTCTTCGGATCTGAACTCGTTTTACCCTGCAGTGATTATGCGCACAACAGACTTGTTGAGGTGGTCGTGGGTGTATGCTGCTGTTAAAGCTTTGTTCTGTTGTGGTGGTCGTGGGTGTGAGTGAATGCTGTTCATTATTAATATGATGTTACCTTTGTGTGTGACGTGTTATACCCTGCTGTACTTTCTCTTGCCCTGTAACTGTATCTTAACTGCTGTGCTGACTCTGGCGACTGAATTTCCCCAAGGTATCATCAATAAAGTTCTTTAATATCTTAGCTGCGTAATCTTGCAGACTTGTACATTAGCTAATGGGACAGTTCAGGCAGTCACCATGAAGTGGCTTATGGACAGAGAGGGCAAGTGTGGTTATCTGCCATATGCTTGAAGGCTAATGTACTCTACTGTGCACAATGCAGAATGAATATGCCACATTCAATTAACTTATTGGATATTGTGAAGGTGATATGATATTGAATGCTGCCTTCAGGTATGGCATGGAAAGAGGGCATTTGCATGTCTTTCACCATAGTGAAAACTGCATTCTTGGTCTTAAGAGGGCATTTTTTACAGACCGATAAAAGGGCAGGGGCTCAAGCCCCCTTTGATGTCTATGTGTCCTCTTTGGCCATCTTCTCTATGGTCCCCCAGCACTGGTGTTGCTGGAGTTCCTTCTCTACTTCAGGCCTCCCTTTCTTCCTTTTGCCTTCTGGGGTCCAGTCAGTGTATTGCCACTCTTGGGTTTGCGACATTGCGTTGATGTCCATTCTGAGGACATGGCCCATCCAGGTTCACCTGCGTTTATTGATTATGCAGTGCATGTCTTCATGATGTCATCTTGTTTGGTGATGTTGAGAAGGTTATTGTTTGAGATGGTCTAGGCCAGAACTTATGCAGGATTTTGCGCAGGCATGATGAGGTGTGACTGGAAAGTGGATAGTTTATGGATGTCACTTTCTGTGGTTTTCCAGGTGACAGTGAGTGAGTAAAGGGCCGTGCCTGTCAGGTGTCTTGTCTTCTCAGACAAACAATAGTTGTAGGAGATGAAGTGGTCTTATGACCCATGGGGTAACAACACCTGGAACACAGTGAGGTGGGGTTGATGGAGCAGAGCGTAAATATAACTGTCCAAAACTGTCCGTTTTGCATTTATCATTTTAAAAAGGATTTAAAACTAGTGAAAACAGCCGATCTACAAGCACACAACGCCGCGTTGTGTGCTTGTAGATCAGCTGTTTTCACTACTTTTGTGCGACGGCCTTTACTTGCAGGGCTTTACTTTGCGAGAGAACGTACACATTTTGAAACCTGGAGATAGGAGGTTTCCACCCGACAACTGCGATATGCGTAAATGTGATGCGGGAGCTCAAACCGTGCAACCAACTACCAGGCATTGACACTAAGGCTTGCCCACCTGCCCCCGGCAGGTAAATATAACCCTTGGGCAGGTGAAGTTGGCTTTCAGGTTGCCCGACCGGGCAAGTGCTCATTTGAGAGGTGACGCAACGGTCTATGAACACAACACCAGGTATCGGTCTAAACACCTGATCATGGCCAGAGCGCTCTATCTTCTGGTCTGTGGAATGTAACAAGTGTGAAACCATAGACATATTCAATCATAGCTATGTAGGTATTTGGATTTGGAGGTATTGAGGTATGACATCTTTTATCGCACAGCCGCAGAAAGTAAAGAAATAAGTGTTAAATTGAGCGTTAATTAAAATCTTACCTACAGTATCATTTTATAATGGACGTTTTACTTTTCGGGCAAGTGGGCATTCTGGGCAAGTAGAACATGACCTGTACTTGCCCGACGGGCAAGTGCCTCTGAGACCTTAGTGTCAACCCCTGAACTACTGTAGGATAAAGTGACTTGTGCGTAGTAATTTATATTATTAATAATTCTTGAAACTTGATACTTGAAAAGAGTATTCAAGTAACTGTACAAATGCATGGTGATTTGTACTGTACTCTATTTCTCTGTCTCTCTCTGTCTCTCTCTCACACACACACAGAGGGTATCTTGGATGGCCATTAAACTTGCTATTAGCCTAAAAGAGGTCGTCTGTCCCTGTGGACGATCAAATTGTTTTCGTCCTCCCAGCTCGCTCTCTCTTTGTGTCCCCAAGGCACACACACACGCACACGCGCACACGCACGCACGCACGCACGCAGCAATTGAATTACAGATTAGGGCAGGGGTCTTCAACAAGGGGTCCGGGACCCCTAGGGGGTCCTCAGAGTTACTACAGGGGGGCCTCCAAATCGTTGTGTAATAGAAGCTTTTTTTCCTCCTTCAAACACTTGAACCCTAGCGTCCATATTCTGAGAACTTTCGCCAAAAATAGCAGATCTACAAGCTCACAACGCCTCGCAGCTTTGTAGATCGGCTATTTTTGGCAAATAGTTTTGGTGTAGAGGGGAAAAAGTACATAGTGAAAGGTCAAGTTTATTAAGTATTGACGGTTCAAGTGGTTAAATATCTGAAAACACAAATTGACAAGAATCCAAAATACACTGATGATTGTGCTGTGAAATGATGAAACTATATGGCATCTGGGGGTCCCTGCTTCATCTCTCTCTTAGCTAAAGGGTCCTTGGCCTGAAAACGTTGAAGACTCCTGGATTATGTCTTGATGAAGGAAGACAGATGCTGTAATGTGGACAGGGCAGGTCTATCCATGTATTTGTGTTCCATAATAACAGATTAATTAAAGACACTAATAAGTGTGGATGTCTCTGTGTATTGTGGCCACACATAAAAGCCCAATATCTTTATGTTCTGTTTGTATAAATGTTCGTGAATGGGAGTTGTCAGATTGTAAAGGAGTAGAGCTAGTTTATCTGGTTTGGTTTGTGATGTTTATGGATCGAGCAGTGATATTCCGTGTCTCTATGTCAGGGGTTCCCAAACCTTTTTGGCTCAGGGCACCCCTATAAATATTTTTTTTTTCATCTGAGGCACCCCTACATTATATTCATAATTTTCACTCCCAGCACCTTATATATTTAAGCATATTTGGGTAAAAACGTTGAGATAATAGCCATTTTGGTTAGAACTGACTGAAAATAACTTTTACTTCAAGTTTTAAATGCTACTACATATATTTTTAAGTGTTCAAATAAATTCCAAATATTATCAAATGATCTCGCGGCACCCCTGGATTGCCGTCACGGCACCCCAGGGTGCCCCGTCTGGCCGTCACCCCCTTTGAAAACCCCTGCTCTATCTTAGATACGGTAGTTACTCTGTACTTATTTAATTGTACAGTCGTGTCCTCCATGTTTTGTATTTATGTTGGCTACGGGAGATATACAAACAGTGAGTGCAGCAAGCTACATAGCAGGTGTCTTCCTATATAGGGCAGGCTGCCTGTCAGAATTATTACATAACTAGAAGCAGTGCTCTTCCGAGCACAGGTCTCCACCAGGCCACACAAATCGGCCTGTTATAGCGCCACCATGAGGCTGATTTGAAAAATGTGGGGCAGAGGTTCTAGATTGGCATCCAGGGAATGTGTGTGCTCACTTTGGCAGCGATCGGGCCAACGGTGACTGAGATTAGCTGCACACAAACTACGAGGACACACGCACGGACGGACGGACACACGGACGGACGGAGGGGAAAACATACTCTCCCTCAGCCTTCGGCTGGTGGAGACAATCACAATTATTTCAGATAATCACAATTATTTTTAGCATGTTAAAAATGTTGAAATAACAAGACGAGCCAAAGAGTCAATGCCAGAAGAAATGGCATGAGGTCGTCACCAGGGTTCATCCTGCAATCTGCCTATTAGATCATTATGATGATATATTGTGTGCAAAATTAATATTTTGGCCTGAGGTTGCTGCACTCAGCAGTCAGTACGTTTCTTGGCAATCTTCCAAAATTACACACTATTAATTATTGGAGCTTCAAGCCTGAAGGTCTTGACCCTATCGTTTTTTTTGCAGTTTATCTTATGCTGTGGTTTTGTACATTTCCGTCAGATGGTAAATGTTAGTCTTGGTAGATGCATGAGAATTTCACCAATGATTGAAAGTTTACATTCAATACAGACACCAGTGAACCTGATAATTAAAGGTGAACTTTGAACATAATAACTCCTTCGTTGTGGTTCTGATTGTCATGAAAATTGTTACAAACATCCATCTATCCTCAGTGTCACTCAAAATCTGCCTCAAGAACATCCATTTGTGTACATTTTTGAATTTTCTGAGAAACAAATTTCTCCTAAATCACAGGTCCAATAGTTACCAAAACTTCTGTGAATCTTGAAAGCTGATTATTATCAAAACATGCATATAATTTGTTGATTATGTTTTGAAGATAATTGAAACTTCAATCATCACAACATTTTGCCAGGAGATCTGGTCAGAACTAAATTATATCTGTCCAGTGGTGTTTCTGCAAAAACAAACGAATGCCATAACCTGTCCTGGGCACACAACGCAGAGAACAAATCTCAAGTATGTGCACATGTACAGTATAGTGACACAAAAAATATTCAACATCACACATTTGTCATTATAAATGAAAAATTTGTACAATTATTTTGTAATTGTCCAATGGGTCATGGGGTCACTACATTTAGTAGCAGCATGAAGGTGCACAGACATTTTTTGATTTTATTTTATCTTTGATTTTATTTTATTTGGATCTCTTTTAGCCCATCGGGCTAATCTTCTAAGAGTCCATAAGAACATAACATTACATTACAAGACATTACATTATAAAACAACACAGAATAGAACAGCATAAATTATTAAAATATAACCCTACTCACTCATACACACTCACATTCTCACACACACATGCACAGTACATGCCTGCCCATATAAGAATACACATATCCATCTACATAAGGACTATGCATGGCAGGGGCGTCGTCCTCCCTGAGCCAGCCATACATCTGGCCGCATACCAATTTACTTATTTGTGTATGTTTGATAAGTTGTTTGGAATCACAGTGGTGGACCGAGTGATCAACATTGCCATCCTTAGAGCCATCCTTAGAGCCATGCAGCCCGGTGTGAAAAATATTCTCTCAAACAGCTCATTGGTCCTGTGGTCAGGCCTGTCACAATTATTACATAATCTGTGATATAATCGCAATTATTTTGTCATAATCGTTTACATGTTGAAAAATGTTCATATTTTCAAACATTTTCAAAAATAGTGGAAATAGCAGATCTACATCGCGTCACGATGCGACGCGTTGTGAGCTATCACGACGAGATGTGAGCTTGTAGATCGGCTATTTCAACTATCAGTGTGTTTTTATGAGCATAAAGTTGTCAAATATGTCAGTACGTTCTTTGTATATTTAGGTTATGTGTCATATCAACTTCAAAGTCTAAAAGCCAAACAAAAATGTCATTGTCAACGACAAAAACAGAATTAAATCGCTAATTGCAATTATTTGAGTGACAATTAATCGTCATGTAAAATGTCATAATGGTGACAGCCCTACCTGTGGTATGTGAGATACTGTAAGCCACACACACACACACACACACACACACACACACACACACACACACACACACACACACACACACACACACACACACACACAGTAATGTAACCTGTATTTCTGACTTCCTTTGCCACCCACCTCTGCACTTCCCTAAAATAATCTTTAATCTTTGAAAACAAACAAAGACGCAGCTTGCACTGGTCTTCCATGTGGAATAAAGACTGAATGCTGTTTGAATTGGAATCTCCTGGCACTCCCAAGCTTTCTCGCTGGGTTAAGAACGAAGCCATGACTCATAAGTTGATGGTTACTTTGTTATCACATTCAATGATGTGCCTGTTTGCATCAGGTTACGGTGTCTGTAATGTTTACCCAACATAGACACTCCCCTATGCACACTTCCTAGGTAGATACGCAAACAAGCCTTGCCAAGTCACACAGTAATATTGTCACACTCATTATGAGTGTGATCTGATACAGTGAACTGGAAGTTCTGAAACACATGAAATATCTCTGTGTCCCTTTCCATGAAATAGCTTGAAATTAAGGCTGGGCGATATTAGGAAAACCTTCGATGTTCGATAACGTTGTTGAATACCTCGATATCGATATTACGATATTAGTAAAAACAATTATAATTTTTATATTAGTAAAAAGCATTAAAACGTTTTTTTATGTTTTTCTGCTTTAGGTCCACTGCCTGCCTAACCCAGATAATGAATAGCATATCCATGCATGCACACTGCACAGTACACATAGAATAAAGAAATGATATGCCTTATTTCCATTTTACAACATTGGTTTTATTGAAATAACCACACCTGGTTACAGATGGACTGCTTTTTTGCATGTGCTACGTGAATGCATATAGTGTAGTCTCGCGTGGCCAGACTGTTGCCTCCGCGATTTGGCCAAATGCTCCCGGCATACAGTCTGGCAAACCAGAATAGAAATGATGAGTGCGAGATAAAGCGGAAGTGAAGCCTCCTCGTCACTTCCGTTTCCGTCTCACATCGCACACATTTATCATTATATAAATAAAAATCATATAAGCATGTTTAGCTTGCTGCTTAGCAGAAATGACATTTTAAAATATATTTTCTTGAACGGTAATGCCCGTTTCCATTACTCGCCGTTCGGGAGCTGCTGTTCCAGACTCTATATAGCATTCAGAGATTGTGGAATAGTTGTCTGGCTACGCAAGACTACATATAGTGTGTCTATTAATTAATTTGACACATACACCAATACTTCATTTCAAGCCGTTTTCGTCGATATGTATACCTTGCATGTTGATACCTCGATATTGATATATTTTCGATATATTGCCCAGCCGTACTTGAAAGCTTACTGCATACGTGCATCCATCTACTGTATATGCATTTGGTCTTTATAAGTATGGACAGATACAGACTGGCCTGGTCCTCAAGCACAATTTAAGGACTAAGAGTTGGAATTAGGCTGATGTTAGGGTAAAGGTTATGCGTTGTCGTGTTTTGTACTGTCTATAATGAAGCCCCATTTGGAACCCCTCCCTACGCTACATACTGAAGCTGCCAGATGAAGTTCCACTCAGTAGGGTGCGGTGTTGGGTGCCCAAATCGCAAACCACGATTCTTAAGGCCTCTCCATAGTCTCGCCGAAAACCGAACTCTTCATCGGAGAGTTGCATCTTTCCGAACTCTAATTCGCGAGTGATGTCATTTTGTAGTGGAACCGGACCTTTCCGACGAAAAGTTTGCTTTCGGAGGGACTATGGACAGGACTTCACCTTTTTCCACAAATCGTATCCAAAAAGTAAAGGTCGGCCCACCTGCCCTCAGATGTTCTAAATTGAACCGACGGGTTGAAATGATCGTTTAAATCACTGTTATAGTCACAGCTACTTTTTGAATACGATGTGCGGAAAGAGGTAAGAAACTTGCATTGTGGGCAATATGCACAGGTGATTCCCGGGTTTGGGCACCCCTACTGAGTGGAACCTCATCTCAGAGCTATGTAGCGGAGGGAGAGGTTCCGATTGGAGGCGGAGCTATAAAGTGGTTTCCTGCAGTCTCCCCAATAAGTGTTAATGGACACTTTCTCTTTAGAGGTTATGTGAGAAAGAGCAGTGCAGACCAATTTACACTAAGGGCCCAAATGCTTCCTCTGGCACACAGCGTGCGACAACAAAGCCATTAAAGTCAACAGACTGAGCACTCATAACTTGATCATGCCAGCAAATACCTCAAGATTTGACTGACTTCAAAATGAACGCTGCACAGCATCAGGGGACAAGGTTATATTTAAATATGCCAAATTTGACAGACAAAAAGGAGAAAAAAGGTTTCTATCACACACAGATTTGGAGGACCCCCTGTAGTAACTCTGAGGACCCCCTAGGGGTCCCGGACCCCCTGTTTAAGAAAGACCCCTGCTCTAGATATGTGCTCTGTGCATACCCCTTTAGCCAGTAAAAACATTAGAATGTTGAAACAGCTGGTCTCTCTCTGCATGATTGTATGTGGCAAACACAATTTTACAGATTTGATTTGATTTGATCGGTTGTTCAATAAATTCTTGTCTAGCCGGAACCCGAAATAGTGGAAAAAAAACAAGTAATGAAAACTGAAAATCGCTTGCCTTCCCTAAAATTAACACGTCTGCTACAACAGCTCAATGACCGAAATAGCAGGTTGTATTTAGTCAGTGGTTGACTGAACCACCCAGAACAGAAGCACTGCTGTCGCTCGACAGGCTAATCCTGTGATATTTGCCATTTCATGTGTGAAAGCCACTTATGACATTGGCCTGTATGTGTACGCACGCACACACACACACACACACACACACACACACACACACACACACACACACACACACACACACACACACACACACACACACACACACACACACACGTGGACCTTGGTCTATAGTTCCACTGATTTCCTGTTGCCGTTTTTGAGCGGTGGTCACATCGTCTCCATAGCGTGGCCATGTATGCATGTATCCGTCTGTGTATGTACACAGTACGTATGCGTGTGTGTCTGTCTGTGTATCATAGACTGTAAAACATATGACAGTGGAAAGCCATTGGTTTCTATGCTGCGCAAATGAAGCTTTTTTGTCAGTTGTTTGGGTGCCGCCATCATTGTTTTAATGGTACCCAAGGAATGCTATTGGCTGCCAACGGTCACGTGGAACGCAGGTATACGTGGGACATTGTCTTGAGCTTGCTGAAAATAAAGCACACGAAGAAGAATCATCACAAGCCTATGATCACAAGCCCCTCCTACAGCATACCCTGCTATAACATCAAACATAAATTGGACCATATTTTCACAAAACACAAATCATGGTGATTGAAAAGAGGCTTTAAACTAGCGACAGGAACCCTACATATACACTGTTAGAAATATCACTGGGCCTCCTTCCTTCATGGGTGTTTGATGATCATACATATTTATACCCATACCTGCGTGGTATTGTTGAGAATTGCAACTAAATGTGAGTGTGTGCGTGGTGTGGCCATGCATGCATGCATGCATGCGTCCATCCTGGGGCTGTCTGGCCGTCTAGTGGTGCAGTTTGATTAGGACATTGTCCCTCGGTGACACAGACTTGGATATGTAATCTGTGCGATCAGCAAAATGTAATCTTCTTTAGCCAACGACCAGGACAATATACTTGCGTGTATGTATTCACAGTGTGTGTCTGTCTAAAGCCCTTTGCACACATGACAGTTGCGTTTTTTCGTTTGCTGCGTGAATAAAACGCTTTGGATTTGGTGTGCAATACTGTGCGGAATCGGCGCTGCGGATCCCAAAAGGAGTCATAAAAGGAGTGATGAGTTTTTTACCGCATGCGACAAGACGCACGAATTCTGTGGGACACTTTTTTATCAGCCTCTAATTCCAGACTTGACATAAATCCTGTCCTTCAATCGTTGTAGCAGTTGTTTCACAAGGAGCCAAAGAGCACATACTGTGTATTAACTAGTAAGACGCCTCAGGGCGACATGCGACCTTGCCCTAAAGGGCGAGGTCATGCCAATTCTTAGCCATCTGACCAGTGATGTATATCGGACCAGTTACGCATAATGGAGATCCATGTACTGTATATAGTATACACAGAGATCCCTGTCTGAACCAGCTGCACAGATATGGGCTGTCTCCTCCATACATGGGCATTCCCATATGAAGTCCTGTTAGATATGGGCTTAATATTGATGACATCAGGGATCTCCATATATGGGCATAAAAGGGATTCCGTTAGTGGTTCGGTTACAACATACAATATATGTTATGCCCATACATGGATATCCCTATCTGAACCAGCCACACAGATATGGGCCATGTCTTGGCCATCTGGCCAGTGATATATATCGATGACATCAGGGATATTCATATATGGGCATAAACAGGATTCTGGGGAATACCCATATATGGACCTTTACTTGGGTGATGTCACAGTAATGTGTCAAGGGAACCAACCCATAGACTGTAAAAATGTGTACACACACACACACACACACACACGGCTTCTACACGCAGACAAGCTGTGACATTTCTCATGGTAAACTGCGACCTTTGGTCGCAATCGGTGCTGCACTGATTAATCGTGAAAGAAGCCATATTACCAAATAGCCAGAATAGAGCATGATTATATTACATGAGTAGGGCTGTCACAATTATTACATAATAATCGTCTAATCGTAATTATTTGAGGTAATCGCAATTATTTTGCATAATCGTCATAATCGTTTCCATGTTGAGAAATGTTATCATAGTTTCAAACACTTTCAAAAAGTTGTGGAAATAGCAGATCTACAAGCGATGCGACGCGTTGTGAGCTTGTAGATTGGCTATATCCACTATCAATGTTCTTTTTTAAGTATAACATTTTCAAATATGTCAGTAATTTCTTTGTATATTTAAGTTATGTGTCATGATTGCCACGTGCAACTTCAAAGCCTAAAAGCCAAACATAAATGTAATTGTCAACGACAAACACACAATTAAATCGTTAATCGCCAATTATTTGAGTGACAATTATTCGTCATGTAAAATGTCATATCGTGACAGCCCTATACATGAGGAATATTTAAAAAACAAATGGGTCAGTTTTTCTCCCCCTTTATGTAGTTTGTCACTTTATGAGACAGTGACGTGTGGAGTTGAGTAGGAAAGTACTGGTTGGATGTGGCCAGGCTCAGTGACATGGTTATTCTGAAATCATGAATCATGAAGGACGCGTCTCTCATTCAGTGGGTGAAGATCAAACATGTTGGTTTGTGTGCTGATCGGAGTCTGACAGGGTGTCATAATGCGTTCAGGCCCTTCAGGCTCAATGTAACATTAAGCCCTTGATGTCAAACCAATTCAGAATCAGAACAACTATATGCATTAGATCAGGGGTCTTCAACGTTTTCAGGCTAAGGACCCCTTAGTAGTTGATATACATAGGCCTACATATCGTATAGTTGCAAATTAAAAATGTACATGGATTATTTCTTATACAATTTAGACTTGACAGCACTATCATCTGTGTAGGTTGGATTAATGTGCATTTTCATATATTTAACCACTTGAACTGTCAATACCTACTAGTCTGCTGCTCTTTTCCCTCTACACCAAACCTCTTTGCCAAAAAAATAGCTGATCTGCAAGCGTAGATCTGCTATTTTTTTGGCTAAGGTTCCACTAAGAATAGGGATGCTAGGGTTCAAGTGATCAAACATAAACACAAAGATTTGGCAGAACCCCTGTAGTAACTCTTAAGGAGTGAGGACCCCCAAGGGGTCCCGGACCCTCTGTTGAAGACCCCTGCATTAGATGGATAGAATAAATTTGATTTGTTGCATATACCGGTACTTATTTTAGAATTTAGAGCTGCTTTAATCAATGTTGCCCTTGCCCAGCCGTAAAGTATTAATATAAGTAGGTCCTATTCAATATTAATTAAAAAAAAAAGAAGTGTGTTCATCTTTGTCCAGCACCTTTATTCTAGCTACATTGCTTTAGCATTCTGTCTGCGAGAGGGCTGTATTCACTTCCAGATTGAGGGCCACCTACATTACATTATTGCAAGTTCCAGCATGTGGAAGGCATAATCATGTTGTTTACTGCTAAATATAAAAAGCATTCATATGAAGTCTACCAGGCTAGCAGAGATCTTGGGTAATAACATAACATAACCAGCATTATACAGAGTAGCAGCATCAAATCCTCCCAGCACAGACTCCCAAGTTGTCCCAAGCTGTATTAGAAGTAATACTTGAAATGACTTAAATCAGGGGTCTTCAACGTTTTCAGGCCAAGGACCCCTTAGCTGAGAGAGAGATGAAGTAGGGACCCCTCTATTCTATAAATGAGCGATGCAGATTTTCATCGATTTCATAGATAGATTCATAGACTTGTTTGACAGCACTGTCATCAGTCTATGATGGATTTGTGTTTTTAGTTAAAACTTGACCTTTCACTCTGTACTTGGTCTGCTCTTTTTTTTACCTCTACTCCAAACCTATTTGCCGAAAATAGCCGATCTACAAGCTCGCAGGCGTTGAGAGCTTGTAGATCTGCTATTATTGGCTAAAGTCTTCTCCACAGAATATGGATGAGAGGGTTGTTAATTTAAAAGAATGATCCTATCACAAAGGTTTTGCGGCCCCCTGTAGTAACTCTGTGGACCCCCTGTTGAAGACCCCTGACTTAAATGAAATGATTAAAACAGACCTTTGATGTTTTGGTTCTGCAGAGGTGAACCATGGCCGAGCCGAACCCTAATCTTCTGTTTTGGTTCTGCAGAGGTGAACCATGGCCGAGCCGAACCCTAATCTTCTGTTTTGGTTGTGCAGAGGTGAACCATGGCCGAGCCGAACCCTAATCTTCTGTTTTGGTTCTGCAGAGGTGAACCATGGCCGAGCCGAACCCTAATCGTCCCCAGAGGAAGATGTCCACCGCGGGGGAGAGCCTCTACAAGGTGCTAGGGCTGGAGAAAGGAGCCACGGCCGAGGACATCAAGAAAGCGTACAGGTACATTAGGGCTGCGAATCTTTGGGTATCCCACGATTCGATTCAGAATCGATTCTTTTTCTTGGGGTCACGATTCGGGATTTCTTTCGATTCTTTCAAATCCAAGCGATTCAAATTCAGAAACGATTATTTTCCGATTTAAAAACGATTCTCAATTCAAAACGATTCTCTATTCAATTAATTGGATATCAGGATCTACTCCAGTCTGCTGGCATGAAAGCAGAGTACATTTACGTGGCTTTTATAATTGTAAAGGTTTTATCAACTTATTGCAATAATGTAAACACACAAAGGTAAAATCAAGACAACATCTGATTTATTCATGCTTGCACACATTCTTTTAACTTGTACAAACATAATATCAAAATAATAATAATAATAATAATTCATAAAAAAAATCATTAAAAAAAAAAAAAAAAAAAAAAATTTTGGAAAATGAGAATCGATTCTGAATCTT
Source organism: Nannobrachium achirus (assembly GCF_963921795.1). Lineage (NCBI taxonomy): Eukaryota > Metazoa > Chordata > Actinopteri > Myctophiformes > Myctophidae > Nannobrachium > Nannobrachium achirus. The sequence goes on from NC_137823.1 coordinate 58,082,026, forward strand.
ACCATGTTAGAAACCCAATTCGAATTAAAATCGTTTTTTTCCTGCACCCCTACAGTAGATCAGGGGTTCCCAAACTTTTTTGTCTCAGGGCACCCCATATATTTATTGTCTCCACCAGCCGAAGGCTGAGGGAGAGTATGTTTTCCCCTCCGTCCGTCCGTCCGTGCGTGCGTCCGTCCGTCCGTCCGTGCGTCCTCGCAGTTTGTGAGCGCCTAATCTCAGTCGCCGTTGGCCCGGACGCTGCCAAAGTGAGCACACACATTCCCTGGATGTCAATCTAGAACCTCTGGCCTAAATTTTTCAAATGGGCCTTTTCTAGTTATATATTTTTTTAAATCCGAGACACCCCTACATTATAATTTTCACTCCCAGCACCTTATATTTAGAGCATATTGTCGTTGTCAGGTGGAAACCTTGTATGTCCAAAACCGTTCGTTTTGTATTTAACATCTAAACAATTTACTAGGCGAGGCGTTGTGTGCTTGTAGATCTGCTGTTTTCACTAGTTTTGTGCGACAGTCTTGTATGATGAAGCAGGGCTTTGCTTTACCAAATGAAACTTGGAAATACAAGGTTCCTGCCCGACAGTGACGATATTTTAGTGATTATGTTGTGAGGAAAACGTTGAGATAACAGCCATTTTGGTTAGAACTGACTGAAAATAACTTTGTACTTCAAGTTTAAAATGATACTAAACATTTTTTTCAAGTGTCCAAATAAATTCCAAATATTATCAAATTATCTCGCGGCACCCACTTTGAAAACCCCTGCAGTAGGTGCACTATTCTACCAATTTTACCCATTTAGACCGGGTTCGCATTATTGCGTATTATTGTCTCCACCAGCCGAAGGCATGGGGGAGAGTATGTTTTCCTCTCCGTCCGTGCGTCCGTCCGTCCGTCCGTGCGTCCGTCCGTGCGTCCTCGCAGTTTGTGAGCGCCAAATCTCAGTCGCCGTTGGCCCGGTCGCTGCCAAAGTGAGCACACACATTCCCTGGATGCCAATCTAGAACCTCTGCCCTAAATTTTTCAAATGGGCCTTTTCTAGCGCCAACTAGTGGCCGATGTTTGCTAAACACATTTCTGTGCACTATTACAGATTTTGTCCAAAAATCCTACAAATCGGTAGGCAATATCTCGACAGTCATGTGATCGACACGGATCTGTCCGATTTTGCATATTCCATCCTGATTGAGCCGTTTTGAACAAAATGCCTCAAATCACAAACGCAAAGTGCAATTATCATGAAATCGCGCACACACGTTCCCACTAGGCCGAGGAAGAAATGCCACTTAATTTTTTTTAATCAGCCTCATGGTGGCGCTATAACAGCCCGATTTGTGGTTTTACCTATAACTCCACCGATCAGTTTCAAACTTTGTAAGCGCACTCCCAAGAGGCTAAGGATAAACCTTTGCCCTGCATTTTTCACATCAGCCTTTTATAGCGCCACCTTTGGGCCGACTTATGTAAAACACATTTTTGGATATTACTCCTTGAGATTTTATCCAAAAATCATGCAAATCGGTACACAGTATCTCTATAGTCATGTGATCAAGTCCGATCCGTCTGATATTTCATATTCCATCCTGATTGGCTAATATTAGCTTCCAAAGTTTGCAGGATTGCTCCGTTTTTGAACAAAATGCCTCAAATCATCAACGCAGCTTGCGATTACCGTGACATTTGCCACACATATTCCCACTAGGTCAAGGAACAAATGCTACCTTTTTAACATTGTCCTGTTATAGCGCCACCAGCAGGTAGACTTTAGCAAAACACATTTTTGGAACACAATGCTTGAAATCATGCATGCAGCGTCCGATTGCCATGAAAGATCTAAGGTGAAGAACATATGCCACCCTTTTTACATTGGCCTATTATACAGTAGCACCACCAGGACGCACGGCCTGGTGGAGACCTGTGCTCGGAAGAGCACTGCTTCTAGTTATTTTATGCTTTGGCTTTAAAAAATAGCAGATCTACAAGCTCACAGCGCGCACTGAGTGCCACGTTGCAAGCTTGTAGATCTACTATTTTTGAAAAATCGTGAACATTTGAATTTTGACCCGATTTTGACCCGATTCTATAAGTGTCTTCTAAATCCTTCTAAGATTTAAAAAAAAAAACACGTTTCTACGTCAGTGGTTCTCAAACTCTTTCATGTCAAGGAACCCTAGAATTATATGTATTTGGCCGCGGACCCCCGCCTCAAAATATTTATATTGGGGACCCCCCCAGAAGTAAATATTTGAGTTACAAATGTTCACTTTAAAAATGATATATTCATAGATTTGCACACATTTCATGATTTTTCAAAAATAGCAGATCTACAAGCTCGCAGCACGGCACTCGGTGACGCGCTGTGAGCTTGTATATCTGCTATTTTTCAATAGTTAAAGCATTCAATAATTCTAGGCCTAAATGGCTTATTGCATGAAGGATAAACGTGTTACCACAGATCTCCCCCAAGGATTGTCAATGACAGTCATAGACTTCTCAAACTGCCTTAGACCATTATTCTCAGGTTTGGTCCACAACACAGAAAAGCCAGCCAGGGAATGATAATATTGTTATTGGTTATTATCAGGTTACATTAATTAATCATTTGCTGTACTTTAGATGGTGGCTTTGCCATAGAACTGACCACTATGTTCCATGATTCATTATTCAGTATTTGCTAATTGAGTGATTTCTTTTTGAGTGTTTTTCAAATTACAATGCGCATCAGCCCTCATTTGCCAGTCAGTTACAGTAGCTACTGTATACAGTATGCCCCCTCTAGAGATCCTGGGAAAACAAACAGATGGCTAGCCTTAATTAATTGTAGTTGCAAGTCTGTTTGTTAAATATATACCGCTATTTTCAGTTTGGGGGGGGGGGGGGGGGTAGTGATTAGTGAACGTGACTCACTTCAGCAACGTTTTCAGTTGAAGCATTCTAGCCTGTCGTGTTAGACAGGCTATGCATATACTGTATGCCAGTTAGAGATGTGCCGATTGATCGGTGAGTGATCGCGATCGACCGATAATGCCTCTATCGGCTTTGCCGATCTACAAGCTAGATCAACTATTTTCACAATATTTAGCTGTGGGACACTGAATGTAACCTCAGCTTCAACTCCTACAAGTTGAATTGAATACTAAAGGACCTCTGCCTGCAATCTCCTAATGTTTGTACTTAATATACAATGTCAATGTTTTGTTAGAAGAATCATTAAATATATAAATGCTGCTACAGTAACACAATAAATAGAAGAATTGATGGATTTGACGCTGTAATCAGGAATACCGGTATCGGCAGATACTGATTTCCAGTTGATCGGTGATCGGTATCGGCAGATACTGCAATCGGAGCATCTCTAATGCCATTAATGAGCCAAGTAGCAAGGTATTGGTGTACATTTTGTAAACTGTTCAGGCAACTGTAGTTGATCCCCCATTCCATCCCTCTCTCAACATTTGGGAGAGGGTTTTCTGCGGGTGTTTCAGTCCGAGTGTATCAAAGGGTGCGTTCGGAAATGCGCACCGGTTCTGGTTAGGGTTAGGGTTAGGGTTAGTTTTAGGCATAGTTTTACTGAGGTTAGGTTTAGGGTTAGGGTTGGGTTTAGGCATAGTTTTACTGAGGTTAGGGGTAGGATTAGGGTTAGGTTTAGGCACTCACTACACTGAGCACACACCCAGTGCGCATTTCCGAACGCACCCTTTGATACACTCTGACTGAAACACCAGCAGAAAATAACACTCTCCCCTCAACATTTGTTTCCCTGTTCTTCATTTTACTTATCCTGCACTTCCTCAACCTTCTTCTCTTTCCTTCCTCCCTCCCTCCCTCCCTCCCTCCCTTTCCTCTGTTCTTCCCTCTCTCTTTCATTCCTTCCTTCTCTCGCCCTTCCCTTCCTTCCCCCACCGTCTTTCAGGAAGCTAGCGTTGAAGTTTCACCCAGATAAGAACCCGGACAACCCGGAAGCGGCCGACAAGTTCAAGGAGATCAACAACGCCAACTCCATCCTCAACGATGAGACCAAGAGGAAGATCTACGACGAGTACGGCTCCATGGGCCTGTACGTGTCGGAGCAGTTCGGCGAGGAGAGCGTCAAATACTACTTCCTCATGTCCAAGTGGTGGTTCAAGGTAAGACCAGTTGGAGCCGGCATGTAGGTGTCGCGTGATTCCTAAACCCACCAGGATTGAGTTAAGACCCGCCTCCTCTCGATAATATTAAGTATGAAAGTGCTCATGAACGTTAGTGCTGCTCGCTCAAGTGCAAAGTACCTACTACCTACTGATCCATTACAATAATACACGCAGCATAATAGGCCCAAAGCCATATCCAAACCATAACAATTTAACTGATAATCAGTAAGAGTATTTATTTTGAGCACAGTAGTGACAAATTAATAGCTTTCTCAGTACGTTTTTCTCTTTAGCAAAGTTACAAAGTTTTCCCTTTATTAAGCACAGTACAATTAAGTCAGTTTCAAGTTTTTTTTAGCACAGTTTATTTTGAGCACTGTAGTGAGAAATTAATAGTTGTGCATTGTGCAAATACAGGCTTTTCTCAAGTACAAGTCTTCATGCCTCTGACTTTATCCACCCTCCATGTGTCAGGCAGGGATTTCAGCCACTCCTGGAAGTCCTCGCGTTTCCGCGAGGCGGGTCTTAACTCAAGCCTGGTGGGTTTAGGAATCATGCGTAGGTGTCTGTTGTGTGGGTCTGTCTACTAGGGATGGCCAAAGGGAGACATTTTCTTAACTGGTCACCGGTGGGCCTTATCGGTTAACTAACCGTTAACCGTTATGGAAATGTGTTCAAAATGTGCTATTTTACCGATTTAAAAAAAGGAAATACACCCGTTTTTTTCCCGTAATAAAGTGTCATATTTACACATTAAAAACAATACAACTAGGAGGAACAAGAATACAAATGTTTTCTTTAAGAAATGTGTTTTTTGCAGCAGCGAGTGGCTCACACAGTAGATCGACTCTTTCCTCCGCTCCTCTGAGTTTGTTGTGTAGAGCAATAACTTCCATTCGTATGACGTTTGGATGGTTGAAACATCGGCTAAGAAACGTGGTGTCATTTTCTTCTCTCTCGCCCGTGTTTTGTGTGTGCTGAAACGATCATTTAACCTGACTGCGCCAGATGGTGGCAGTAGTGCGTACCGCCCTACTTTACCATCTGAGATCTCTCGGGGAGAGTTGATAACACTCGTAAAGTCCCGGGCCGGACAAATCAGCGGCAGCTACGGGCGGGCTCTGAGCGGCTCTGAGCCAATAGAGTCTGATTGCAGACCACGTGGAAACCCAGGAGGCGGATACTGGGTGTAACGTCATGCAGACAGGCCAATATGAGTGGTTGGAGTTGGCACTCCCAGACTGTGATAGAGAGACGGCCCCATCCAATCACCTGCTAAAGAATTTGAAAAAATGGCCCGCCCCTTACATCGGGTCTGCCCGAGCAATCCCAGATGATGGTAAACAGAGCGGTATGCAGCCAGGCATACGCACTCCTGCCATCATCTGGCGCAGTCAGGTTAGCGATCATTGCGACTCTGTGAGCTTTTTGCATATCCTACTCTGTAAATAAGACTGCTGATTTAACGTTCCACTCATCGTCAACATGTAACTTTAGAAAGTTGTGTTTTAAGCTCTTCTTAAACAGGATTCTGTTTTGGAAAATCCAATCAGAGCTTTAATTTGTTTCCTGAAGCCAGTGTGATGCAGACTCGCAGTTGCTTGCATGCATGGATGTTACACAGGCGCGAATAGTTGAATGGTTGATGTATTGGTGTCCGAGGCTTTTGGTGTGACATGGGTTGATTTGTTTTTATCGGTCACCATTAACCGTTAGTGTTTACCGGTAACCAATTTCTTAGCGGTTAAACGGTAACGGTTAACTGTTGGCCATCCCTACTGTCTATGCTTGGAAACCAGCCTTGTTCATAGATATGATGCTTGGGGCTGTGCTTGACTCAGACTTTAGTTGAATTGGATTCAGTTAGGGCTGTCACGATATGACATTTTACATGACGATTAATTGTCACTCAAATAATTGGCGATTAACGATTTAATTGTGTATTTGTCGTTGATAATTACATTTCTGTTTGGCTTTTAGGCTTTGAAGTTGCATATGGTAGATATGACACATAACCTAAATATACAAAGAAATTACTGACACATTTGACAACTTACTACTTAAAAAATAACATTGATAATGGAAATAGCCGATCTACAAGCTCACAACGCGTTGTGAGCTTGTAGATCTGCTATTTCCACTATTTCTGACATTTTTCAACATTCACGATTATGACGATTATGACAAAATAATTGCGATAATATCAAATAATCACGATTAGACGATTATGTAATAATTGTGACAGCCCTAGATTCAGTAGTTCAATAGGACGGTTTGACCATTCATTTTATGTGTAACGGTCTGCAGTGACATACTGTACATATCATTGCTGTCAGGCTGCAATCTTTACATGTAAAACTGTTACTTACTTACTTTCAGGAAATGGAAAAATTAACATGTATTTCAATGGATCCAATGTAGTTATTTACTCACAAGCTGTACAAACCTCAATTGGTTAAGTATATAAAAACCCTCAGACAGATGTCCCTATTCTGTGGGGAACAGTCTTGTGAAAATAGCAGACCTAAAATTCACAATGCAGCATATTTTGAGCTTGTATCAGCTATTTTAAGCAAAGGTTTAGCGTAGAGCTAAAACGGGAGGAGGCCAATAGTATAGAGCCCTCGAGAATCCGGTCAACTAAGTATAGTGTCGAGGCAATCTATATTGGGGTACTCATACAATGTGGGAGTGGAGTGGACACATTGATAAGACAGAGACAACAACTCAGATCAGAGTAGTGTCAACAAAGGCTGCTCAGGGCTCACACAAATATGAAAATTACATATCACGAGTTTGTAGATCGGCTATTTCCACTCAATGTTTTTTTTTAAGTGTAAAGTTGTCAAATATGTCCTTCATGTCTTTGTATATTGAGGTTATGTGTCATATCTGCGATGTGCAACTTCAAAGCCTATACAAACCAAACAGACGACAAAAACACAATTAAATCGTTAATCGCAATTATCTGAGAGACAATTAATCGTCATGTAAAATGTCATAATCGTGACAGCCCTAGTTCCCGGCTTGAAAAATATAGTTACGTTAAGGGATTCCAGGTCTAAATTGGTAAATACACAGTATATTTTTTAATGCTCTGTCTTTTTAGAATGTCTCCCTTCCGCAATACTTTAAAGAGTGACAGTGTCAACATAAACAAAGCGCATCAGAAGTCATGTTTTTGAACTTGACCTTTTATTGTGAACAGTAGCCTTAAGCTGTGTCTGAGATGGTAGAGATAAGGTTGAGACAACAGCAGCAGGTTCTCTGTATGTAGACTTAGCTGATGTTCTGTCCTCTCACTCTAACTCAAGCGTTAATGAGTTGAAGCTGTTCTGTGTGACTCGCAGACATTTAGAAGTCCCCAGTGTCTCTCATAGCTGTTTGGTATCAGTGAGTCAGTATGGATGACGGCAAGGAAAACATAAGATGCATTGAGATCCGACTTCAGAAGATGATAGTGACAATACAAGAGGTTAGATGATAACAGGGTTCCCACGGTCATGAAATTCCTGGAAATAATATTTTGAAATTAGAAAAATATTTTTCCAGTACTGGAAAAGTTTTGGAATTGATCAAGGGTCCTGGAAGGTCCTGGAAAAAAATAGCTATGCATTGTCTTTGGTTATTGATTTTGTTAATACCTCTGAAATGACAAATTAAACATTGGCCAAATTGTCAAATATTAGAGGCAGAAATTGTGAAAATAGCCGATTATTTTCACAATGAAACCGTGTTATACAAAATTCCTCTACTCTTAGTGCTCGTCAGGGTGCCGGGGTCCCCAGTTCACATATGTGTCCCAAACTCACTGAGAGCCAGTCATCTCGGAAAGTACAGCTTTAGACAGGGACTGAAAATACCTTTTTTTTTTTTTCTCACTAAAATGTGATAAAGCCACTAAAGCATTTCATAAATTTCAGGCTACATTTCACTTAAACGCCAGAGCTTAACTCTGCATGTAAATAAGACTTTTTTTAATTAATGTGAGAGATCGTCAGGTCATTTGCAGGTTAGAAATTTATTTAGAACTTGAATATCTCAAAAGTAGTATTTCAGCATGGCATCATTCTATAAGCCATATCTTCAAAACTGTTGGGTCAATCTCCACAACCAATATATCATTTTGTAGCTATGATCCCCAGCTTTCAAATGAAATGAAAAAATGAAAATGAATAAAAATCCAATGACTGGCTCCCAGCCAAATTGGGACACATATGATTATTTTGGGGGTCACGGCCTGAAAAGGTTGAGAACCACTGGCATACACTGGCTGTCTTTGGGCATTGCGCGTAGGAGTAAGCGACTCGTTATGAGCTGAATTATTGTTATATAGTCCTGGAAATCGGATTAAATATTCTGGAAAAGTTTTGGAAAAGTTTTGGAAATTAATTGGTAAAAATGTGTGGGAACCCTGTGATAAACACTTGGGTGTTTTTCCCTTTGGTCCACTGAGCTCTTCAGTCTAATCTGATTTGTGCAGTGATGAATCATAAGTGATGCATCATAACAACACTGTTTGTATTGACAGTTGAGAGTGTAGTCGGGGTGTACAATATGTCTGCATGACAATTAGAATCAACTTTGTCACGATATGATCACAGGTGTAAAAGAGGGGGTTAAATTATTTTCATGTCAACGGTTTCAGGAAGAGTTGTTATAGTGAAGAGAGAATAGAGAAGAAAGGAACACAACTCGGAACAGGTCAAACAGGAAGGCACAGACAAAACAAATATACGATATCTAATATACGGGTGCATGATAAAAAGCAATTAATAGGTGGCACAGGGTTCCCCAATAGGCGGCACGCGGACTGGTTCTGTCCGGCCCCCACCAACCCCAAAAGAAAAAAAGAAAAAACGTAAGCTTACCATAATCACAGTAATCCTTAATCATTTTCAATCATATTCAAGGCCTTTTGGAGAGGAATGAAACAGACACAGAGCACTGCAGAGGGAAGGTGTGTTTGTCTGTGTCCAGCTGATGCCAGTAAGTAGTTGACGGCCCCTCGTTAATGGATCAAAGGAAGGCAATTACGTCTCTGCACTGTTCAACTAGCTGCTGTTATACAGATGCATAATTTTCAAGCAGACTGGTTTATTGGTTCTTAACTTATTTTGTTTCAACTTTAAGGAGTGCATTTCTCATAATAATTATAATAATGGTGGTATAAGAGCAGCAACAACACTAGTATATCTGAACTGTCGCTGGAGTAGCGGGAACACCGCCGTCGCCCCCTGCAATGTTGTGGCCCTCGGCTTCGTACCCTTGACATAATTCGGCACTTGGAGAAAACTACTTGGTGAACCCCATTATTTATGTTTCAAATGAATGCCCTACTGTAGTGTTTTGTGACAATACAGTGTCACACAAGTTGGAAAAATTAGCTGATCTGCCATCTTATCTGCTATTTCGTAAAGAAATTAAGTGAAAGAAGTGGATAGGTCTGTGTGTGTGGGGTTTGTCAATATTGAATCAATGAAAGGTATTAAGAGTTTGTGACTAAACAATAACTACATTGGATCCATTGGTACTGTTTCTTTTTTCTCTTGGTTCTTTTTAAGATTTTATGAAAGGTTAGGGCGTTTTGGGCCTACAAGGTTTCCACCCGACACCAAGGATATGTTGAATGGCACAGGTTTTTCTACAGGAATCAGGGGGGAAATGATACAAAGAAAGCAACCTACTGTACTGTAGGTACATACAGTAGATATGTTTGCATGGCAGAGAGGCCTGTTGGAAATGGCAGATGATTAACAGCTCTGACACGTTTGACATTGGAGAGGTCGCCTTGAAAACCAGACTTGCTGCATGTTGGAGAGTCACTGGCCAGCTGAACCTGACCACCATTAAATGCCCAGACCAGGCAGGGGTCTTCAACGTTTTCAGGCTAAGGACCCCTTAGCTGAGAGAGAGATGAAGCAGGGACCCCCACAACCTTTTCATAGATTCCATATTTTGTGGTTTGACAGCAACGATCATCAATGTATTTTGGATTCATGTCAATTTGTGTTTTCAGATATTTAACCACTTGAACCGTCAATACTTGATAAACTTGACCTTTCACTACTTAATCTGCTCTTTTCCCCCTCTATACCAAAGCTTTTTGCCGAAAATACACACAACGCCTCAAAAATATACAGCTTGTAGATCTGCTATTTTTGGCTAACGTTCTCAGAATATGGAAGCTCTGGGTCAAGTGGTTAATATAAAAAAGGAGAAAAAAAATCCATCACACAAAGATTTGAAGGACCCCCTGTTGTAACTCTGACGACCCCCTAAAGGTCCTGTACCCCCTGTTGAACACCCCTGGCCTAGACCTCTTAAATGTGACCCAAGTTGTTGCCTCCCTTTGGTCTCTGTCTGGACCCAGACTGGATTTCTTTTGGTTTTGGTCCTGAGTCTGACTTTGACCCGATGGATCTTTCTGAACTGGAGAGAGTGGACCTGTCATGGTGTCCTACAGCGTCTACCCATGGAGAACTGTGGTAGGCAGCTGGCTGTGACTGTAGGTTTTGCAGCATGGAATGCATGTCCTGTGTGTGGGTGGGTGGCTAGTAGGCAGCGGCTTTCCCCACCACCCTGCAGTGCTGTCAGAGATACTGTAGACCTGTGGACACAATGTGATCGTCCACAGGGACCAACTGCATCTTTTTATAGTATAGTTCTTCTATATGGCGAGTGCAAGACAACGATAGAGGCATCTATGCATGTGTATTAGGGGTGTAACGATACATTTTTACAGCGATACGATACGCATCACGATACATGGTTAACCATACGATACATGGCCGATATTGGTTCATTCATGGCGATACGATTCGATTCGATGATTTAAAATCGATATAGTAACTATTTAGCAAAGAAATGAAATCTGTAAAACGTGTAAAAATAATCTATTATTATGGAAGTATACGCTGTGATTATCTAGCAAATACATGGACATTATATTTCGACACATGGACAAACCCACCTTGACATGAACACAGAGATTACACACATTTATTGATAGACCAAGAGTAGCTATATGGAATGGAAAGGTAATTAGACCCCTCACAAATACTTAGTTTCCATACGATTCCATTACGATTAGCGCATTTTAAAACGATACCGATACGATACAAAGCCAAAACGGTACGATATTTTGCTTTTGCAAACGATATTGTAGATCATTGCAAATTAAAATCGATTTTTCGATTCAGTTACTATATCGTTACACCCATAGTTTGTATGGCCCTACATGCACGTCTGCATACATGCATATTGGGGAGTGTGATAAATAATAAATTGCAATATATAATGTTTTCTAATGCCTTGTGAAACTGACTCTCTGGTTCAGTATGTATAAAAACACCCTTTGCTTGATTGTTGTGTTCAAACTGCCAGGGCTGCACAATCTATATCTATGCACACATTGCACAGAATCCTTGTGTGACTGTGTGTCTGTCCGTGTGTCCGTGTGCCGTGCATATCTGGAGAACCATCCAACCGTTTGACTCGGCACGCGTATCACAGAGAACCCAAGGGAGAGTCAGTTGGATCATCATCATCCATAAATCTATTGATCCAGACATATCTAGAAATCCTCAAATCTCTTTATTGGTCAATCTGTGTCCCATTTATGCCCATACTGTATATGGAGCTCCTTGATCAATATGATATTGTAGTACTCATGTCATAGACTGGCCGCCAAGTACTATGATTGTGACCAATTTTCAGACCACCCCTTAAACCAGGGGTTCTCAACCTTTTAAGTCTGCGACCCCCAAAATAATCATATTTTAACTGGGGACCCCCCACCCTGACGAGCACTAAGAGTTGAGTCATTACATTTTGCGGTTCTATTGTGAAAATATTAGATCTACATGCTCAGTGCTCACAACGCCTCACAACGCATTTAGCATACGCTCTTCTCCGGAGCAACTTACGAAGTGCAGTATCAGAGTAAAGTGGCAGGAACCATAGTCAACCAACAACAGGATTGGTGGGAAAATAAACAGACTTTAATCCCTCATGAAAGTCAAGTCTATATTTTATTTTATACAACGCCAAATCTCAACAGAGGTTATCTACGAGCACTTTTCATATAGAGCAGGTCTAGCCGCTACTCTTTACTTAAAGAAATACAGTCTCTTGGGTTGCTGTCATTTACTGTTGTGCTATTTTCTCTGCTCTGCAGTCTGCATGGATAACAGGGTTACACTCTGTGTTCTCCTTTGTCCTTCAAGATCAACCCTGACTGCAAATACACACACACGCGCGCACACACACACACACACACACACACACACACACACACACACACACACACACACACACACACACACACACACACACACACACACACACACACACACACACACACACACACACTCTCTCTCTCTCTCTCTCTCTCTCTCTCTCTACTGGGTTCTAAGGACCAAATTAGGGATCGACCAATTATCGAAACGGGCGATAATCGAAGTCGATATTCATAACATTTATTAATATCACAAAATATCGATATCGGGGAAAACAAGTTGAAAAATAATTGATATCTTTTTTTTATTATTTATTTATTTATTTATTTATTTATATGTTGTTTACATGTGCAATTGTCATTGCACCCATTTCAATGTAATGTATGACGTTATTGCCAATATGCCTCTCCAAACTCAAAGTCCGTACCCACAATTGTATTCGGAGCTAATTGAACATAGATCTGCCTGGGTTGTTGCCAGATCCTCTGTTATGATCATTTCCGATGCACCTCCACCTACTACAGGCAGGGGTGTTGCACCAAATTCTGGGCCCTGGGTACAAGGAAACTATTGAAAAATAGTAGATAATACAAGCTCACTATTTTTGTCTTTGAAGGTTTTTCAATGTTTCCATGTCAGTGGTGCTCAAACCTTTTCATGTGAAGGACCCCCAAAATGATAATGTATTTGGCCACGGACCCCCATCTCAAAATATTTAGTTCCAGGGACAAAGAGTTTGCTTAAAAAAATAACATATATTCAAAGATTTGCACACATTTTCACGACGTTTAAAAAAAAATTGCAGATATACAAGTTCGCAGCGCGTCACTCGGTGCCGTGCTGTGAGCTTGTATATCTGCTATTTTTCCTTGGGCCCTAGTAACTCAGTCCCACTTTTCTCCCCCTTGTGACGCTCCTGACTACAGGCCTACCTTTTAAAGTGTCTTGGTGTGGTTGTGTGTCTGTGCAGAGCCTGTTGCTGTGCTGCACGTTGTCGTCGTGCTGCTGCTGTTGCTGCTGCTGCTGTTTCTGCTGTGGGAAGTGCAAGCCTCCCGAGGACGACGAGAACTACCAGTACGTCGACCCAGAGGACCTGGAGGCCCAGATCAAAGCAGAGACGCAGGACGGAGGTGAGACGCCACTCTGTGTGTGTGTGTGTGTGTGTGTGTGTGTGTGTGTGTGTGTGTGTGTGTGTGTGTGTGTGTGTGTGTGTGTGTGTGTGTGTGTGTGTGTGTGTGTGTGCGTGTGCGCGCGTGCGTGCGCAATTGTTTTCACAGGGAAGGGTGTTTGACGTTACAGGTATATTACGATTAATTGTAATCATTGCTATAGTGCAGGGTTCCACAATTCTCAGCCGGTGCGAGGCGTTGTGTGCTTGTAGATCGGCTGTTTTCACTACTTTTGTGCGACGGCCTTGTATGATTTGCGAAAGAACTTACAAATTTGGAGATACGAGATTTCCAGCCGACAACGATGATATACTAGTGTTGTTGCTGCTCTTATACCACCATTATTACTGGGGTTGGTGTGGGCCAGACAGTTTAGGGAACCCTGCTATAGTGTTTTTGTTGGACGTAACAGGAGTGTCCCAGGCTTTTCAGTACTTGTGTAAGCAGAAAATAAAATGTCAGGTCAGGAATCAGGATACCAATTATATCCAATCAGGAGGGAGACACAAAGATAATTTAGTTTTCAGTTTTATAGTGTTCCAGTTCCAATGTTGTTTCCTCACTTCCAACATAACTTCTTGTATCCTGATCTGAAATGTTTTTCTGTTTACTTAGAAAGCTGGAGAGACGAGCAGAGCCTTGTCCCTGAACAAACACTTTAGGGTTGATGCCATGGCTGGCCATAAATCATAACTCTTGTAGAGTGTGTTTATTTTGAAGACGTTTTCTCTCTACAAGAGTTGTAAAGGGGAGCCCACTCCCCCTTTACAACTCTTGTAGATAACTCTCACCGGCTGAGAGGGTCGGAAACACTCGGTTTCCCAACTCCTCTCAACCGGTGCATACTACCCCGGTAACCACTCGCCTCTTGTGGCTTATTGCTTTAACATACAAGCTGGCCGAAATCAAACACACGTGACACCTGTGTGTCGAGACATCACGCATCTGTTGCGCAGGAGTAGTGGATCTCGTTGGAACGTCCACCGGAGAACAAGCAACACAGTAAGTGCGATCACGGTGCAAGGGATGGCAATCGAAGGCCGTCAAGTTCCCTCCTTCCATTCTCTCTCCTTCAACCATTCCTGGCCTCTCGCCTCTTTCATCAGGATCTCCACAGATGCCCCTCTTTCAGCCTGAGTGAACACCGTCACTTCCTCCCTACAGAGAGAAGGGAGAAGACTTGGGGGTGGGTTTAATACTGGAGAGAGATGCCTAATTCACCCTTTGTCAGCCTTCTGATTGGTCCCTGACTGACCAACCAGCAGGCTCTTTCTGCCTTGTCCCGCCCTGGTTCCGCCTTTTTTATGTTGAATTGGCTAAAACATAATTTTTGGATAAATAAAACATAAAAAAACATGCCCAGTCACTATACCGCACCTGCAAAGCTCCTTTTTACTGAAACCAAGTTTAAAATGAGAATTGAATACACAGAATAACAATAAGAAGCAACAGAATTTCAATGGTAGTGGATGGAGAGAAAGGACTTTTGTCCCACCAAGACACAGCAACCAATGGGTGCGAAGAGGGGCGGGACAACGGGCGGGACTTGACAAAGGGTGAATTCATACGCTCCCAACGTGTCCACAGATGTGACGCGTTTTGAGCTTGTAGGTCGGCTATTTTCGGCATTGCTGTGCCGTCGTGTGCTGAGGTATGAATTGGGCTTTAGAGCGAGAGGGGGAGGTGAGGGGAGGGGAGGGAGGGGAGGTGAGGGGAGGTGAGGGGAGGGGAGGGGAGGGGAGGGGAGGGGAGGGGAACTTGGGCAAGTCTGCCGCAAGCCAGCAGGCCACAGATGGGAACCGGAGCAGTCCAAAAAGTGTGTCTGTGTTTGTCACACATGAATGGATGTGCCTACTGTGAACGTGAGCAAACGAGTGTGTGTACCAATATGGCACTTTTCCCCGGGGTAGTAGTGTATGCCTCTGCTTACTACCATCTCTAACATGATGTGCTGTTTATGGTCCTTTTCCCCGGGGTAGTAGTGTATGCCTCTGCTTACTACCATCTCTAACATGATGTGCTGTTTATGGTCCTTTTCCCCGGGGTAGTAGTATGTATGCCTCTGCTTACTACCATCTCTAACATGATGTGCTGTTTATGGTCCTTTTCCCCGGGGTAGTAGTATGTATGCCTCTGCTTACTACCATCTCTAACATGATGTGCTGTTTATGGTCCTTTTCCCCGGGGTAGTAGTGTATGCCTCTGCTTACTACCATCTCTAACATGATGTGCTGTTTATGGTCCTTTTCCCCGGGGTAGTAGTGTATGCCTCTGCTTACTACCATCTCTAACATGATGTGCTGTTTATGGTCCTTTTCCCCGGGGTAGTAGTATGTATGCCTCTGCTTACTACCATCTCTAACATGATGTGCTGTTTATGGTCCTTTTCCCCGGGGTAGTAGTGTATGTCTCTGCTTACTACCATCTCTAACATGATGTGCTGTTTATGGTCCTTTTCCCCGGGGTAGTAGTGTATGCCTCTGCTTACTACCATCTCTAACATGATGTGCTGTTTATGGTCCTTTTCCCCGGGGTAGTATAGTGTATGCCTCTGCTTACTACCATCTCTAACATGATGTGCTGTTTATGGTCCTTTTCCCCGGGGTAGTAGTGTATGCCTCTGCTTACTACCATCTCTAACATGATGTGCTGTTTCTAGGGCTGTCACAGTTATTACATAATCGTCTAAACACAATTATTTGACATAGAGTAATCGTGATTATTTTTCATAATCGTCATAATCGTTTCCAAGTTGAAAAATGTTCAAATATATTTTTTAAAGTAAAACATAGTGGAAATAGCAGATCTACAAGCTCACAACGCGTCGCATCGCGAGCTTGTAGATCGGCTATTCCCACTATCAATGTTCTTTTTTAAGTATAAAGTTGTCAATTATGTCAGTAATTTCTTTGTATATTTAGGTCATGTGTCATATCTGCCATGTGCAACTTCAAAGCCTAAAAGCCAAACAGAAATGTAATCTTTAACGACAAAAACACAATTAAATCGTTAAAGGGGAAGACCACCCATTTTCAATATTGAACTATGCCATTAATTTGGGGGGTTTGTATTGTAAAGTACCGTTGTACTTTACAATACAAACCCCCAAAATCAATCCTCCAGTTCTAGGCAACACAGAAGGGGGGAAACTTTTTTTCTATTTCCACACAACTCCTCTAAGGTAAATTAATGGCATAGTTCAATATCGAAAATGGGTGGTCTTCCCCTTTAATTGCAATTATTTGAGTGACAATTAATTGTCATGTAAAATGTCATAATGGTGACAGCCCAAGCTGTTTCTGCTGTGAAATAGAACTGACACTGAATTGGGCTAGGATGAAACGGGGAACAAAATGACCTGGCAGATTTTTATTAAGATATTATCATCATGCAGAGGAATGTTGATGTGTGTGTGTGTAGTAATAGTAAATCAATCGGCACCAGCCAAGGAGAAGATAGCTAATCATGATCCGCCCATAATGATGTACGTTTTCTGAAACCATGTGAAGCAACACTGAACGCGGCAAAGGTACTGTGAAAGCAGCAGAATCCGCAAATTGGATATATTTGCCTCATAGTTGGTCGTTTCAGTCGAATTTAGGTGGTGAATGAGACTGTGGTGTGGAGTTTGCATGTTCTCCCCGTGTCTCCTAGGGTTGATACCCTCACAAAAACATGCAGTAATCCTGGTCTCAATAATGCCTCCCCCTGGCCAGCCGGGGCGCCTGATGGAGAGGAAAGGAACTGGTTGGAATAACGTGTTCCTTCCACACGCTACGTCCAAACCAGGGAAATCTCCACTGTCAGGTGAAAAAAAGCAACTTGGGCTCCTCATGCATAGAAGGAAGCATGAGGTCAGTCCGTTGTCTCCCCAGGCGCGGCAGAGAGAGAGCAGAGCCCAGGATTACATAGGTAATTGGCACAGGGTGAAAAGAATGGGTTACAAAATTGTGGGATAAAAAGAAAAAAAAAGAAATGGAACTGCACATAAGGGTTCACTGGCTGTTTACTGTGGTTGGCTTTGGCGTAAATGTTTAATGTGACTGGAAACACCCGTCTTACAAGACTGTTCTGTATGTCGACACCAACCTGAGACCATCACAGGCCTCAGCACGATGGAAACAACATGACACCTGAAGGCCAAGTTACACTCTTGACCACTTTCCTCCTGTGTGGTTCAAACTAGAGAACGGATAGAATAAGAAATACTCTTGACCTTGTATCCTTAGACCTTTTCCTCAGCAATTTATGAACTCTGTGATTTGTGTTTAGTTGGCTAACCAATTAAAAAGGCAAGAAATAAACTGTAGATATCTGGGAATCACCTCAAGTTCCCACAGAGAGGTTGTTTGGAGGAGAAGGAGGTTGCGTGTGTGGTTGTGCGGGTGTGGGCACTTCCGGTGTCTGCAGATTCATGCCATTTACATTGCCTATTGTGGCCAGGGTGCTTAAAGGGATACTTCACTTTCAAAAAAACTTTTGGTCATTTTATCATCTAATCAGGCTTTTATGAACACCCTGAACAGTTTTTAATTTGCTTGATTCAATATTTAGATATTTGATGTAAATGTTATCAGGCCCTCCTCCTCCAGGGCCTCTCCCCATACACACATATTGTAAATTCAAACTCCATTTTAACTATGATAGATTCAATAGAAACACCCATTATTTTTTTGGTGACTCATATTACCCTCCTAATACGTGAGCAGGCCGTGTTTTTCCGATAACTTTTTTCATTTATTTTTAAAAATAAATGAAAAAAGGTTATCGGAAAACACGGCCACGGCAAAAAAAATAATGGGTGTTTTTTATTGAATCTATCATAGTTAAAATTAGGGATGCCCCGATCAGGGTTTTTTTGCTCCCGATCCGATACCGATCAAATATTATTGCTTCCGATTCGATCCCGATCTTTCCCGATCCGATCTTTTGGCAAGGCATTAAGAAGAAAAAAAAATTCTATTCATTCTATCACTTGGTTCTCAACCTTTTCAGGCCGTGACCCCCAAAATAATCATATTTTAACTGGGGACCCCCGACCCTGAAGAGTTGAGGAAGTATATTTTGTATAACACGGTTCTATTGTGAAAATAGCAGATCTACATGCTCACAACGCCTCGCAACGCGAGGAGTTGTGAGCATGTAGATCGGCTATTTTCACAATTTCTGGCTTTAATATTTGACAATTTGGCCAATGTTTAATTTGTCATTTTAGAGGTATTAAAAAGTCACAACGCCTCGCAACGCGAGGAGTTGTGAGCATGTAGATCGGCTATTTTCACAATTTCTGGCTTTAATATTTGACAATTTGGCCAATGTTTAATTTGTCATTTTAGAGGTATTAAAAAGTCCTTAATTTTTCACTTTCGAAATGTGCAGATACCCTCTATACACTTAAACTTTATGTTGATTTGTTTACTGTTGAGAGAGAAAACAATGTTGCACATTAAGTTAATCATCTGGGACCACCCCAAAATAATTTGAGGACCCCCCTGGGGGTCCCGACCCACAGGTTGAGAACCACTGAGCTAGTTGACAGTGCAGAGAGACATAATTGCCTTCCTTTGATCCATTAGCAAGGGGCCAATTACTACTTATTGGCATCAGCTGCCAGCTGTACACAGAGTCTGACACAATCACCTTCCCTCTGCAGTGCTCTGTCTGTCTCATTTCTCCAAAAGCCCTTGAATATGATTGAAAATGATTAAGGATTACTGTGATTATGGTAAGCTTACATTTCATATCGCATTCACCTTACCTGTAACTTTCAGTACTCCCAGAAAATATTTTTTTGAAAAAAAAAAAAAAAAAGTTTTTTTTTTTTTTTTTTTTCGATTTTTTTCCCCCGATCTCCGATCTTATAAAAACGGCCATATCGGCGGCCGATCCGATCACGTGATCGGGATCGGGCAACACTAGTTAAAATGGAGTTTGAATTCACAATATTTGTGTATGGGGAGCGGCCCTGGAGGAGAAAGGCCTGATAACATTTACATCAAATATCTAAATATTGAATCAAGCTAATTAAAAACTGTTCAGGGTGTTCATAAAAGCCTGATTAGATGATAAAATGACCAAAAGTTTTTTTGAAAGTGGAATATCCCTTTAAGCCCTACTTTACACTTCGTTGTACAGTGTCGCTCAAAAGAAAAGGGGGGGGGGGGAGGCTATCTTGTCGTACAGGACATGCAGTGTGTACTATTTGCTGATGACACCAGTTTATATTGTGCCGGGGCAGACCTCGAACATCTCCTGCAGGTTGTGGAAGATGACTTAAAAAATTTAAAAAAGTGGTTTGACATAAATAAATTATCCCTAAATATTAGCAAAACAAAATTCATTATATTTGGCAATAGAAAAGTACATTCACCAATCCAATTAACTATAAATAACAAAGAAATTGAACAAGTAAATCACATCAAATTCCTAGGAATTATCATAGATAATAAACTCACCTGGAAACCCCATATTGACAATTTAAAAACCAAATTATCAAAGACAATTGCCATCCTATATAAAATGAAAGATATAATAAATAGAAAATCACTACAGACATTATACAATTCCTTAATTATGCCTCATCTAACCTACTGTGTTGAAGTCTGGGGAAATACATTTAAAACAATAACTCATTCCATTTTTATTTTACAAAAGAAAGCTCTGAGAATAGTAAACCAGGCAGATTATTATGCACCTACAAACCCATTATTCATAAACAACCACACTCTGAAATTTGAAGACCTAGTAAACCTTAGTATCGCCGTAATAATGTACAAAGCAATAGGTCACTTCCTATCAACATGCAGGAGCTGTTTGAGCCAAGAGAGAGTAGATATGAACTTCGGGGAACTGCAATATTCAAAAAGAAAAAGATTGCAAGGATAAAAACAATGGATAGATGCATATCGGACAATGGGGTAAACCTATGGAACAAATTAGACAAAGACCTCAAACTGAGTAACTCAGTAAAAATATTCAAAAGAGCCTATAAAGCAAAGGTAATTGATGGATATATGAAATTGTTATAATTACACAGCGACCACGTCAGTACATGTATGTACGTATGCTTACGAACATGCGTGCATGCATGTATATGAAGGTTAATATTAATATATGTGTGTATATATATATATATATATATACATATATATATATTGGTGTAAAGGTCGGTTCATAGTACTGTTCTTCTTGTTCTTCCTTTTGTTTATTTATTTTGTTAACTGATCTGTTGTCAAATCTCTTGGTAGTTTTTCTTCTGGTTAGATTTGTGTTATAGTTTTGTTGTGTTTTCTTTTTTGTTGTCTTTTGTTTTGTTTTGTTTTTTGTTGTCATTAGTTTTGTCTGTTTAGTTTTTTTTGTTTTTTGTTGTCCTTATGTTTCCTTGTTTTGTTTGTTTGCTGTCATTATACTTTCCTCTAGTGTAAAACAACTCAATGGCACAAAGGGTAAGCGCAATAAGCTTTTAGCTTCAGCTTACGCCTTTTTTTTTTTGGTCTGTGAATGAAATGATTGAATGAAATGAAGGAAAACGCGTTGTACTATACAAATGACCAAAGAAAAATAAACTTGAACTTGAACTATCTACAAGCTCACAACACATTGCATAGAGACACTTGGTGAGCATGTAGATCTGCAATTTTTTTGTATTTCTGGAAATGTATTATTTTATAAAAATTGCCCAGAACAAACATGACCAAAGTGCAAAGGGAGGAAACGAATCACCTGTGGGGAGCAACCTGGAACCCTTAAATGTTTTGAGTGTTTAAGCTTCCTCTGAGCCAGAGAGGAGAATATTTCGCCGTTACGTTCCATTGTGTGTTCAACAGTCAACCGGAGGTTGAGTGGTTTCCACCTTCTAATCCCAACAGGGACTACTGTAATCATAATCCAGCCGGCATCTACTCCGGGTTCGGAAGGGCACAGCGACAGCCAGCCCGTGGCGCAGAGCCAGCCGATACCCCTGCCCATGCCCATGCCCATGCCCATGCCGGCCCCTGAGCCAACCCAACCACAGGTGCTGGCCCAGTCGCCGACCTCACCAACGAACCCCGCTGAGACGGAGAAACCTGGCGAGACGCTGCCGGAGTCTAAATGACTCGTAAGATCTTTGCCACATACTTTTCATCTTGTGTGTCACCTCTCCTTCGGCACTCTGGATCTGCTTGGCCTTGAGAGGCCGTCATCCCTGCATCATCACATTGCATTATTCGTTTTGTCGTTCTGCCTGCTTGCATGGTTGGCTGGATTTGTGCCTCGTGCGTGTTTGTATCAGTGTGCCAACGTGTCACACGTGTGCCAACTGTGCCATGTGCCTTCTTGTTCTCTGGGGCGTCACAAGGGGGAGGAAAGTGGGACTGAGTTACTAGGGCC
The DNA here is from genome assembly GCF_963921795.1 of Nannobrachium achirus. Taxonomy (NCBI): domain Eukaryota; kingdom Metazoa; phylum Chordata; class Actinopteri; order Myctophiformes; family Myctophidae; genus Nannobrachium; species Nannobrachium achirus. The sequence goes on from NC_137823.1 coordinate 58,103,940, forward strand.
CAAGGTGGAGGAGGGGCCTTAATTATGTTATACTTTATAGCTATTGAAAAATAGCAGACATACAAGCTCACAGCTGCGAGCTTGTAGATCTGCTATTTTTGGAAAGTCGTGAAAATAATGTGTGACATCTTTGAATATATGTATTTTTCAAGCTGTGGCAAAATACATGTAATTTTGGGGGTCTTTCACATGAAAAGGTTTGAGCACTACTTTTTTTTCAAAAAACTTTTTCACGATTTTTCAAAAATAGAAGATCTACAAGTTCTGTGAGCTTGTAGATGTGAGCTTGTAGATGTGCTATTTTCCAATAGTTAAAGCACAAAATAATGCATTCCCAGTCTAAATGGTTAACCCCCCCCCCCCCCCCCCCTCCCTCTATGAAGAACATTCATGGGGGCCCCACAGTGAATCCTTGTACCCAGGGCCCAGAATTTGGTGTGACACCCCTGCTTGTTTTATACCGGTTTGCTTGTGTCAGCATTATCACATTTCCTTGTATGCCAGTGTTGCATGACGTTGATGTGTTGTGCCTGTGTCTAATCCTTCGTCCTGAATGGAGCATGGCTGGATGTGTTGCTGTGGCTTTGGCCTCTTGTGGCAGGCTGTTGGCAACATCATAGTAATTACTAATCTTGCACCAACTTCATAGCAAGTGATTTTGTTTCAGGTGATTATTACTTTGGTTTAAGCATTTGCTTACCTTAAGTGGTATTAACAGATTATCTGATGCACACACACAGCACAGAAGGCTTTAATCTCTTGTTAATCTCAGTAACACTACTACAATATAGCTGTGATGTGAATGGTGATACAGTAGAGAATACTTTGAATAATGCTTTGAATAATCCTAGGCTTTTGTCATGGACTCTTTTATTAACTACACCACCAGTGTTAAACACTTTCACCCTGGCCTCTCTATTTTGGGTCATAATAGGCGAACATTTTCTTATTGATGTAGATCATCACTAAGAAAATAAATTTGAATAGGTCTCAAGTGATTCATTTAACTCTGAGAATTAACTTTCAGTTTTAAATGAACATTTTACTTTGCATTTAGACCAGTTTTTGTTGATTTAGTTGTCTATCCCCGGAGGCCCTTTCTCTGATGTTTACACTGTCAACTCTGACAGTACAATTAACTGAAGGCAGTCCCACCCTGTTAATTCAACCGCCTGCACTGCTTGGGTGTTGAGCAGTGTCTATATTATCCTTGCAATTTGATCTGAATTAAAAAGAAAACATGATTGCAATGGGAATTGCAGCATTATGGCATCTTTTTGATTCAGTGAAAGTTGTTTTAGTTAAAAAAGGGCAATTGATTTTCTAGCAAAGGTGTTGCAAACGCCGCTTATTATTTTATTTACCCTTTCATTGAAACCTATGGTACCTCCAACCTGTTTATCAGGAGCGAGTGACTTTTGAACCCTTTAGGGGTGGATGACCGCTGGCCCAAGACCGTAATCTGTAGGCCAGGTTTTTCCAAAAACAAGACAGTGAAACCAATTCACAGGAGAGGCTGTGAAAGTGAAAGTGAGAGAACGTAGGCTGAAACTTTTTTTTCTCTCCTCAAAGTCAATAATGGCACAGTAAGAGGTAGTGGGTTCATTATGTCAGTCTTGAGGATACACAGTAAAATCCGAGGGCTGTCACAATTATTACATAATCGTCTAATCTCAATTATTTGACATAATCGCAATTATTTTGTCATAATCGTTTACATGTTGAAAAATGTTCATATTTTCAAACATTTTCCAAAAATTGTGGAAATAGCTCACAACACGCATTGAAAGTTGTCAAATATGCAAGTCATGTCTTTGTATATGTCTGTGTCATATCTGCCATGTGCAACTTCAAAGCCTAAAAGCCAAACAGAAATGTAATTGTCAACGACAGAAACACAATTAAATCTTTAATCGCAATTATTTGAGTGACAATTAATTGTCATGTAAAATGTCATATCGTGACAGCCCTAAGTAAGAGGTAGTGGGTTCATTATGTCAGTCTTGAGGATACACAGTAACATCCTCCGTGTCCACAGCAAAATCCTAATTTCTAACTAAAGTTAGAATGAGAGAGAGAATGTATTTCACAGCACCCGCGGCCGTATAGGCTGGAGAAAGAAATAGACTTCTGGCTTAATATAGATTCGAATGCAATAGGCTATGGATTCTAGCCTAATAATTAATCCCCTTATGCAAGGTGAAGCTTTCAATCCCAAATACAATGCTTTAACTGTTAATATTGGCTCCTTGCACGCACCTGCTTGTCAAAAAAAGTCAAAAGTCACGGTATCCGTTTTCACTGCAGGGAAATTTGTATTCTCCCGGTACTTTCAGCAAAAATTACTATAGGTAGGTCAAAACTTCCGGCACACAAAATTAGTGGCCGTTTTCAAAAATTGAATTTCAAAAATTCAACTTTTGAAAAAACTATAAGTTTGGCTCTGTGAAAACGTGCTCTTAATTAACAGGACTTTGCTGTGCAGGTGTGTGTGTGTGTGTGTGTGTGTTTGTGTATGTGTTAATGGCTGTTGCATACTGCTGTGAACTCTGAGGAAGCAGTCAGTCGTCCACTGCTGTCCTGTCAACACTAACCATCTGTTTGTCCTCTGCTCCATCACACGCTCTGTTGCTGTGAACTGTAACTCACGTCGTGCTTACTGTACCTACCGGAAGCCTGCATGTGTTTGTCTCTGTTGGCGGTCGCAGTGTGTTTCTTCTCACCAACACAGGGAAGTGTCTGTCACTCCCAACCTTTAATTGCCTTGGCTTACTCGCCGTCAGGAAATCGTTCAAGTTTTTTAGCCTACTTGGGGAGAAGGTGATCTTGGGATGTGCTTGAAGCTTGTGGAGTTTGGACATAGCCAGGGTTCAGTAGACATTTTAAAACCCATTTAGAACGGGTACACATTATTGTGTATCATTATTTTATGCTTTAACTATTGAAAAATAGCAGATATCTGCTATTTTTGAAAAATCGTGAAAATTAGAATTTTGACCCGATTCTATAAGTGTCTTTTGAATCCTTCTACATTTTTTTGAAAAACCTTTGTTTCTATGTCAGCAATCTGGCCAGCCATCGTCAAAGAAAAGGTCCTTTTCACTTAACTGGAGCTCAGTTAGTCTGTTCTTGAGAGACTACTATGTCAGTGGTTCTCAAACCTTTTCATGTGAAGGACCCCCAAAATGATATCTATTTGGCCACAGACCCCCATCTCAAAATATTTAGTTCCAGGGACCACCCAGAAGCAACATTTTTGTTACAAACGTTCGCTTTGAAAATACATATATTCAAAGATTTGCACACATTTTCACGACTTTTTCAAAAATAGCAGATCTACAAGCTCACAGCGCTGTGAGCTTGTATATCTGCTATTTTTCACTGGTTAAAGCATTCAATAATTCATTCTAGGCCTAAATGGGTGTTAATGAGGTAGCATTACAACAGTGTTCTAAAGCCATGTGCCCTGTTGCTGTCTTTCTCCACTGCATTCTGATGGATTGTGACCCTCTCAGGGAAGGGGAAGTGACAGAGTGGATGAGCCTCACCTGGCGGGGTGCAGGTAGGTCCTGGGTAGGTCCTGGGTAGGTCCTGGGTAGGGGAGAAGCTTCAGGGTAGCCAGCTTGCAGCCACAGCAGAAGTTCGAACATGGCCAGCTTATGCTATGCACACAGCCTAGAATGCAGACAGGACAATGCTCTTCTCTTCTCTGCTCCCGCCCATTTAGAGTCTAGACAGTCTATTAGAAAATAAATATGTATTTATTATATATATTTTTTTCAATGTTGGAATTCAGCTCCAGAAAAAAACTTGTTTATAACAATATCAAGAACTATCATAAAATGAAAGCCCATAGAATTCATGGGTTGCATTTGTAGTCCTAAACCGGCCATATTGAGGACCAACACAGGTGTTCAATTTGTCTGATTGGCATGGAACCCAATGTTCTACGTGAATCAAAACACCTGTGTTGGTCCTCAACATGGCTGGTGTAGGACTACAACTGCAACCCACGACTTGTCTAAATACAATTATCAGATTTAAGCCGGGGCGCTTGATGGAGGGGAAAGGAACTGGTTGGAATAACGTGTTCCTTCCACGCGCTACATCCAAACCGGGGAAATCCCCCCCTGTCAGGTGAAAAGAAGCAACATGGACTACTCATGCATAGAAGGAGGCATGAGGTCAGTCCGTTGTCTCCCCCGGCGTGGCAGAGGGAGAGCAGAGCCCAGGATTACATAGGTAATTGGCACTGGGTGAAAAAATGGGTTACAAAATCGCAGGATAAAAACGATTAAAAAAAGAAAAATTGAGTGATACAAGTTTACAGAACAAGTCTGCCCCCACTATTTTCAAATATACTGTAATAGCTACCCCAAAACCACATGCAATTTCTGGTACTATGAATGGAGCTGGATTGCTAGACATTTCGCTGTCTGTCTCCCCCCCCCCTAGCTTCCCAATACACAAGCGACGCAGAGGCGTCTCTGGTTATCGAAACCCCTTATCGTTTTGATGTTTGCAGTACCACACAATAACATGACGTTGGTTCCCACATGTTTGCCAAATGTTGGGATGTGGTCACAAGCATGGTGGGAAGACAACACAAGGGTTTATAGAAAGGTTCAGTAAATAAATCAGTACTCAGTAAAAAAAAAAAAGCATCAGTAACGCATTTGGTTTGAATTGTTTTGTCTCCTCTTCTCTCCCCAATCAGGTGCGCGAGGCCCAGTTGTGATCCAGCCGCATTCCACCGCCGATAGCGCCCCAAAGACTAACCAGCCCGCAGCCACCAACCAGCCCATTCCCATGCCCCAGCCCTGACCCCCATCATGACCTGCATCACCCTCCAGAGAGCTCTATGAAGACTGGGCAACTGGATGGACCCTGAGGTCTCTTCATATTCATTGAGCCAACGTAGCCACACACCATGGAAGGCTCGGCTAAGCGTCATTTCAACATATGAAGGTCCCTCAACCTTTTTCATCACCAGCCAAAATCGAGCCAGACCAACCGCCTGGCTGTCTTAGCTCTTATCCTTCCATGAACTTCTTATTTTTTCCCCTCCCAACTTGCCAGCCAGCCCACCACACGCTCTGACCTGGATATCCACCACCGTTTGTGGCTAAGGTTAGTCATCTGCACATGCCAGCACCACTCAGCAACCTGTCATTCATTCTGCGGTGACCTCCATGGCTGTGATTTAAGATTGGCCAGGAGTGTGACGTGGTGATCTGAGTTGCGAGGAGGATGCCCAACGGCCTGGCAGATGATTCATCAACTATCCATCCACCATCTCTTGACGTGCGCTGGAATAATATATCAGTGTTTGTCAGGCATTCTTTTCCTTCTTCTCTCTAGCCTCTCAATCTCTAGTCATTGTTCCATCCTCCGTTTCATTCTCTGCTATATAATCACATCATCCTGCCCTTTGCCTCCTCGCCTCCATTCTAACCCCATGTCCCCCCCCCTCTGCGACTGTACAGCAACGACCAAACCAGCGCTGGTGCTGTGGGATTGGCCATGTGGTCGCTACGGCTCGGGGAGTGACGGACGGACGGTGTGTATTTATTGGTTACCTGGTCTGAGCCAAGAGAGCCCGGAGAGACGAGAACTTATAGCGAGCATGGAGCAGAGAAGACCTCCTCCTCCTCACCCCAATGTGCATGCGTTACCTCCCCAAATGCATGACCCTACTGTACAGCACTGGAACACACACACACACACACACATACACACACACACGTGTAGATGTGGTTTAGGAGGACACTCTGTCGGGTGTATGTGTATTAACCGGACATCTAAAAAAAAAGTGGATTTGGGCTCTCCAGACCAATAGAAACACTTCTGCTATTTCAGAATTGTCCATGTTTTAGCAGGACACCAGTCCTGTCGGGTGTATGTGTATTAACCGGACATAAAAAAAAAATGGATTTGGGCTCTCTAGACCAATAGAAACACTTCTGCTATTTCAGAATTTCCATGAATTAGCAGGACACCAGTCCTGTCCTGCTAATCCAAAATGTCCTGTTAATGAGGTGAGTATTCAGGCCAATTGTCCCGTTAAACCACATTTACCAACACACACACACACACACACACACACACACACACACACACACACACACACACACACACACACACACACGCATCTATATAGAGGCACTCGCTACCTCTGAACAAGATGTGCACACACATCTACAGTACCACTACACCATTACACATACATACTACTAACATAGACGAATACAACAGTCCCTTGTGCCCTGGTGCCATCGTCTGGTGCTTAGTTGGACTAAAGAAGAAGCCCCCAGATTAACACCTTGACTTTAACAGACGATAAATAGAAAAAAAAAAAAAAAAGAAACTGTAACAGAGAAACCTGTGGATGGAAAAAAAAGAGAAGTCGAGAAGTCAATTCAACACTTAACTCATTGTTTTTAACAGGTAACAAAGAACGTCTGCAAGTTATTATTTTTTTATATTGCCCTGTTTTCTTTTTCTCTTTCTTTTCCCGTCACAATTCTATTTAGACCAAAGCCAAAAAATGCCAGAAGCCCCATGTAGCCAGCCAAGTTCACATTCAAAGACATGAGCGCCAATGGGAAATGCCATTTTGCTCTGTGTAAGCCACTAGACGAGTGATGTATTATTATGTTGTGTGTGTGTACAATATGTTCCTGGGTCTATGCACTGTGCAAAACGGGTCTGTACATTTTTTTGTTTTTTATGCAAACACTAATGGTGTCTGTTTTCTGGATTTCAAGGGGGCAAGTCTGGATGAGAAACGCATATTGGGCGATGTCGTCATCGTCGTGTTGCCAGCTCTTAGAGAAGCCTGGTGGCCATTTATCTTTCAAAGGTTAGAGGAGTGTGAAGTTATATCAAAGATATCCACACACCAAGTGTTAGTCCATGAACACCTTTTTACTATTTCACCCTGCAATGTCACTTCTTCTCGCCTCATTCCATCTTGGCAATATCGCTTTTTTGATTCTGGCTGTGATTTCATATTGTCACTGCAAGGTGACATTTGCCCTGAGAATCTAGTGCAGGGGTCTTCAACGTTTTCAGGCCAGGGACCCCCAAACTGATCGGGAGATGGAACAGGGACCCCCTACCTACCACCTCGTAGGGTGGGGAGGTAGGGGCTACAACATATTTCTTATTTTAAACATACATGTACAAGGTACAGCGAGCAGGGTGGCCTGTGGCCATACCACTACCATTTCTAAACATAATTGAGAACCAATGTCAATACTATCAACAATCTGTCAATTGCACAGTTATCATGTAGGCCTATACAAGCTATTCAAAATGGACAGAATCATGATGTATTTTTAACATAAATTTGGAAAACGTTTTAAAAATATTTAAAGACAAATGGCCATTTTCGCGGAGCAGCAATTTCGCGGACCACCTGCAGTATCTCCACGGACCCCCTGCAGTACCTCCGCGGACCCCCTGTTGAAGACCTCTGCTAGTGTATGATAATGAACCTACTTTGAAGGGTTTGGAGTGTGATCTTCACTCACCGTGTGCATTGCAATACAGCAGGGGTTTTCAAAGTGGGTGACGGGGCACCCTGGGGTGCCGCGAGATCATTTGATAATATTTGGAATTTATTTGGACACTTGAAAAAATATTTAGTATCATTTTAAACTTGAAGTACAAAGTTAGTCAGTTCTAACCAAAATGGCTATTATCTCAAGCATTTTCCTCGCAACATAAATAATCACTAAAATATTGTCACTGTCGGCAGAAACTCATACCTCTGTCGCACACAACTAGTGAAAACAGCCGATCTACAAGCACACAACGACTCGTGTCGTTGTGTGCTTATAGATCTGCTGTTTTCACTAGTTTAGTACATTTTATAGATGATAAATACAAAACAAACGGTTTTGGACATACAAGGTTTCCACCCAACAACGACGGTATGCTATAAATATAAGGTGCTGGGAGAGAAAATTATAATGTAGGGGTGCCTCGGATTAAAACAATATTCATGGGGTGCCCTGAGACAAAAAAGGTTTGGGAACCCCTGCACTACAGTACCTAGAAATGCATATACTGCATACACAGTGAAATATCAGTGGTGGTACTATCCAATAGTACATTTGTAAGGTCAGTGTTTTCCTATGTAAGGGTATGGATAGAGTTGTATGGGCTTCACAAGAGAAATTACAGTTTCAGGAGTGATATATATATACTGTATAATTTGATTTGGAATCTCACCTGATGATGGTAGAGGTGCTTGCTAAAATGCACCGTATTCATAATATTTTGTTATACTGTATATGGAAGGCATTCTTACAAGGTACAAGTTTGTCTTTTTCTTCTTTGCCTCCATACTGCAAGATTCCTTTTTAAGTATTCTGTACACCTGGCTGATTGATCGTTCCTATGTACGAAATCTGAAACCCACTCCAGAAACACGGTGGTTTCTTTTTAGATCCTATCTGGGTCTCCATTTAGGTCTATATCGTAAAATCTTCCACATTTGTGGCTTAAATTTTGTCAATGTCACTACGCTGTTCTTTGTAGAGTGGAACCGTTTACAATGTCCACTGTGCTTTTTTTTTTGTCGGTTATTAGTGAATTGCAATGGTTTTGTATGCGGTTGTTCATTTCATGTGGTTATTCATTTCATTTGGCGCTACGTATTTGGCTGACAGTAGGGGTGAAATTCCGCTGCAGTTTCAACCTTTGAGAACAACGATAGCCTTGTTTCTATCAACTGGGCTTCAGGGTGGCTGATAAATGGATACAACAGACACACTCAAATGCTTCGGAGCGGAAGTCAAAAGGCCTGAAACCGTGGATCTGTGGTTCTCATCTCTGATCCTGAGAACTCGCGACTGCTGGTTCTCTCTATTCTACCAGCTGTTTCATTAGTTGTCCCTGGTCTAAATCAGTCCTTATATGGGCAGATTGTTTGAAACCCTTGGATATTGCCAACATCACTATACCGTAAACATAGCCCTCTTGGCTTTGTCATTAATTCTAGATGTATAATGGCTCTAAGCTTTCATGATCTCATACTGTACAGGAATGTTTGGTACATATCGTCGTTGTCGGGTTGAAACCTTGTATGTTCAAAACAGTTTATTTTGTATTCATTTTAAAAATGATTTAAACTAGTGAAAATAGCCGATCTGCAAGCACACAGTGTGCTTGTAGATCTGCTATTTTCACTAGTTTTGTGCGACGGTTGTGTGATCATGAAGCAGGGCTTTACTTTGCGAAAAAAAACATACAAATTTGAAACTTGGGAGATACAAGGTTTCTGCCCGACGGTGACGATATGTGAAGGGGCATAAGGGGGCGTAAGATGTAAAAAGCCAGTAGTATCAAAATTGTGAGTGAAGGAGGAGCATACACAATTCATGCACCCATGAAGGCCCTTTGTGGCAGACTGAAAATTGGCCACTGATTTAGTAAAGTGAAGTGTTTACATAGAAACAGACCTTAAAACTCTTACTCTACTCATATTGAACTATTTCCTTGTTACCTTTTTGTTTCTTTAAATTAAACATTTTTAATAGCCATAAAGATTTTAAAAAAAGAAAAAAGATCCTGTAATAATTCCGCTAGGTGTTTTAATTTTTTTTTCTCTCAAATCAGAATAAACTGATTTCATTTCAGTGTAAATGTGACATGGCCATAGAGAGAATTTGTTCCTTTCAAATTCTTCTCCTGTGTAAATAATTGTCAGTTTTATTGGAGTGTGTGCAACATCCACGTTTTGAGAGACCTCATTGTAAATGGAAAAGGTGTAACAAAATCATAATCTTGTTTTTCATAGTGTACATACATTTTTAGCATCTTTATTTTTTAATTTATGTAGGCGTTGACTTAAATCCATTGACAGAGGGCCCACACAGGCAGAACTTTGATTCTTCTTTTACAAAGGGCTTCCCCCCCTTTTTACTGTGAAATCCATCAAGTGACGCATGGAAGGTGCACACCTCGCCGTGTTTGGGGTGATTACACACCCAAGAGGGAAGAGTAGAATATCAGAATTCAAGGTAGCCGTCAGGGACGTGCTGGGCCCCTGATTCAGCCCGGGAAAAAGAGTTGGAGAGGCCCTCATTTTAAATTTTTCTCGTCGTTGTCGGGTGGTCCAGAACAGTTTGTTTTGTATTTTTCATTTTGAAAATGAACTAAACTAGTGAAAACAGCCGATCTACAAGCACACAACGCGTTGTGTGCTTGTAGATCTGCTGTTTTCACTACTTTTGTGTAACGGCCTTGTATGATGAAGCAGGGCTTTGCTTTGCGAAAAAAGTTATACATTTGAAACTTGGAGATACGAGGTTTCTGCCCGACAGTGACGATTTACTTTGTTGGCCGCCCAGCCCCCAAAATGGAACGAAGGCCAACATTTAATTTTTTTCCAAATGGAATGAACCGGCCGTTCGGGAGTTGTCCCGCTTTTCCCAATGGCCAGCACGTCCCTGGTAGCCGTAGAAAATGGCATCAGCTCTGTTTAGACCTGACAGATGGTCCAGACCTTGTTCCACGAGTCGTCATGGGGACCCTGTGATCTGGGGTGTCGTCATGGGGACCCTGCTGTGATCTGGGGGCAGAAGAAGAGGCCACTGTCCATCTTGTAACTGAAATGATTCCTGACTGCAGGTCAAAAAGAAGTTTATTCTTTTTTGTGTGTGTGTCATTCATTGTCGAACATGGATCCTTGTGGACTATCTGTAAATGTGTATTTATATGATGATGAAAATCCAATCGAATAAAAGGGGGATTTTATAACTTATTGTCTATTGTTTTGTGCTTTAAGGTGCCGGCTACATGAAGCTGGATATTTCTGAATCTAGAATTTTTTGGTGCTGTTGGGGCTTGCAGCCACACAAAGCTGGATATTTCGGCCGCAAAACTGGATATTTTTGAATATAAATAAGTGGAGAGATTGAAAAATATCCGATTCACTGGATCCGTGTAGACAGGGAACCCGGATATCTCTGAAGACTTTACTGTTTGTGTGCTTGTTAGATCTAGATATCTTTGTCGTGTGGACCTAGATATTTTATGTGATATTCTAAGTGCCGTGGGCATGTATTATCGGAATGTGTTGATAATACGTTTAACCTCTTGAAACCCTATTCTACCAGGGTTCCCCTAGGGATCTGTACTTGGTCCCCTAGATTTTTCCCTCTGCACCAAACCTCTTCACTGAAATGAGTTTCTCTCGGCCATGCCTTTCCGCCTGGCGGAGACAAAAATCCTTTGAATATGCGTAAACCCAACCGTCTAAGCAGGATCTGGGTCAAGTTACTTGTAATAATAGGAAGCTGAAATCATGAATGACTGTAATGCCATGCTGGGTCTTTGTGTTGCGTAGCTTACTCTGTCTCCCCGTCCTATAAATGGTCCTGTAATCTCATTAACAGATTAGTTTCAGCCAGCCTCTCCATTCAGTTGATTGTCAATTACCTCATCTGTTTAACCAGGAAATGAAGAGGATGAAGAGCCAACCAAGAAGTTGACAAAGGTCAGAGGGGAGAAGGCCAACCAAAGAAATGCTGTTATAGTACTACTGTATTGTACTGTACTGCCCTACAAAGGCAGAGTGCAGTAACTACGTTTTCGGACACACCGACTTATTTGTGTCGCCCAAAGGTCAAATTAGCCTTCATGATATTGGGGGATGAACATTTAGCTCAAGAACAGTTATAGAATCAGTTTAATATCACTTTTATGACCCCGATTTTAGTGAAATTCTTGTACATAATTACTTCACTCTGTCTTTGTAGGGCAGTGTACTGTAGGGCCTACTGTACTATACTGTGTTGTAGTTTATGGGGATTAAATATGAGGTGGCATTCCAGACAAGATGTCAATTTCAAGAGTCAAGAAAATCAAAAGTGAAAAAAAAGGGGTACATTTTAGCAGGAACATGTCAAGTTCATCAAAGATAATGATACAATAAAGGAGGAAGTAAAAAGACGTTTTTTCACTGTCTCTGCAGTGATGGGTAATGGTCAGAGAATTGCGGTCAGCAAATTATAAACATGCAAGTTTATTGTTTGTTTTAATTACTACAGTCCCCTGTATTAAATTGTATTGTATGTTTAATGTCCAGTGTATTTGTATTTAAGTTCTTACTGTTAATATAAGTGTTACTAAATGTATTGAAATTAGATACTGTACAAATGTTACACTGAATACTAATAATATCCCTTAAATGTGTCACTATTATAGGCTATTTTAGTGATGGGGTTTACAGTATATTAGCTACTGGTGATGAGAGTAGATGTAGCCTCCTGGAGCTGGTGTGGAAATTAAAATTGCCCACACCTGTGGTAGATTCCCAAACAGTATTGGATGGACCAGATCTGCTACCCACATTGTGTAAGTGGAAAACTTGTTTTAGCAAGTTGTTTGTGATTATGAAGTGCCCATGCCGTTGGCGTTGTGTGTGTACTGTAACTACTACAGTAACTACTGTTACGTGTAAACTGCCTTAAAGCTGTATATTCTTTGTGGTCACAGGGATGTGCTGAGTCTCTCATGTCTTTGGAGATAGCCTATGATATTTTTGTAGGAAATGTGATGTTTTAAATGGCTGTCTTTGTAACCGCTTGTTAATGGTTTCCACAGTGGTGTCGGTTCAGCAAAAGCTAGGGTATGGCTAGCCCCTCTCAGGACCCCAAAATCACCTCTTTTTATATTTTGACGTCGGTGAATTAGGAGTCCCTTGCTTGTAGATTGGCTCTCTCTGATACGCAGCGCTACCACTGTCTGGTCTCGGATGAATACAGCGTCGTTCAGATGTTGTTGAGATGCTTTAAAGATACCCAGAACTGCACTAGGAGAGCGCGGAAACCTGTGCGAAGCGCCGCAAATCGGCGATGCCGTTAAGTATCATTAATTTATCTGTGAAAATTTAGTAGCTTTTTTCCAAACTGTATCTCGCTTCCATGTCCCGCCTCCCCGCGGTGTGGTTGGCTACGTTCCTGCCTCTGATCTATCAGAGACAGGCTGACACTACCAGCTAGCCAAAAGACGCCGTGGGGAGGCGGGACATGTGACGTAATAAGGAAGCGAGATACAGTTTGGAAAAAGCAACTAAATTTTCACAGATAAATTAATGATACTTAACGGCATCGCCGATTTGCGGCGCTTCGCACACGTTTCCGCGCTCTCCTAGTGCAGTTCTGGGTATCTTTAAAGAATCTCAACAACATCTGAGCGACGCTGTATTAGTCCGAGACCAGACAGTGGTAGCGCTGCGTATCAGAGAGACCCAATCTACAAGCAAGGAACTGTATTTACCAATATAAAATATCAAAATATAAAAAAAGGTAAATACAGGAACGAAAGGAGCTAGGGTATGGCAAAGATGGGAGTCCTCGCGAAAAAAATCGTGTTTAGTAATTTCCCGCGGGTTTCTACGGTTTCTTGGGCTGGATATGGCAGCCTTGAACGGTTGGTTGTTCAAGTGCAGCTAAACTTGGCATGTTGGTAAACGTGTCACAATTAACAATAATGCATTGCACCTGTGCAGCTGACCTGCTGTCAAGATGGGGAGGATATAAGTGTGGAGAATATAATTATAATACCTTGTTACATTTTACATTTGTAGTTATTTTACTGTAATTTAACAACATAATAACCAGTCCAGCACAGATAGACAAAGAGACATTCATGGATTTAAAAGTAACTTTTATTTCCCCCACTGGACCAGCTGCATAGCTACCCCTGCCATACCCAATTGACTGGGTTTCCATTACAAACAAAGAGTAGAAGGCTTGTGGTGAGAGTCGAGGTACCTCAACATAGCTTTGCATTTGACTATCATATCATGTATGGTTATTTGGTGCCACACAAAGGAAAAGGTGTTTGTCAATTGCTACCAATCTGGGAACCCATCGTCAAAGAAGAAAGGGCGACACCTATCGGTCGGCCTCTCTTCGTAGCGTTCTCTGAGGCTGTTCTTGAGAGACTAACTAAAAGGAGATCCTAGTAAGCTTTACGGTTTGTTTACACAGGAACCACTTTATGTATCTCATTATCATGTAATCATTACATGATATTTGAGATACATAAAGTGGTTGGTCTAATGCAGCTGAATGCTTGGTACAACACGCTGGTGGTACCACCTTACCGCCACTAGAGGGTGATCTAGCTCAGCGGTAGATATGTCATATTATGATAGGCCTGAAACATGACGGTCGCTGATAACATGACGTACGTCATGGATGAGGATTCACCGTGGTTGGCGGAGGCGAAATCGATAGCCTATACAAACTACACAAACATTCAAATTTCACAAACAAAGTGCTTAACTAAAGTCTCAAACATGTCTAAATACTGGCCGGCATTGTATAATTGCCCGGAACCTCCGTGTTCTTTAAAATAAGAAGCCTTTTTATGCGATATTTTTCTGTTTTCCCATATTTCCGGACCCATTTTGCAAGGCCACGCCCACATCTCAGTGCTCAATACATGTCGTTGGTGCGCATGGGGAATAACAGGAAACAGAAAAAATATCGGATAAAAAGGCTTCTTATTAAAGAACACGGAATGTTCCGGGTAATTATACAATACCGGCCAGTATTTAGATATGTTTGAGACTTTATTAAGCACTTTGGTTGTAAAATCTGAAGGTTTGTGTAGTTTGTACAGGCTATCGAATTCGCCTCTGCCAAACCAGGTGATCCTCGATCCATGACGGTCGTACGAGACAGCGACCGTCATGTTTCAGGGCTACGTCATAGTCCCGCCCCTGCTAGACAACGGTTACTAGGGAGAGGGATGTTTACCACCAAGATGTCTTCTACATTAGCAGCACGTAGCAGGGCTGAAACAACGGCTATAATCTGATAACTAACGGCTTGTTTTTACCAATGACCCGCCGCCAGTGCAGCCCCGTCTATTATTGTAGTAGTAGCAATATTCCCCACATTCAGAAATGCAACTGAAACATCTTAAGACGCTTTTGACACCACAGGTAAGTTCAGTGTCTCTGTGTCGATGCTAGGCTATCCAGGGCTTTAATCAGACGCTTATTATTGGCATGGTTGGGGTTAGCTCTGGTCCATAGCGTTATAGTGGAGTTATAGACCAGAGCTAGGTTGGGCTATGATATGAACATGTGTGGTATCAGTATGTGTTGCTGCAGCTCAAATAATAATGGTAATTTGCAGTGGTGGAATGAGTAGCATACTCACATTTTTATTTAAGTAGAAGTATCAATACTGCAATATAGAAATACTCTGTTGTAGTCCAGAATTCAAAATGGTACTTGAGTAAAAGTACAAAAGTATTGGCATCAAAATATACTTAAAGTACAAGTACCAAAAGTAAAAGGACTAATTGTGCAGAAGCAGAATGTCCCATTTCTCTAAAAAAATCTTTTGAAAATAGCTGATCTACAAGCTCTTGTGATCGGCTATTTTCAAATGGACGAAATGTATACAGAGCTGAAGTGGTTAATGTTTTGTGATAATAATCAAAATCTACAAAGTAACTAGTAACTAAAGTTGTCAAATCATTGTAGTGGAGTTAAAGTATAATATTTGCCACTGAGATGTTGTGGAGTAGAAGTCAAAGTATTGGAAGTTGGAAATACTCAAGTAAAGTACAAATACCTCAAAATTGTACTTAAGTATAGTACTTAAGTAAATGTACTTATACTTTACACCAGTGGTTTTCAACCTGTGGGTCGGGACCCCCAGGGGGGTCCCCAAATTATTTTGGGGGGTCCCCAGACGATTAACTTAATGTGCAACATTGTTTTCTCACCCAACAGCAAACAAACAAACATAAAGTTTAAGTGTACTGTATAGAGGGTATCTGCACATTTCTAAAGTGACAATTTAAGGACTTTTTAATACCTTTAAATGTAATGTAATGCCTCAACTCTTAATGCTCGTCAGGGTGGAGGGTCCCCAGTTAAAATATGATTATTTTGGGGGTCGCGGCCTGAAAAGGTTGAGAACCACTGCTTTACACCACTGAATTTGTGTGAGACGTTAATCACATTGCCCCCTCCCTCCCCTCCCCTCACAACGGGTTGTGTCTCTCTCTCATAGGAAGGTGCAGCCAAAGTGACATGCATGGCATGGGCACCAAACAACAGCAAGTTTGCTGTGTGCACTGTGGACAGAGTGGTGCTTCTCTATGACGAGCAAGGAGAGAGGAGAGACAAGTTCTCTACCAAGCCCATAGACTCAAAGGTAAAACGTGTTCACTCAGATTCGTGACAAATGTAAAAGTCCAGCGATGATAGAATGTTAAACCCTGCCGTTACAGTCCGATGAATTCAGACATTTTCCGCCAAACTCACACACACACGCACGCACGCACACACGCACGCACGCACACACACACACACACACACACACACACACAGACACACACACACACACACACACACACACACACACACACACACACACACACACACAGTGACGTCTTTTGATTGATTGATTATTTTATTAGACAAAAATGGAGAACAGTACAAGTATAGTCAATACAATTGAAATGTAGTACAGTACAAGTACAGTTAAACACCCTGCCTAAAAGGAACATCCCAAATAAGATCTTTTACTGCCTTTTTTACGTTGGAAGCCCTCTGTATTTAATTCATGGACTTTCTATTCAAACTCTGTGGTGGTAAACCGATATGTGATTGGCCCTTGGCTTTCTCTGAAACTCCTGAAATAATTAATCTCTAAATATTTTTGTAACCCTGCGATTCAAGGTTATTAATTAAAAAAAATCTCTAGTCGGAAGCAATAATCCATTGATGTTTGAATTCTATGGCAGTATGGGAAACAGAGTTACACAGTGAAAGACATGGCCTTCTCCCCTGACTCTACGAAAATCGCCATCGGCCAGTCTGACAACATCATCTTTGTATACAGAATAGGAGAGGAATGGTAAAATGCATTGGCTCACTTCATGTTCTATATTACATTTCATGTACACAATTGTCATAAAACATTATGCTGACAGTTTTCTCTCTCTACCCAGGGGGGACAAGAAAGCCATTTGTAACAAATTTGTTCAAACGGTGAGTAAAAGAAAAGCTGTTTAATGGTGTTGTATTTTTCTAGTCAGTCAGTAATTCTGACTGTTATTTGTTTTGTTACAGAGTGCGGTGACTCGCTTGCTTTGGCCAATGGAGCACGCTATTGTCTTTGGTTTAGTTGAGGGCAAGGTAAGACACACACAATGTCCTTGTGCAAACTCACTTAGATTTATTATATGCTCTCAGAAGGTATTGTGCGTGCCGGGCCTCGTCCCTGTGCGTCCGTCTGTCTGTGTGCAGCTAATCTCCGCCATTGTTGGACCGGTCGGGCGTGAAACTGTGCATGCTGATTTTCACATCAGCCTGTTTTATCGTCACATTTGTTTTATATAAATTACTCCTACAGATTTTCTCCAAACATGACACCAATCGGTACACATTATTTCTACAGACATGTAATCAAGACGGATCTGTCCAATTCTTCATATTCCATCCTGATTGGCTCAGATTGACTTCATAAACACGTCCATAACCTTATAAGGTTCCCCTTGAAGTGTGTTCTCTAACCTCAATGTGTCATCATGGCATCAGAAAACAAATCGGTCAGCTCCATATATGGGCACAAAAGGAGCAAGGACTGACAGATACAGAGATCTCCATATATGGCCATATACTGATGACATCGGGGACCTCCATATATGGGCATAGTACAGTAAAATTGCCTGCCTCAAAAACGTCATCTAACTCATTAGCATTGAAATACGTAACACATGTGACTTTTTTTAGTTCAATGAGACTGAAGCTGCAAGGGGTTTAAAATGATCCTTGATTTGACACTTGAAGAAAAAAGAAAACATAACGTTTTGGTGGTTGGGTGATATCATCTTATGATGGCTGAGCCATTTCTTTCTCCTCTCACAGGTTCGTCTTGCCAACACACAGACCAACAAGTCATCCACCATCTATGGGACGGAGTCCTGTGTCGTCTCACTGGCTTCGAAGTATGCACACTTTGACTCTTATGACAGAATAATGAACATACTGTACAATCCTGTTGTCAGGCAGTCAGATTTCTGTTTTCATATGACATCTTTGTCCATCCATCCATCCATCTTCAACCGCTTATCCGGAATCGGGTCGCGGGGGTAACAGTTCCAACTGAGACCTCCAGATTTCCTTTTCCTGCGCAACTTCCTCCACTCCCTCTGGGAGTATACCGAGACGTTCCCAGGCCAGTCTGGAAATATAATCCTTCCATCTGGTCTTAGGTCTGCCACGGGGTCTCCTCCCAGTGGGACGTGCATCGAGGACCTTCCTAGGAAGGCGCTCGGGGGGCATCCGTACTAGATGCCCGAACCACCTAAGCTGACTCCTTTCCAAGTGAAGGAGCAGCGGTTCTACTCCAAGTCTCTCTCGGGTGATTGAACTTCTCACCCTATCTCTAAGGGAGATACCAGCCACCCTTCTGAGAAAACTCATTTCGGCCACTTGTACCCGAGACCTTATACTTTCGGTCATGACCCACACTTCATGACCATAGGTGAGAGTGGGAACGAAGATTGCTCGAAAGACGGAGAGCTTTGCCTTCCGGCTCAACTCTTTTTTCTTCACAACAGTGCGACATCTTTGTTCACAAGTTATTTTCTAAACTGAAAAACAACCGTTTTGGGGCCTCTTCTTATACTCGCAGAGTTCAATTACCACTCATGATTTTAAAGTGCACCATCTCTTCTGCAGTGTGTCTGGTAAAGGCGTCCTGTCGGGTCATGCTGATGGAACAGTGGTACGCTACTTCTTCGACGACGAAGGCTCAGGAGATTCTCAGGTACCTGAAGCTTAGCTGAAAGATAATTCTGTGGGCAGATAAATATATCTGTTTCTACTTTCTACATTCATCATCTCATTTCTATGTGCCTATCCATCCTCCATATCTCATCTAGATAGCGGTGTTCTAAAAAATAATAAACCTTTGATCAAATTGATTAATTTCAAATATCGTCACTGTCTGGCCAAAACCTCTGAACTCCATTTTTGAGGTTTTTGATTTTTTTTTTGCATAAATCAGGGGTATTATTGAACACCCTTTACATCTGAGTGTTGGTTAAAATAATATTGAACCAATGAAAAGTAGTAAAAAGCCCTTTGGTCAAAACCTCTTAACTCCACTTGAGCTCATTTTCCCAAAAGTGAACATTTTGGAGTTAGGAGGTTTTGGCCCGACAGCAGAGATATTTAACACTTGGACAAAATATCTACAATCGGTGTCCAGAAACGATATCGGCATCGGACATCGAAAATCAGACATCAATCCGTCTCTAATCTATTTTTTGTCGTTCTCTCTGTTCCCATGTGTCTCTCTCTCTCTCAAACATACATACATACATACATACATACATACATACATACATACATACATACATACATACATACATACTTACATACATACATACATACTTACAGGGTAAGCTCCTGGTGCACCCGTGTCCCCCCTACGCCCTGGCCTGGGGCACCAACGGCATCATGGTGGGCGGCTGTGACAAGAAGGTGGTGGCATACGGCAGAGAGGGCCATGTCCTGCAGACGTTCGACTACAGCCGCGACCGCAACGAGAAGGAGTTCACGGTGGCCGTCACCAGCCCCAGCGGACAGTCTGTGGTGGTCGGCAGCTATGACAGGTATGATGAGGTCGCTCTTTTCCAGCAAGGTTTCACAATGACATCCTGGAAGAAGAAGATGAAGATGTAAGATGATAATTGCGACTGTCAGGTCACAAGTTACTATGAAAACCTCCACCGGCTGTCTGTCAGTCAGTCCATCCGTCACGTCATGTCACACTTTTGGCCCTACTCTTTTCTCCGGCACCGTTTCCCCTAGCCATGCCAAACTTTGCACACACACTCCTTGGCTGGCAAACCACAACCTCCACCCCTGATTTCTCACATGCCCCTCTTCTAGTGCCACCATGAGGTTGCTAAGGCCAATTTGTGCATACATGCGACCTAACGGTTACTTATCTCCCGATTAGGGAGTCTTACTGGTAATAATATCCTTATTAGGGTGACAGACAGACAGACAGACAGACAGACAGACAGACTGTTTATTGTCAGGGAAATGTCTCTGTAATAACAGTCAGCAAAATCCTGACTGTTATTTAACTCTAGGTTAAATTAACAATCTTGATTTTAATGTACAGTAATTGACCTAAAGAACAGTATGTTGGCATGGTTGATATGATTGATTTAATATTCATATCGATTAGATTCATCTTATTATGCAGATATGTACTGTATAGTGCATAACTGAATGCCAGTATGAGAATGCCTCTGGGTGGCAGTGTGTGGCAAGGGTTTATTTAGGCCATATTTAGGCCATGTTTGGTCACAAAGACCACTCAAATGAAATGTACCTCTTTCCACATAATGAGATAATGGCTCAGTAACAACACTGTTTTGTTTTTCAGCCAACCAACATTAAGTTAACTTTATTATTATAGTTAAAGATTAGGTTATAGTAATTGTAGTAAATAAAATAGATCTTTCTGTTGTGTGCAGGTTGCGGGTGTATAACTGGGCTCCGAGGAGGGGCGTGTGGGACGAAGCCAAACCTAAGGAGATCCCCAACCTCTACACCATCACTGCACTGGCCTGGAAGAAGGACGGCTCGCGACTCTGCGCTGTCAGTGACCTCTCTGGTGACTTTATTCTGGGGGGGGGGGGGCTTCTTTGTAAGCCAACAGAGTCATAGAAATGGTAAAAGTAACCCAGCAGTAGTACAGAGGCACATTTAATATGGTTGTATTTATCATTTAAAAAATATATTTAAAATTGTGAAAATAGCCAATCTACAAGCACACAACGCCTCGCACCGCGAGGCTTGTAGATCTGCTGTTTTCACTAGTTTTGTGTGACAGCCTTGTATGATGAAGCAGAGCTTTACACTTTAAAAAAACATACAAAAAACCGTACAAACATTATAGATGTTTTGTTGGTTACACTTACGTGCATGCGCATAATTATAATAAATCTCAAATTAGCGCTTTTCTGAGTACCCAAAGACAAGATGGAGGCCAAGAGAGAACTAAGTGTGTGTGTGTTTGTGTTTGTGTTTGTGTGTGTTTGTGTGTGTGTGTGTGTGTGTGTGTGTGTGTGTGTGTGTGTGTGTGTGTGTGTGTGTGTGTGTGTGTGTGCGCGCGTCCCAGGGAACACTGTGTGGGGGAGTGGAACAGTTTGATTGCTGCTTGCGGAGGAGCATCTACAAGAACAAGTTTGAGATGACCTACGTGGGCCTGAGCCAGGTAACCATGCTGACTAGTGATGCACGGGTCAGGTTTTTTCATAACCCGCACCGCCCACAGCCCGCACGGAACGTAACCCGCCCGCCCGCGCCGCAGAACAATATATAAATCAACGAATCCGCCCGCCCCGCAACCCGCATTTAAAAAAAAGATGGTATATCATCTCCACAATAGCTCATCTTTATATACGGCTCTTCTAAGTACCCAAAGTCGCTTTACAGAAAGGTTTACAGTAGCACAATATTGTCATGGGCTAAATAAACAAACGTGGTGTTCAAATTGGGGTTTAGCCTAAAAGACATTCATTCAAAGACGTTCATTCTTCACGTGGGCATCGTCGGGGTAAGAATGGCGTTTCAGGTTTTATGTCAATCATATTTATACAGCGCCTCGCGCTTTAAACAGACAGCAAAAGACGGACAATATTAAATCCTGTTGGTTATTGATTAATCACCAGATTGGAGAGATGGGAGCAACTCGAGTCTCGAGGTGAGCGTGGTTGGTTCATTCAGTCAAAAAATCCGAAAAGTTGTGTTTCAAATCGTATCTGTTGACTGGCTGGTTATATAACTCAACCGACACAAAGTATTTATAAACAGACTTGTGTGGATGACAGAGACATATAAGTGAAATCCTGATCAGCGACACGCACTGAAGAATTGTTTGTGCACCTTCTCTGCTGTGCTCATATTGTGTCAAATGTTGGCAAAAATGTGAATCTCCTTTTCACATGTTTTACTAACCTCAAAGGACAGGAGAAAACATACGCGTTTCGACTTTAGTGCTGGCAACTTTTTCTGCGTCTCTCCAGTTGATAAAATGACAACATTAATGATACCTGATAACTTATGTCTTTCATTGGTGCCTTATGTTGTCGATCTTAACAACTCACACTGTTTTCTGGCAAATTAAACATAGTCACATGGCATTTGGTTTCATTTGTACACTGTCAGAGTTAAGTGGGGACCTCTGTATTAACAATTCAATAGGATTTTTTATAAGGCTCCCTCAGTGTATCACGATACATACGATACCTCTGAAAAGGCATATCGTGAAGACATTGTATCGTCTCAACGATATTTATCACCACATCGCCCACCCCTAAGTTATCATCTGTCTTTGTCCCTTTTTCCCTCTGCCTTGCTCTGTTTACTCCTCCCTCCCTGGTTGTGTGCTGCTCCAGGTGATCGTGAGGAACCTGTCCACAGGGACGCGGGTGGTGCTCAAGTCCCACTACGGCTACGAGATCGAGGAGGTGAAGATCATGGGCAAGGAGCGCTACCTGGTGGCTCACACCTCCGACACGCTGCTGCTGGGGGACCTTCTGACCAACAAACTGAGTGAGGTATCAACTCCACTCTTTTTTTAATTAATTTTTTTCTTCTTCATGATTTTTATCCCACGATTTTGTAACCCATTTTCACCTTTCTGCCAATTGCCTATGTAATCCTGGGCTCTGCTCTCCCTCTGCCGCGCCTGGGGAGACAACGGACAGATAAAGGTGTTACCGACTTGCGTGGCAGCGCGCCCCTTAATTTCTGATATACGTCCGTTATATTTCTGATATAAAACCGTTAGTTTTGTATTTATCTTTAAAAAATGAACTAACTGAAAACAGCAGATCTACAAGCACACAACGCCTCGCACACTTCACTACTTTTGTGCGACGGCCTTGTATGATGAAGCAGGGCTTTGCTTTGCGAAAAAAAAAAAAAACATACAAATTTGAAACCTGGAGATATGAGGTTTCTACCCGACAGTGACGATATACTGTACATTTGTATGTATGTGTGGATGTGGATTCCTAGCTGAACTGGGCTTTGTAACACCAAGTTCCACTCTGCTTCTGTCCTGTCAGGTGGCATGGCCAGGCTCTGGGGGGAACGAGAAGTTCTTCTTCGAAAACGAAACGGTAGGCACGCACGCACGCACGCACGCACGCGCGCACGCACACACACACACACACACACACACACACACACACACACACACACACACCTCAGTTTAGCTTGGGAGTGCACTTTTTAAAGTGCTGTTGTGAGGCTTTCTCACTCTCTCTCTTCGGTCCCGGACTCCCGGCTGATGAATAATTGAAAGAAATGTCTCCCTGCCGTGCTCCACACTGGGCCTGTCTGTCATGTCATCCCCTTAGAGCTAACATCACAGAGAAGGAAAAAAATGCTTTTGAATGGGATTTCAAATATTTTAAGATGTATTTCAACCCCAGTCAAAGAAATAGGAGGTACAGGTAGGGTAGAAATCTGTCTGTGCTACTCGACATTGTACTTCTATTTGATATTACTTTGTTTAACTCTGTCCTGCTGTGAGGTGCTCTCTCTCTTTGTGCAGCTTCAGTTTGAGTTTCTCCTTGAACCTGTCATTTTCCTTTTGCTTCAGTGCAGAGGACCAGATTTTTATACATGAAAGGCTTTTGATTCAATTTGTGCTTCCAATCGGTGTGGAATTGACATCTGATTGACTGCAGGCAGCAGATAATTAAACATTCAGTGAATGAGCCTGCCTTCTGGTCACATTACAATATGTTGAATGGTTTAACCTGGGCAACACAAGGCCCTCAACCTGCACAGGAATGAGAAGAAGTTGAATTCAGTGATGGGCAGTACAGTACGATCCTCAGAGTTCATTTGGTGAATAAAAACGGAAGGTTTTACTGTGTGCTGAAATTTAAATATTGAGTAATGAAGTATAGTACAGCAGTGGAAGGACACAGTGAAACTCCATGTGAGCCAAACAGAATTTGGGTGACTTGACTACATGCATGAGGAGCCACAAAGCAAACTCCTATTGATTAAAAAGAATACAAATATAGGAAAAAGATTAAGATAAGACGGTATATTATATATATATTATAATTAAATTAAAAATCCAATTACGAGCCACTGCAACTGGTGGAGAACCTCCACAGCAGAGGGAACTGACCCAGATGGAGCAACTGGTCTAGCAGATTCTAATATTAGAGCAGGTGGAGGGTTTAGATTGATACAGCAGATTCTAATATTAGAGCAGGTGGAGGGTTTAGATTGATACAGCAGATTCTAATATTAGAGCAGGTGGAGGGTTTAGATTGATTCAGCAGATTCTAATATTAGAGCAGGTGGAGGGTTTAGATTGATACAGCTGACAGTCTCCCTAGAATCCCAAGTTAATTGCAGTCGTTGCCATCATCTCCACTACAACCCAATTAAGCTGGTTTTTAGAGGCAGAGACAGGATCTTGTGAAATGTGCAAATTGCGTTGATAAAACACATTGTGTAACCACTAACCAGCACAATCGCACTTCATGTCTGCTCCCATTATTTTAGCAATCTGACTGACTTCCTCCCTCTACAACAGGGCAAGAATTTCATGAAGGCCATGGCCGCTGTTGCCCCTCAGTTTGGCCTTGTGGGCCTCAAACCAATGACATGACCTGAGGCCACAGTGGCCTTAATGCCCCAGCTGACTGTATCACCTTCTCCTCTGTCTCTTTCTTGTCAATATGTAGACAGTAGACACCAGTGTCTTTTGTTGAGATTCTGAAATCTTAACTCCCCAGAGTCCCCATCTTTAAACCAATCCAGACTTTGATTGGTGCAGGGCTGAGCATGGATCAGATTGTAAATGCCACCATTTATCTATATTTCACTGCATATTAGGTTACCATCCCTAACCCTTAAATTCAACACATTCTTTCAATGGACTAAAATCTTGTTTCATTTGATGGCCTTCCAGCCCTGTCATTTGGCCTTTGTGCCCTCAAACATTGGACAACACCAAAGGCCAAGCGTCCTTGCCCCTAAAATGACCAAATTCCAGGCCTGCTCTACACCAAATCTCGTCTGCTAAAATGGCCGATCTACAATCTCAACGCTGTTGTAGAGGCTCGTAGACAGGCTATTTTTGGCTAATGTTCCTACCACAATATGGATGCTTTGGTTCAAGTGGTTAAATACATAAACATAAAGCAGAGAGAGGAGAGAGCACAAGGTGTGCTTCAGATGACAAGCAAACTAACGCACCTGTTTGTGAAATAACATGAATATTTACTTCTATTTGAAAAAATGTGGCTTAGTAAATCTGGCCCATAGAGTCTACTATAAAACTAGCTCTGGTCCATCGCGTCTCCTCCCGGAGACGCTCTGACAGACCCGTCGGGAAATGGCTAGACTCGAGATTGTCGGCCCCTCCGAGCGCTCAACATCAGTCAAAATAAACTGAACTACTTCACTACTCACCAAACCAAAGGTAGATTTGCGTTGTTGATTATTTTTGGCATGAAATAAAGTGCATCCAACTCGACCGCCGCTTATTTCCGGATTGTGAACCATTGTATCTGCGGTGGCCGCTAGGTGGCCTGAGGTGTGTGCGTTTTATTTCATGACAAAAATAATGTATTTTACAGAGTAGGTGGGGTGCTGAGAGGTTTACCACCGCGGAGAATAGACTTTCAACAACTTAAAACTACCTTTGGTTTGGTGAGTAGTGAAGTAGTTTAGTTTATTTTGACTGATGTTGAGCGCTCGGAGGGGCCGACAATCTCGAGTCTAGCCATTTCCCGACGGGTCTGTCAGAGCGTCTCCGGGAGGAGACGCGATGGACCAGAGCTACTATAAAACCTACTACAATGTTTATATTTACGTATGTATATTCATGTTCTTTCCATCAGGTGTGCATGATTTTCAACGTGGGCGAACTGAGCCTCGTGGAATATGCCAACAACGAGATCCTGGGCTCGGTCAGGACTGAGTTTATGAACCCACACCTCATCAGGTTGGTATAGTGACATAAAACAAACACGCCCACTGCAATCCCTCTGAGGATGTCAAAGGTTGGGAACAAATCAAGTACAGGTAACCCTTGTTGCCCCTTCACTCAATGTTTGAAGGTAATCCATGCAGGGAAACTATCTATTATTTACGCTTTCGCTTTCAGGTGTTAGCTTTAAACATATGCCCCCCTTAATTTGTCTTTTATCATGATTGTTCCTTCCTGGAATAGAATATCCTTAGTTACGTACCTACTACGTTACGTAGTTACGCGGCTACGTGACCTATGTATGTAACTAAAGCTATTCTAGAAGCTTACTACGCTAGAAGCGCACGTTATCTTCTCATTCATACTACTAGATTCTAGCGATCAACAGACTAACTATTATATTCTTTTGCTGATATTCTTTTTGTTTTTAATACCACGATGCCTTGTTGTGTACATACTGGCTGTGATAACTCCAGGGCAGAGCCTTCTTTGCGCTGAAGAAGTTACGCTAAAAGTAACCGGAAGCTCTATGGCTCTATGGGAACCACAGCCTCGCTCTCATCCGGGTCAATATGTCGCCTTGACATTGATACACAAATTGATGACAGTGAGTTATACGGTATGTGTAATTGTCACTATAAGGGCCAATTAAGTACCTGATAGGCAGTCATCGTGGAGTATTTACAGAATCCAAATGGTAATAATAACCAGCAATGACTGTACTGTAGCACATAATATTACACTAAATGCTCTCAAATTCACTTGATACACAATCATGCACCTAAAAACATCTTTACATTGTGGCCCTCAAGAGGGCAGTATTGAGCCACTGAGCTCAGCTGTCCCCACACTGTGTTTTCATTTGTGTAAAACACATCACTGTCAGCACGTCCGCCTCTCCTCGCAGTGCAGAGGAACTCATTTCACTACAAATCAGCCCTAATGTATTCAGCCTGCCAGTCAGAACACATCCATGCTAATGTATTCAGGCCTTGTCAAAAGTGTCAGAGTGCAAGTCCCTCTGTGTCTCGCTAATAGCCCACCGCTGTTCCAGCTAACAGGAGCATAGCGCTACTGCTGCTGCTGCTGCTAGCCAGGGGCGTCACAAGTAGAGTTCTCAACGGGCGTGAAAGTTAAGGCCCGGCCCTAACTGGACCCTAACTGGGTCGGCCCGAGCCCCTACCCGACCCGACTAGTTAGCATACATTTTAGGCCCTACCCTACCCTAAATGTCGGGTCGGGTACGGTCGGGTTCTCATTACTCTTATCTCAGCGTAATAGTAATAAAATAATTTAAAAAATATATTTTCTTTCCTCATTGAGCCCGAGGCCCTACCCGGCCCGACTAATTAGCTCACATTTTAGGCCCTACCCTACTATACCCTAATTGTCGGTCGGGTTCGGGTATCGTCAGTTTGAGAACTCTAGTCACAAGGGGGGGAAGTGGGACTGAGTTACTAGGGCCCAAGGTGGAGGGGCCTTAATTATTTTATACTTTAGCTATTGAAAAATAGCAGATATACAAGCTCACAGCGCGGCACCGAGTGCCGCGCTGCGAGCTTGTAGATCTGCTATTTTTGAAAAGTTGTGAAAATGTGTGCAAATCTTTGAATATATGCATTTTTTTAAGCGAACATTTGTTAACTCAAATTTTGCTTGGGGGGGGGGGGGGGGGTCCCTGGAACTAAATGTTTTGAGATGGGGGTCCGTGGCCAAATACATATCATTTTGGGGGTCCTTGACATGAAAAAGTGTGAGCACCACTGACATATAGAAACATACAAAGATTTGTAATATTCAAAGACTAGCACACATTTTCACGATTTTTCAAAAATAGAAGATCTACAAGCCCGCAGCGCGGCACTCGGTGCCGCGCTGTGAGCTTGTATATCTGCTATTTTTCAATATTTAAAGCACAGAATGTGAGTGGATCCTTGTACCCATGCAGGGCCCAGAGGTTGGTGCGACACCCCTGCTGATAGCCTCTGGCGGGACCATCCTTTGACATTGCTGGCCTGTTTTCAATCAGGTTGAATTGATGTGATGAGTTTGGTTAGGTTTAATTTATGCACAAATTTGCAATGATGTGTTGTTGATCAGTCTTTTCTGTACGTGTGCGTGTGCGTGTGCATGTGCGTGTGTGTGCGTGCGTGCGTGCGTGCGTGCGTGTGTGTGTGTGTGGTTATGTTTAGTGTACGTCTCAACGAGAGGAAGCAGAGAGGCGTCGAAGAAAACAAGAAGCTTGCCTACCTGATCGACATAAAAACGATTGCTATCGGTGAGTTTGTGTGTGTGTGTGTGTGTGTGTGTGTGTGTGTGTGTGTGTGTGTGTGTGTGTGTGTGTGTGTGTGTGTGTGTGTGTGTGTGTGTGTGTGTGTGTGTGTGTGTGTGTGTGTGTGTGTGTGTGTGCATATGATATGCTACTAGGCTGATTGATGCCAGTTGGGAACTCATGCCCCTCAGTCATGCAATACCTGTTGTGCCCATCGTCAGAGTACTTGGTGGGCACCAAGCACCAGACTATTGCGTCAGTACTATGACTTCATGTTGATGCCATCACATTTCCATAATATTAACACCTTCTAAGCCAAGGGGAGCCCCTTAATGTTAAAACCGTACTATATCGCACATCCCCCCAGGGACTCTCAGCCACGTCGCACATTCCCGGACTTTGTCTTTAAAACCGGAATAAAAGCTTTTGATCCGAAAATCGGCGATCGTCTAACCTTCCCTAGTCACCACTCGTGCACTGATGGCTCATGCAGACCGTGCATGAAGCAGAGGTGACGTCAGCGCCTCTCCTTCTCCAAGGCACCTTCCACCCATCCGTTTACTGTCTACACACTCGAGCTCCTCCTGCAGCCATGCTTGGGGCTATGCTAGCGAAACTTTTCAGGTCTGTTCTTCAGTCACACATGGACTATTTGCGGGGACATTTACGTGAAAGGATCGCGCACGCGAAACGCACGGGGACATCGACGATCGGCCAAAACCCCCATTCTATCCCAACGGAGATCGAGAAAATCATGGTGAGTTACTGGCCTGGGGGGAAAAAAAAAAGAAAAAACAGCGGCGCTGTTCAAGATGGAGGGGCTGCGGGGTCATGTTTATAAACATAATATTATGTCTCAGATCACAATACAATAATAGAAATTTCACGGCTAATCTACCAACCCCCATTCTATTTCGGACTGCAACGTGTTAAAGGGGCCCCACCATGCTTTTCAAAATATATATTTTATATAAATATCGGTCCATAATGCGGTTTTAGCCTAAACAACCACTTGGATATTGAAATTTCATGTTCTGTCTGTTCCAAGCCGTTTCAGATGCAATACCAAAATGCCCTTTGTTTGGCAACGGGCGCTGTCTTTGTGCTAAAATTGGAACGATACAGAGAAGATTAGCATGATACCACGACGAGAACCATGTAGAGTCAATCCATTCAAGCCAATTTAACACCACTTTACCTCATGGTTCCACCTCATATATATTTATAATCTCAATAGAATATAGCCTCCCTCTTCTCTAGGGGGCCCAATAGAAAATGAGCCCCTTTGTGACATAAACAAGGTACTGTGACATAAACAAGGGCCCGAGAGTACCGTACAGACCCGCCCATTCAGAAAATCACTGAAATGAAAGGCAAGGCTTAGAGTTAATGAATGGGTTTTTGGGGGGGGGGGCTGAAGAGACACTGGGAAGACCAAAAAACAAGAAAGAAATTAAAAATGTGAAATTCATGGTGGGGCATGTTGTAGAAACGTCTTGCAAAGCTCTGTGATCTAGTCCAGTGGTTCTCAACCTTTTCAGGCCGCGACCCCCAAAATAATCATATTTTATAAGAGTTGAGGCATTACATTTTGCATAACATGGTTCTATTGTGAAAATAGCAGATCTAGGCATTGTGAGCATGTAGATCTGCTATTTTCTCAATTTCTTCCTCTAATATTTGACAGTTTGGCCAATGTTTAGTTTGTCATTTTAGATGTATTAAAAAGCCCTTAAATTGTCACTTGAGAAATGTACATATACCCTCTATCTATTTAAACTTCATGTTGGTTTGTTTAATGTTGAGTGAGAAAACAATGTTGCACATTAAGTTAATCATCTGGGGAAGTTAATCATCTGGGGACCCTCCAAAATCATTTGGGGACCCCCCTGGGGGTCCCGGCCCACAGGTTGAGAACCACTTAGCTTAGCCCATGCGTCTGCAACCTTTTTGAAATGAAGTGCCATGTTTGGCTTAGCCAACAATAAACCCACGACCCACACGTGTTTCCAACCACATAAACCCATCTTCAAACTAGTATACTAGATGTGTGAGCCACGTACAGTAGATGAGCTATTTTAGCTCCTTTTCATACAATGAAGTATACAGGGCTAACATGGTTAAAGAAAAGGCGGTTTCCAAGCTTGGACCTCTAGACTCTAGATCAGGGGTCTTCAACGTGTTCAGGCCAAGGACCCCTTAGCTCTGAGAGAGATGAAGCAGGGACCCCCACTACATATCTTACAAAATTGTGTTGCAGATAAAAAATGCACATGGATTATTTCTCATACAGTTTAGACTTGACAGCACTATCATCATCTGTGTAGGTTGGATTAATGTGTATTTTCATATGCCTACTAGTTTCCCTCTACACCAAACCTCTGTGCCAAAAAATAGCAGATCTACAAGCTCACAACGCCTCGCAGCGCTGATGTTCCACTAAGAATAGGAATGCTAGGGTTCAAGTGATCAGACTTGATCACACAAAGATTTGGAGGACCCCCTGTAGTAACTCTGAGGACTCCCTAGGGGTCCCGGTCCCCTGTTGAAGACCCCTGATCTAGAGTACTAAAGCTCAGAGTGGAGGCTCTTCTATCTAAATGTCAAATAATGTCCTTAATACCTGTTGTTGAGAACCAGTATTCTAGATTCTAGAAGAGACTCTAGAAGAGCATTTGTGTGTCCTTGTGTCCGTCCACATTTCTCCATATTTGGGCAAGACTGATATCGTCAATATCACATATCAATAAATATGACATCAGACCTTCGTCAATATGACATCAGAGATTCACAGAGAATTGAACGATGACTCTAAACTACATCTTAGGGAAAAGACCCGGAAAGTCTGGCTTGCGGGTCTGACAGCAGCCAAAAAGATTATCGTTCAGAGATGGAATCCTCCTCATGACATCTCAGAGACACATTGGCTGAGGAGCTTTCTGGATATTTCCTATCTGGAGCTTTCTTCTGCAAGGATTAATCAAGCACAACAAGGAACACTGACATTGTGGACGGACCTGATATCTGAACTGAAAAACCTGCTGAATAGATAATTCTGTGAATTGTGTGTGGACAATGGAGGGGTGGGTTGGGAGGGGGGATTGAAGTTGACCGATCATTTTGTAATTTATGTTGTTGTTATTGTTTTTTATATAACGTGGAAAACAATAAAAAAGTTAATTATAAAAAAAAGAGATTCACAGAGAAGTCGTGCCATTAATAGACATCGGCGTGTTTAGTTTTTTAACCGAGGCGTCCACTCTCCCTACTCTGTTTAGTCTGTAACAACAGACTCCCGGTCTGTCCTAATGCGTCTCAGATCCTATTTGCAAATAAAGAACATCCAAGCATTCCAGAATGCTGATGGCTTGGCTGTTGATTGGACCAAACAAACACCATGTGATTTTAACTGATGTATGCACGCCTGCACCTCTCCTCTCTCTCTCTCACCTCTCCCCTGCAACTCCCTTGGGAGTGTGTGTGTGTGTGTGTGCGCGTGTGCGTGCGTGTGTGCGCATGTTTCTGTTGAAACAGGCATATGCTTTTCCCTGAGAGAATGACTCTCAATTAGGATGTAAGCCGTGGGCAACTCAATGCAGTGTGTGTGTGTGTGTGTGTGTGTGTGTGTGTGTGTGTGTGTGTGTGTGTGTGTGTGTGTGTGTGTGTGTGTGTGTGTGTGTGTGTGTGTGTGTGTGTGTGTGTGTGTGTGTGTGTGTGTGTGTGTGTGTGTGTGTGTGTGCGTGCGTGCGTGCGTGCGTGCGTGCGTGCGTGCGTGCGCACGCACGCGACTGCAGGTGAAAATGCTCTCATCCTCCATCCAGTTTATTTCTAACTCTCTTGATGGACAGAAGAGCATTGCTTGCCTTTTTTTTGCCTCTTTTCCCATCATGATGTTCTTTTCCTTCCATGGCGTCTCTCCAGATCTCACTGCATCATCCCTGTCCACAGGAGTGTCACACCAAATTCTGGGCCCTGGGTACAAGGATTCACTCACATTTTGCTGCTTTAACTATTGAAAAATAGCAGATCTACAAGCTCACAGCGCGGCACTCGGTGCCGCGCTGTGAGCTTGTATATGTGCTATTTTTCAATAACTAAATAATTAAGGCCCCTCCACCTTGGGCCCTAGTAACTCAGTCCCACTTTCCCCCCCTTGTGATGCCCCTGCCTGTCCATCCTCCCATCTTTACTGTCTGTCTCCCCTCTCTCTCTCTCTGTGTCTGATCAAACCATACATAATGACTTTTCCCCTCCACTTTTTGTTGTTTTCCGTGTCAGAAAGTGTAAATTAAAAGGTTGCCTTTGAAGCCTTTTTTCACATTAACATCACCATTAAATCCTATTGTTTAGTATTACAATGTCATTGGCCAGGATATTTGCATATAAATACCCCCCACAGGGGCTGACATTCAGAAGTTGAAATTCCAGCGTCTGGACGAACAACATCTCACTTTTTAACTGTGATAAGATAAGAATTATGATACATAATTCATGGTTTGTGTATGAGGCTCATATGACCATACAATATATATAATACGAACTGAACTTACAGTATAGAGACCACATTTTGGTCGGATACTGTGGGTTCAGGCTAAATAGATTGCAGGTCATAGTAACTTTGGTTGCCCTGACTACGTAATCATGATATACTGTATAAGTCACTAGTGGAAAATTACAAGCACTACGTGGCACTACTTCCTTGTTTTGATTTGGGAACAAATGAATGAGTCCCACGACTTCTTACTGTCATAAACTGTACTCTTTATATACTGTTCTCCTCCATCTTGGAGGAGAGAGAGAATTAGAAAGCTGCCACCCGGATGGCAGCTCACTGTTTTGTCTTCCTTGTCTGACCCTCTCTAAATACAGCAATCTAAGTTATACGTCCTTTGGTCTCTTTGTCTTATTTTAATTATGGATTTATAGATCCATACTTGTTTAACATTAATATTAATTTACATTTCAATGGTCCTTCGAGCCGGATACAGTTTGTCAACATTGGCCGACTGAGAGACGGAGTGTTCAGGCTGTTTAGCCATGGTTCACTCTCTCCCCCGGTGGAACAATGTTGCAACACGTATGAAAAAGTACCAGGAAAATCTCTACATTGCTGTATTTTCAGACAAAGGTTTTTATTGGACAACAGTGTTATCTGAGTTTTGGATTAATGTGGACCCGCGTGGACATCCATCAGCACCGGACCGTGTGACGAAGGGTTGGATATCTCCACCGATGTTCTCCGTGTGCGGTGCTTTGGGATCTCCACGCCTGGCAAATTCCTAAGATGATTAAGATAAGTACATATTTACTTAGTCCCCGTAACGTGTCGTGTCTTTGAATTTTGAATTAACGATGTTAATGTAATGATAATTGATATGATTTGTGAATTATGTTCTCCCTCCGTTGGAGGAGTCCGATAGCTCCTAATAATGTTTTGGTTTGACACGCGTCGTAAATTAACCCTTATCTACTAGATACAGATGGTCGTAAAACTCTTTGTTTCATCTTTGTTTCAGGGTGTATGTACAACACCTTTAATCTATTTTTAACTATTTCTGGTTTGGTCTCGCTCTCTCATTGCCATGAGGAAGAGACAAATATTTTCAGACTTTAACTTTTTTTCGGTACAGTCGTCGTCTTCCACAAGTTTTGTCATTATTTGTTTTGTCTGGATGAATGGTCATTATTTGTTTGCTTTAGCCTAGGGCGAGGCTTATAGCCTAGGGCGAGGCTTATAACCTAGGGCGAGTACTTCTAGTCGGCCTGAATTTAACATGTACTTCTAGTCAGTTGTGGTTATAGCTTGTTTGTACTTCTAGTCAGCCTGAATTAACGTGTACTTCTAGTCAGTTGTGGTTATAGCTTGTTATTGTTTGTCAGTATTTGTACTGTTATGTCTGGACCCTATGAATGGTCAGTATTTGTCAGTTTATTACTGTTATGTTCACTGTACCGATAATACTGTGTTTATTTAGGTCTCTCACTTTCATGGCTTTGCGCCAAGCCATCGGAAAGTGAGAAGCAATATTTTATCTTTGACTATTTTTATGGACCAGTTCTGTTTTCTGTAATATTAAGTACTTTTAAGAAGTTTAAAATATCTTTGAGAAATTAAAGTTAAGTTTTAAGATTAAGAATAACTAACTAAATTATGACGTCTAAATTAATATTATATGTTGTAACGTTAAGATTTTAGAACCTCCCATAGGACTATGGGTGTGTATTATACTGTAATTCTCAGTTATTTTTCTGATGAATAGATTCTGTGAGAATGAGTTTACTGTACTGTATGTGTGAGTGCGGGCATGCGCCTGTGTATGCGTGAATGCGCTTTAAGCCCTTATCTCTTTTCACTCCCTCTCCCCCACTCTTGTGTGAGTGTGTGCGTCTGCTCTTGTGTGCCTGTCTGTGTAACCACCTGCCAGCCAAGGCCGCACTGTTTTTGTGTGTCTGCTATCTGTTTTGGGAACATGTGAGAGTGTTTTGACCTCCTCTCTTCCATTTTTCGTCAACATTCTAATTGTTTTCTGTCTAAAATATTTTGTTGATGTTCTATCCTGTCTTGTTATGAATACATTTTAGAAAAACTTCATTACCCATAAATCTCTTGTTTTAAAAACTTCCTGTTCCCTGGTTACCATAACAACCTTTAGACCCCACTGTTGAGAAGGACACAAGGTCGCTTCTCGTCCTTCAGGCGTATTACTTATCACTGACACTGTGCAGCTCTCCCCTGTGCCCACTGCTACTGTACTGTAGTGTATGATTTAAAGCTCTTTTCATTGATTTAAACAATTTAAATTATTTTATTTAACTTTTACAACTATGGTTGTAAAAAAGGGGGGAGTAAGGAGTAATATATTTTAATTTTGATTTGTTTTCATTCATTTAATTTGGTTTTTCATTGATTTAAGATTTATTTGAAACTTAATTGGAAATATTTCTGTTTCATGGGCTGGACGGAGAGATGGAGAGAGGAATGCAGAGTGTGGAAGGAAGGAATCGGGTCACCGGAAACCACCACGACTGAGGCGGGGTGCAGACGAACCACCATCTGAGGCCAGGACAGTGCATGCCAATCCACCGCAGAGGCACGAGTGATCGTGCCTGGTCGGTGAGTTTCTGTTGCACTGTTGTTATGCCATGTAGTACAAACGCTACCTGAAGTTCTGAATTAAATTGTTTTGGAAACAGTAAACTGGCCAAAGGTTTCGTCCCCCGTAGGAAACACCTGAAACACCTGAGAAAGAAGAGACCCAGAAGAACCCACAACAACTGCATGTCCTCCTCCCTCACGTCTCTCCATGCCCCACCACCATCACCATCATCGTCGTCATCATCATCCGATCACTGGACTTATGGACTTTTTAATTAATCTTTTATTTGTTTTCATTCTTTATTCTTTATTTGTTTATTACATTTTAATTCTGTCTTCATTCATCTGTAAAAAACGATGAAATATTGTGTCACATTTCTTTAACTTTAAGGATTTATTACAGTTCCCTTTAAAAAAATATTATTACAGTCCTTTTTGAAAATTTGAATTTCTAAATTTATTAAAGTCTTCATATTATTATTATTATGATTACCCTGATAAAATGTTTAATGTGGAGGTCATATGAACCTCATACAAAAATTAAAAGGGTAGATTGATAAGATAAGAATTATGATACATAATTCATGGTTTGTGTATGAGGCTCATATGACCATAAAATATATATAATATGAACTGAACTTACAGTATAGAGACCACATTTTGGTCGGATACTGTGGGTTCAGGCTAAATAGATTGCAGGTCATAGTAACTTTGGTTGCCCTGACTACGTAATCATGATATACTGTATAAGTCACTAGTGGAAAATTACAAGCACTACGTGGCACTACTTCCTTGTTTTGATTTGGGAACAAATGAATGAGTCCCATGACTTCTTACTGTCATAAACTGTACTCTTTATATACTGTTCTCCTCCATCTTGGAGGAGAGAGAGAATTAGAAAGCTGCCACCCGGATGGCATGCAGCTCACTGTTTTGTCTTCCTTGTCTGACCCTCTCTAAATACAGCAATCTAAGTTATACGTCCTTTGGTCTCTTTTTCTTATTTTAATTATGGATTTATAGATCCATACTTGTTTAACATTAATATTAATTTACATTTCAAACTGAAGCTATTCCTCACTAAAACATAAGTAAAATGCCTGTAATATTTTTTTTCGTGATCATTAGAATGTCTAGAACACGTGCATATGTTAATATGCAAATTAGAGCATGATTTATGATTTATGGCTATAAAACCTTACAAAAACATTATGAATTTTTTAACATTACATTTTCCTGTGATTAGGACTGCTACAACACCATCTGATTTTTTTTTTAATCTTTTGGCCAGTAGAAATTAATTTGGGTCTTGCAGGGTTAAAGGCCTTTGCGCACAGGGTCCGATTTTCTGCGCGAAAAAAACAAACAAAAAACTGACAATGAATGAATAAATAAATGAATGGTGTCTCTATGACCTCATGCAAATGCAAATGTCCTCTTTCCATGCCATACCTGAGCATGCAAGATAATTGACTTGTCCAAACTCCTGAACTTGAATGGAGCATCTTATGTTGAAAGAATTGCCCTCTCTGTGTAGAAATCCATGCCGTTACGCAACATCTCCAGCATTGACTTGATTATGCTTATCAGTGTGGTATCAAGCACACAACTCCAAGCTGACAACGCGTCGCAGCTTGGAGATCTTCTTTTTTCGATATTTCCACCAAAAGGCCCATTTTAGAAATGTCAGCCCCTGCCCCTCTTAACATTCTCTGCACGTCCCTGGGCTACTGTGCTAGGTGAGTCATTCTAAGAGAAAATATGGCCTAACCCCCAAAAAATGTATACAAAAGGTTTTTCAATGGATTCTGGTAGCATTGGGCATGCTAAATAACATACTCAAAATCTACCTCCCCGAAAGCCGCCATTTTCAAGATGGCGTCCCAGATGGTTGCGGGGAGCTTAAAATGGCTATATCTCGAATGGATTTTTTTTTTCAAATGCTTTTTCAACTGATTCTGGTACAAACCACCTACTGTGCTCCAGTGACTTCTCATCCGCTGTTGTTGGTTCTCTGGAGGTAACACCTCTCCAATAATCCCTCTCACCTTCTCTCTCTCTCTCTCTCTCTCTCTCTCTCTCTGTCTCTCTCTCTCTCTCTCTCTCTCTCTCTCTCACCTTCTCTCTCTCTCTATCTCTCTCACCTTCTCTCTCTCTCTCTCTCTCTCTCTCTCTCTCTCTCTCTCTCCTCACCTTCTCTCTCTCTCTCTCTCTCTCTCTCTCTCTCTCTCTCTCTCTCTCTCTCTCACCTTCTCTCTCTCTCTCTCTCTCTCTCTCTCTCTCTCTCTCCCTCCACTGTCCTTCCAGTGGACCTGACCGGAGGCTACAATCTGGGCACCATCAGCCACGACTCCAAGATCGACTGGCTGGAGCTGAACGAGACGGGCCGCAAGCTGCTCTTCAGGGACAAGAAACTGCGGGTGAGACTGAGCACTCTGCACCCTGGAGGACGCAGGGGGAGACTCTGCACCCTGGGGGACGCAGGGGGAGATAAACACTGGGCTGGAGGCCCAGAGGCAGTAAAGCATAGAGGAGTAGAGAGAGATATAAATGAGGGGGGTAGAGACGCCCCTGAACAAAGATCCTCATGAGGTCAAATAATAGAGTCTGCGGTTGAGCGCCAGAATGGGACACCACCCAATTCTTTAAACTTTTTTATTATTTTATTAGACAAAAATGGAGAACGGCACAAGTATAGTCAATACAATTGAAATGTAGTACAGTACAAGTATAGTTAAACACCCTTGCCTAAAAGGAAGTAAGGAACATCCCAAATAAGACATTTTACGTTCTTTTTTATGTTGGAAGCCCTCTGTATTTAATTCATGGACATAATAAATGACAACGGACAACTTATTTCTTTTACAGGGTTCATCCATACTATAATTAGAGCGAGAGGTCAGTCAGTAGGTCAGTCACACAATGCATTATCTATTCACTCGCTTCAGCGACTGATCTCAAATTTAACATGGCATTGGCCATTAGCATTATACACACGGTAACGGAGCCCGAATTTCATTTTTTCCCGAATTCAAGCTATTTATTAGCGTTTCTTCTCTCTACAGCTCTACAGCCTGTTGTCAGGGTTACGGTCCGTTCCTCCAGGCCATGGGATCTGTAGCCCCGGGCCCACACACACCTCTCTCACAGAGAGGTGTGTGTTATCTCTCTCTCTCTGTTATCTCTCCCCCCCCCCCCCCCCCCCCCCAACGGGTATGGAAAAATTAAGCAAGCACATACATCCCCATACTTCTATTCACCTAATTTTGCTGTTAAATTATTTGTATCCATCATAAATATACACTCCTCCATGGGCTGCTCCTTACATTATGATGCTCCCACATATTCTCACGCACGCACCAGTTACAGTTACTTTCCCCATAACCCACACTCTGCACATATTTTGCAGCACATATCTTCGAACGGGTAAGGTCTAGTATTTTAGATTGTAATTAGAGAAAATAAAGATGAGTGTTAAAAGGTTTTCATTCACTGCTTTCTATCGTTTTAGAGATTTTAATGATTTTGATTTCAGTGGGTGGGGGCATACATTAATCCCATTCCCAAGATGCACCGCAATCTTTCATGGGCAAACGGGGCCTAGCTAGTAGTTTACTGTAAATAGTATTAAAGAAATCGCCAGCTTATTGTGTCCAAAACGACATATTTAGCTAGCCTCGTACCCGCCCTCTTCCGGAAACCATTTCATTTGTTTCTCGCAATCTTCTGGAATCCTCCTGGAGAACGGAAGTTGGTCGTTTACTAGGCTAATATTTAGCCACTTGTACGCATGAAATCAAAATCTCGAAAATGGCTAAGATGAAAGAAAGCAGTAAACGTAAATGTAAATGTAATTTTTTTTTATCAGGGACCCCCCAGAAGCAAATATTTCAGTTACAAATGTTCGCTTTAAAAAAATTCAAATATTTGCAAAAAAATTAATAATGTAGGCCACACTTCAGTTTACTTTCGGCCCCTGGACATTTCTTTGGAACCGGACAAAGACAGATCTTGGAGCTCAGCTTCTTCCAGGAGCAACGCTCAAAAAGAAATAGGGGGCAAAAGTGCGTGCTATGAGCCTGTTCCTCGATCCACACAGACTGTAGGTTACAGCCTTTTTTTAGGTGCGACAAATTTCAGGCGAAAAATACGGACCAGCGTGCAAGCTCCTTAAGCCATTTAGGCTTAGAATTATTGAATGCTTTAACTATTGAAAAATAGCAGATATACACGCTCACAGCGCGGCACCGAGTGCCGCGCTGCGAGCTTGTAGATCTGCTATTTTTGAAACAGTCCGGAAAATGTGTGCAAATCTTTGAATATAATTATGTATTTTTAAAGCGAACATTTGTAACTCAAATTTTGCTTCAGGGGGGTCCCTGCAAAGAAATATTTTGAGATGGGGGGTCCGTGGCCAAATACATATCATTTTGGGGGTCCTTCACATGAAAAGGTTTGAGCACCGCTGACATATAGAAACATAGGTTTTTCAAAAAAACCTCAAAAGACAATTATAGAATCGGGTCAAAATCTGATCAAAATTCTAATTTTCAAGATTTTTCAAAAATAGCAGATCTACAAGCTCGCAGCGCGGCACCGAGTTTGTAGATCTGCTATTTTTCAATAGTTAAAGCATAAAATGATAATTACGCAATAACGCGTACCCGGTCTAAATTATTTAATTACAGCTGCAGTTGTACGCTGTGTTGGTCTTTGGGTGGGAGTGGTGAGAGCAGCAGCAGTGCAGACAGGCAGGGAGAGAGCAGTTATCAGTGGATGCCCTCGGGCCATGGAACAGTTTGATGCTCAGCCCTTGGGCGACGACACACAGAACTCTGGTAATTGGGAATCCCTCGGCTGCCTCTAACTTTCGGCCGCCCAGGGACTTAAACTCATAATAATGGTTTAACTCTGCCTTCTGTTAAATTGAGATACTGCTTCGTTTTTCTTTTTTTTTTTCGAGCCTCATTGTGAAATGGGTTGCATTGGGGGGGAAATGTATTTCGTTCTAAGGTGTGAGCAAGTTTCCAAATCTATCGGCTCTGGGGTTTTATCCTTTGGTGTCTTACAAAAGTTTATTAGACTTCACCGGCTGCCACCTATGGGTGTATTAGAGCTGGAACGAATTCCCACAGAACATTGTGTCTTCCCTTGTTGCATGGACTGACCTAGGAACACTCTACCTGCTTCTACTTTCTTTAATCTGGCCTCAGGGCTGAATCTTATGTATACATTACACCTGCATGTGATACCCTTTTGCCATTTGATTTTCCTAAATAAGACATGCACATATAGGGGAATTTTAATAAAACCCTGGGAATAAATTCCTTACCTAACAAGTTCTTCACCAATGTGTTCGTAAAGGTGTCTAGTAACATATCTAACAAAGATTGAAATTCAACATCCCTAGCAAAATATTTGACACCTAGGGTAATTCTGTGTCTCCTAAAAATATGCTTTAAGTAGCATGTGAGGGGTCTAACTAGGTGTTTTTAATTATTCTGAATCCATTGCAAGCATTTGTTTTGCACGAAAAACATTCATTGGGCCAAAATCAGACGCAAAAAAATGATGGTTTAGTGATGAGTCATCACTTTTCACAAGGTGTATGGGGTCCATTTTTGGCCCAAGGAATGTTTTTCGTGCAAAACAAATGCTTGCAATGGATTCAGAATAATTAAAAACATACAAAAATATATATACATACAAAAAATATACAAGCTCGCAGCTGCAAGCTTGTAGATCTGCTATTTTTGAAAAATCGTGAAAATTAGAATTTTTACCCCATTCTATAAGTGTCTTTTGAATCCTTCTACGATTTTTTGAAAAACCTGTTTCTATGTCAGCAATCTGGCCAGCCATCGTCAAAGAAAAGGTCCTTTTCACTTAAATGGAGCTCAGTTAGTCTGTTCTTGAGAGACTATTATGTCAGTGGTGCTCAAACCTTTTCATGTGAAGGACCCCCAAAATGATATTTATTTGGCCACGGACCCCCATCTCAAAATATTTAGTTCCAAAGACCCCCCAGAAGCAAAATTTGAGTTATAAACGTTCGCTTTGAAAATACTCAAAGATTTGCACATATTTTCGCGACTTTTTCAAAAATAGCAGATCTACAAGCTCGCAGCGCGGCACTCGGTGCCGCGCTGTGAGCTTGTATATCTGCTATTTTTCACTGGTTAAAACATTCAATAATTCTAGGCCTAAATGGGTTAACCTACATGAATCTCTTCTCTCTCCAGCTCCACCTGTACGACATCGAGACCACGCTGAAGACCACGGTGCTGAGTTTCTGCACGTACGTCCAGTGGGTGCCGGGCAGCGACGTGGTGGTCGCTCAGAACAGAAGCAACCTCTGCATCTGGTACAGCATCGACAGCCCAGAGAGCGTCACCATGGTGCCACTCAGGGTGAGTGTGTGTGTGTGTGTGTGTGTGTGTGTGTGTGTGTGTGTGTGTGTGTGTGTGTGTGTGTGTGTGTGTGTGTGTGTGTAAACCGGTGATATTCCAGGGGACGTTTTCAGGCCAAGGACCCCTTAGTTGAGACAGACATAAAGCAGGGACCCCCACAATCTTTTCATAGATTCCATATACTTTAATCATTTGACACTACAATCGTCAGTGTATTTTGGATTTGTGTCAATTATTGTTTGTTTTCAGATATTTCACCACTTGAACCGTCAATACTTCATAAACATGACCTTCCCCTCTACACCAAAGCTCTTTGCCGAAAATAGCCGATCTACAAGCTCACAACGCCTCGCTGTGCGAGGCGTTGTGAGGCGTGTGAGGCGTTGTGAGGCGTGCGAGGCGTTGTAGATCTGCTATTTTCGGCTAAAGTTCTCCGAATATGACACTAGGGTTCAAGTGGTTAATATAAAAAAGAAGAAAAATAGTTTATATGACACAAAGATTTGGAGGACCCCCTGTAGTAACCTCTGCCCCAAAGCTTTCACATCGGCCTGTTATAGCGCCACCAGTAAGCCGATTTTTGCTAAACATATTTTTTTTATATTACTCCTACAAATTTTGTCCAAACATCACACGAATCGGTACGCATTATCTCTATAGTCCTGTGATTTGTAATATTCCAGATTTGCTAAGATTGGCTCCCAAAGTTTGCAGGAATGGCAAGAGTGAACTTTGCACGAATAGTCCCTCTCTGGGCCAAGGAAGAAATGCCATCCTACATTTTTAAAATTGGCCTCAGGCCCATTCATTTTTTTTACCTATAACTGCACCAATCAGCACCACACTTCCTAGAGGCCAAGGAAAACCTCTGCCCCAAATGTTTCACATCAGCCTGTTATAGCGCCAAACCAGAGGTAAATCTTTGCCAAACACATTTTTTTATATTACTCCTACAGGTTTTGTTGTCCAAACATCACGGAAATCGGTACACAATATCTCTATAGTCATGTGATAAAGACGGATCTGTCTGATTGCTCAGATTCCATCCTGATTGGCTAAGATTGGCTTTGGAGGAGTGGCCCGGTTTGAACAAAATGCGTCAAATCATGAACGCAGCATCTGATTACTGTGAAAGATTGCGGCGGAGACCTGTGCTCTGAGGAGCACATTTCTCTAGTATTTATATTTAAATTCAGGAAACTCAATGTAACCTTTATATCTAACGTTATATTCACGTCTATAGAATGGGTTATTACTTTTAAAGTATCAGTATTAGGGCTGTCACGATATGACATTTTAGTGACGATTAATTGTCTCTCAAATAATTGCGATTAACGATTTAATTGTGTTTTTGTCATGGATAATAAAATTTCGGACTATATTTGACAACTTACTACCTAAAAAATAACATTGATCTACAAGCTCACAACGTGTCGCATCACGACGCGTTGTGAGCTTGTAGATCTGCTATTTCCACTATTTCTGAAAATGCATGAACATTTTTCATTCACGATCATGACGATTATGACAAAATAATTGCGATCATGTCAAATAATTTGTCGATTAGAAGATTATGTAATAATTGTGACAGCCCTAATCAGTATTATACTATTTGTTTTCTCTCTCCCTTTCTCTCCATCCAGGGAGACGTGGTAGAGGTGGAGAGGGCTGATGGTAAGACAGAGGTGATCGTGACGGAGGGCGTGAGCACAGTCACCTACACGCTGGACGAGGGTCTCATAGAGTTCGGTACGGCCGTGGACGATGGCGACTACTACAGGTCAGTAGCAGGGATATTATCGTTTTATCGTGATTAAAAAACACTCACGATAATTGTATCGTGGAGATTTAATTTGTTGTGATGATCTGCTCCTACACTTGGAAAGGAGTCAGCTTAGGTGGTTGGGGCATCTAGTACGCATGCCTCCCGAGCGCCTTCCTAGGAAGGTCCTCGATGCACGTCCCACTGGGAGGAGACCCCGTGGCAGACCAAAGACCAGATGGAGGGATTATATCTCCAAACTGGCTTGGGAACGCCTCGGTATATTCCCTGAGGGAGTGGAGGAAGTTGCTCAGGATAAGGAAATCTGGAGGTCTCA
This sequence comes from Nannobrachium achirus, assembly GCF_963921795.1. Taxonomy (NCBI): domain Eukaryota; kingdom Metazoa; phylum Chordata; class Actinopteri; order Myctophiformes; family Myctophidae; genus Nannobrachium; species Nannobrachium achirus. The sequence goes on from NC_137823.1 coordinate 58,147,862, forward strand.
GTTGGAACTGTTACCCCCGCGACCCGATTCTGGATAAGCGGTTGAAGATGGATGGATGGATGGATGGATCGTCCTCCGTCATGCACTGGGATCAATTCACCTTGTATTTGCCGAGCTGCATATCCGGTACCACTTAACTCATTCCCTGCTAGGCCCGATAGTCCCAAGAATATGCTAATGTCCCTCCCTGCCAGGCCCTATAATCCCGAGAATTTCCTGTTTTTTCCGAAATTGCGAAATTGCATGTTTAACCCCCATAGTAACCCCATCTTTCAAACATGGCAGCCATCTTTGTTTACATTTTAGGCTGCTAGTTCATGAATGCCTGAACGGATTTCCATTCGGATTTTTTTGTTTGAAAGCTGTGAGCAATGTACACACACGTGGTGCATGATCTAGGCATGGACATGACATTATCAGTGCACATGAATTACTTGGAAGTCTATGGAGACAGAGGCATATGAAAGTACGAAGGTATTTGCAAATGGCGGGGTATGAGTTAAACTAGAGATGCACCGATCAGGTTTTTTGGGGCCGATACCGATCACCGATCAGCTGGAATCAATATCTGCCGATACCGATATTACCGATCGATCAAAGCACCGATATTACCACCGATATTACCGATCGATCACAGCGTGAAATCCATAAATTCTTCTATTGTGTCACTGTCGGAGCATTTATATATTTAATGATTCCTCTTACACAACATTGACATTGTATATATTAATTCAATTCAACTTTATATTTTAAGGTCATGATTTGATTCGATTCTCAATATGATATATTATCGTAAATCATTTTAGTCCTAGGAAAATTCCTCCTCAAGAAAAACAAAACAAAAAGGTTTTCTCATAAAGACAGTGGCAATATTGTCTATCCTTCATTATTTTCAAGGTTATTTGGCTATAATGGTTAATAGCAACAATAATAGGCCAAATAGGCCCTTAAGATTTTCTGTACACTATATACATATTTGGGGTCCTTGCTCTTGGCATGAAAATGTTTGAGAACCACTGTTCTTAAACAATATCAGACAACAACATTTCTGTTTGACTGACCTTCCCAGTTTTTTATTTTTATAGACCTGTTTGCTGGAAAAAACAGGATATGGCAACACTTTTTATAGACCTGTTTGCTTGTTTCTGTCGCAGAAACTAAATGGCAACGCGTCATCCTCCTTACATCTAGTGCTAACGGTTAGCACCTGTGGAAATGACTGTTTTAAACTATATAAGGGAACTACAAACGTTATCCTTAGATCGACAACAACTACCTCCAACTGTTGTCCTCCAATGACTTTGGAATTATGTTTTTTGGAATTAAGTTTAACATCAACGTTACAGCCTCTCTCTCTTCTCTCACGTCGCAGAGAGAGAGAGAGAGAGAGAGAGAGAGAGAGAGAGAGAGAGAGAGAGAGAGACGAGCGGAGCCTCGTTAACCCAAAGAGAGAGAGAGAGAGAGAGAGAGACACGAGCGGAGCCTCGTTAACCCAAAGAGAGAGAGAGAGAGAGAGACAGACACGAGCGGAGCCTCGTTAACCCAACACAGCTGAAAACGCATTCATCTGATCACTCAAATCGTGGATTTTACTTTGAGAAGTCAACACCTACAAAGGTAGAAGTAGGCTACTATTTCCAATGGTGTATCCAATATGTTTAAAACAAACAACTTTCATCTCACTCTGTCCCCCTTTCTTCGGTGCATGTCTGTGTGTGGTGTGGGAGGAGGGGGGGGATTAAGTGGCTCACAGACAGAAGTGAACATGGAGCCGCACGCACGCACGCACACACACACACACACACACACACACACACACACACACACACACACACACAAGAGAAGAGAGGAGAACAGAGCTCTCCTTCGTCAGAAGCACGCATGCACAACGCGCACGTGAATCGAACGTCAACGTCCCTTTTGCTTCAATCCCTTGATCGGCTCGCTTTGATCCAATTATGGAAACACCGATCAAAACCGATATGGCCTTGATCGGCCGATCTGATATCGGAACCGATCAATCGGTTCACCTCTAAGTTAAACCCTCTATTGGTAAAACATACATATTTCATATACTTATTTTTTTCACTCTCTACCAAATCTCTGCCAAAAAAGAGCCGATCTACAAGCCACTGGGCTTGTAGATCTGCTATTTTGTGGCAAATGTTCTGCCCCAGGATAATGGATGATGGGGATATTTTGATTATCGCGATATCGTAAATCGCGATTTCTTTGGTCACAATAATCGTGATATGAAATGTTCTTATCGTCCCATCCCTAGTGTGTACCTGTGCCCTGCAGCTGCTAAACACAACTGCTGCTCCTTTCTGTTTCCTCTTTGTTTCTCACCTCGGGGCTAATCTTGATTCCTGACTCAGCTCTCCCTCCCTGTGTGTGTGTGTGTGTGTGTGCGTGTGTGCGTGTGTGTGTGTGCGTGTGTGTGTGTGTGTGTGCGTGTGCGTGTTCACAGAGCTACAGCGTTCCTGGAGACCCTGGAGATGTCGTCAGAGACGGAGGCCATGTGGAAAACTCTCAGCAAACTGTCTCTGGAGGCACGCCAGCTACACATCGCCGAGAGGTACACACTTGGTTGCTGAAAATAGCAGATCTACAAGCTCACAACGCGTCGCAGCGCGACGCGTTGTGAGCTTGTAGATCGGCTATTTTCAGCATGCAACATAGGAGAGCAACCAAACGTAAAATGACTCTCTTCTCCCCAACATTTTAGTATAGTTTTTATTTTATTGACGAAATTGTCAATATATTTAGTCTTAGTTTTAGTCATCACAGCTTAGTTTTTATTTTGTTTTTATTTCATTTTCGTCAGTGAAAAAAACGCAGTCGACAAACATTTTTCGTCATAGTTTTAGTCGACAAAATCGACACTGACACACACACACACACACACACACACACACACACACACACACACACACACACGCACACTGCATCTCACAAGCGTGTATCAAAACACCATCCCACTTCCAGCCGTGGAAGCTTGTGATAGGCTGAACCGGACCGGAGGTAGGGAGTGCTCCGTTGTGTTCGCCTGGACCGCGCGGAAGTGCCGAAAAGTCTGGGGGGGGGGGCGAAGATTTACTATTCCGTCCATAACGGCACATAACTCGGTAACGGCGCTGAGCCGGCTCATGCGACCGTCACAACGCTCGACACGGCGACTCGCTCGCTCGGCGGTGTCTCACGTGGCTCATGGTCGCCTGAGACGGCGCGCCTCCGTCATCTCCACCGAGAACGAGCGCTCCACCCTTGGTCCATTGTTGGAACTGGGATGGTGTTATGATTCACGTGATTCACATCTCACAAGCGTCTCTCCTGTGATAGGCTGTAGTTTGGCAGGGATTGCTCCTCTGCTAATGCCTACAGAGACCATGTTCACCTGGCGGCCATGTTTGAAAGTTGCACACTCTCTACATTTGGGTGTTTTTCTATTTGCATTCCGTTTTGCTATTAACACTTCTGATGCCAATTACCTACATCCTAGCCTGACACTCAGCCTGAATTGACATTTCTTTTCACTTCATTATTCAGTCTGAGGTCGCTTCCCCCCAGGGCGATTGCAGGGATGGGCGTTGCCAAAAAGAGGCAGTCTTCAGCGATTGGTTCACCGACCAACACATGACATAGTGTTGTTATGTTTGCCTGGCTGGCTAGTGGCTAGCTAGCCTGTTGCTTGCTAGTGCTACTGTACTTGCTAACCAAAGAAACAGTCAGAATAGGAGCACTACGAACTAGTAATCAAACACAACATAACATGCCTGCTACTGGTGTTTCATAGCGAGATCGATACGATCGCATTTTACCGCAATTTACCGCGGCGCGGTACGGTACGGCGGCGGCGCTGGTTTACTTGGAAACGCATATGAGTTCTGGGAAACCCCCACCCACGCTGATCACAAGACGCTGATTCACGACGCTGATTCGCCGTACGGATTTTCAACCGAGGCAGGCCTCCTCAATGAGAGCGATTCTAGACCTGAATCGCCGAAACAAAAAAATTAAAGGGGTGTGGCTAGCGATTCAGGGTCTGGAACTAGGCTACCTACATCCAGGAATGTGTTTAGAATTACCGCGGCGAGAGGCCATGGCCCCGTTATCAAGTCCAGGGACATGCTGTAGTAGCGTACCTCATTATGCAAAATATGTCATCTATCTCTGCTAATTAAGTCGGGTTTAACTCATACATTTCTTCTCCAGTTCAATATTTGTTTGGATTGATCTGTGATCAGTAAATGTAAATGTAGGGCAGGGGTCTTCAACAGGGGGTCCGGGACCCCTAGGGGGTCCTCAGAGTTATTACAGGGGGTCCTCCAAATCTGTGTGTCATACCGCGAGGCGTTGTGAGCTTGTAGATCGGCTATTTTCGGCAAAGAGCTTTGGTGTAGAGGGGAAAAAGAGCAGACTAATTACAGAATGAAAGGCCAAGTTTATTAACAGTTCAAGTGGTTAAACATCTGGAAACACAAATTTACATGAATCCAAAATACACTGATGATTGTGCTGTCAAACAATGAAACTCCATGGAATCTATGAACAGGTTGTGGGGGTCCCTGCTTCATCTCTCTCTCAACTAAGGGGTCCTTGGCCTGAAAAACGTTGAAGACCCCAGTTGTAGGGATTTATTTTCTTTCTTCTTTTCTTCCTGTCTTCCTTTCCTTCCCCTTTCTCTCCATTTCCAGGTGTTTTGCTGCCTTAGGGGACGTCTCTACTGTCCGGTTCCTCAGTGAAACCAACCTGATTGCTGACAGGATATCAAAGGAAACGGTATGTAACGTACTGTCTGCATTCAGGCTCACATACACATACACTAGACTTATACTAACACACATACACAGAGCCCCAGATCTAACAACCTGATTGGCTGATACAGTATAACTACCAATTAGGGTAGTGGAGCAGAAAGCTATGCGTAGAATTGAGCTGGCAGATTGGCCTTGTTCTCATTGTTCTAACAGAGGTGCATATCACCTGACGCACGCACGCGCGCACGCATGCACACACACACACACACACACACACACACACACACACACACACACACACACACACACACACACACACACACACACACACACACACCTACACACACACACACACACACACACACACACACACACACACACACACACACACACAGAGCACCCTGTACCAACTCAGCTCACAGGCCTACTGTATAATCAATGCACCAGTTTCATGGTTATTAAAACATGGCATCCTTGCCCCCCCCCCTCTACAGCCCATATTTAGAATTGGAATTTGATTTGTGTGCGTGTGTGCGTGTGTGCGTGTGTGTGTGTGTGTGTGTGTGTGCGTGCGTGTGTGTGTGTGTGTGTGTGTGTGTGCGCGCGCACTTGTGTGTTCTGTCTAGGGAGGAGATGGAACAGAGTTCTTCCAGGTCCAAGCCCGTCTGGCCATGCTGGACAAGAACTTTAAGCTGGCAGAGATGTACTACTTGGAGCAGGTATGATACACGGCCTGGAATTTTGTCGTTTTAGGGGCAAGGCCACTTGGCCTTTGGTGTTGTCCATTTTTGCCAGGGCAGGAAGGCAGGACAGGAAGGCCATCGTATAAAACATGATTTTTGTCCATTGAAATAGATAAATGATGGTATTTACAATCTGACCCATGCTCAGCCCTGTACCAATCAAAGTCACTGGATTGGTTTAAAGATGGGGACTTGGGGGAGAATCTCAACAAAAGATACCGGTGTCTAGTACTGTCTACATGACAAGAGACACCGGTATCTACTGTCTATATATTGACAAGAAAGAGACAGAGGAGAAAGTGGTTTGAGTGGCACAAGGCCAAACTGAGGGGCAACGGCGGCCATGGCCTTGACTCCGGGAGGTGAAAACGGGAGGAATTTAGACACGGCCCGTGTCACTCCGTGTGTAACAAACAAACGGTTTGTTTTGTGGGCTAACATGGATGTAAAGCGACAGGGGAAAGTGTTAAATTGGAGGACGATATGGACCTAGAACGTCATAATCTATTCGCATTTATTGTCTGACCCGTTTCCATTCACTTATGCGCATTTAGTTTATTCAATAAAGGCTCAAAATCCTCCTCCTCCAAGCGGATAATCTTTTTTCCGGATAATGAAAGTTTATTCGCATTTTGAAGTGTTTCCATAAAAACATTTAGCGAATAAGCCGTTAATGCGCAAAAAGTGGCTTTATGGAAACGCCACTATTGGCTCACTCATATTACTACACAGTCAATTCCTCGGTGTTCATTTTAACTCTATGTACAACTGGAACCAAATGAAGGGTCCATTTGGTTAGACAGATGAACAGAGAAATGGACTGATACTGTAGTTCAGCTGTAGTCTCACATAGTCAGACTAAATTAATTGAATGGCCTTGGATTTAAAGATCACCAGATGTATCCATAGGTGGAGATCTCCAATCATCTGGCTACGCAAGCCTAATTTGACTGAGGCATCCATCTTTTTCAGTGTACGTTGTCACATGTCTCCCACAGAATGCCATCGATGAGGTGATTGAGATGTACCAGGAACTGCACATGTGGGACAACTGCATCGCTGTGGCTGAAGCCAAGGTAAAGAAGGATTCAACTGCTTTCTCTGATGAAAGAGAACCCTCAATGGGAACAACTTATTTTACTTTGTTTGTTATCCCACGTTTTTTGCAACCCATTTTTCTCACCCGGTGACTACCTAACCTGTAGTCCTGGTTTCCGCTCTCCCCCTGCCGCGCCAGGGGACATTGGGGAGCACCTGGCTGGCAAGGGGGAGGTAGTATAGAAACCAGGACTACTGCATGTTTTTGTGTGAGGGCCTATGCCCAAGGAGACACGGGGAGAACATGCAAACTCACCATAAAAAAGTGGTTAAATTAAATATAAATATTGCAACCCACCACACCGAGCCTAACCGCCCCCCACCCCACTCTGCATGCAGGGCCACCCTGAGCTGGACAGCCTGCGTCGGAGCTACTACCAGTGGCTGACAGAGACAGGCCAGGACGAGAGGGCGGGCGAGCTGAAGGAAGAGGAGGGCGACTACCAGGGCGCCGTCAACCTCTACCTGAAGGCCGGCCTCCCCGCCAAGGCCGCCCGCCTGGCCATCAGCCGCCCAGAGCTGGCCGCCAACAGCGACGCCGTGGGACGCATCGCCGCCGCTCTCATCAAAGGGGAGTTCTACGAGAGGGTGCGTGTTGTGTCCTTGAGCTTTCGCCCTTTAATATTCATACTGTCGTTGTCTGGCATAGTCCGGGCGTTTATTATTCATACTGTCGCTGTCTGGCATAGTCCGGGCCTTTTCGGGCAGTGCTTTGATGGAATCATGCACGATTATGCTACGATAAAAGTATGAAATTTGGCACACAGTTAGAACATGCCATATGGTACATTTTTGGCTATAGGGACATCGCAGATTTGTCTTGGTAAACTTGTGGGAGCCAATCAAAAAATACATCTGCTTTAAGTAGCATGTGAGGGGTCAAACTAGGGATTCTGAATCCAATGCAAGCATTTGTTTTGCATGAAAAAGATTCCTTGGGCTAAAAACTGCCCCCATAAAACTATGGTTTAGTGATGAGTCATTACTTGTCTGATTGACTCAGCAGCGCCTTCAGTTCTGACGCGCAGGTTGAGCAACAGCCATTTCCAGTGTATTAACCAGCACATTGGAATGGCTCATTGCGTCTCACTACCTGTCCAGTCCACAGCCCAGCTGTCTTTTATTTTTTTATTTTTTATGACTTTATTTTTCAATTTTCAAATTTTTCAACAACATCACATACAAACAACCCCATCCACCCACCCGCCCCACCCCCCCTAGGCTAAAAAGAAAACACAGAAAACAGACAATATACAAACAGAACATGAAAACAAAAACAAACGTAAGCAGTAGGACAGGATATTACATTACACTCTTGGACAGGGACAACTCCCGCCACCTTCATACAACAGTGGCTTCAAAAAGACAGAGTAGATAAGCACAGTACAATCTGATACTTAGTTAAAGGGATGTTCCTCAGCAAAGGCAATAAGAGGGGTCCAAGCTAGGACAAAGTTCTTGCTGGCTCCCTTGACTTTATACCTGAGTTTCTCTAACGGTATGAAGGAGAGGACCTCCTTCAGCCATTGTGAGAAAGAGGGCGGCTTTTTGGATTTCCAATTAAGAAGAATTAGTCTGCGAGCCAGCAGGGAGGCAAATGCCACCGCATTCGATTGAGGAGGTGTGACTGAGCAATCGGGGGGAATTATGCCAAAAATGGCTGTGTGGAAAGAAGGAGTTATTTCTGTTCCACATATACGTGAGAGCATATCGAATATTTCTCTCCAGTAGTTCTCCAGCTTAGGGCATGTCCAGAACAAGTGGCCTAATGAGGCTGGGGTCTGGCTACATCTCGGGCAGCCAGGGTCCGGAATGTTGAATAATCTGGCCAGCTTTTCCCCTGAATAGTGGAGTCTGTGTAGTATTTTAAATTGAATCAGACCATGGCGTATGCACATGGAAGACGAGTGAATGCGTTGTAGACTGCTCTCCCACATCTCCTCTGAAAACTCTTCACCCAGATCTCTCTCCCAGGCAGTCTTCGCCTTATCCCAAGTTACCTGTTTCAGGTCACCTATGTAAGAATAAATCATAGACACTTGTTTTTTGTCAGAGGGGCGAAATTCTAGAATAACATCCAAATGGTTCTTGGGTGGCATGTATGGGTATGAAGTAAACATTTTCTGGGTGAAACTACGGATCTGAAAGAACCTAAAGCGATGGGTCCTGGGTATATCGTGATCTGCACAAAGCGTTTCAAAAGAGATGAACGCATCATCCGGAAACAGGTCACTAAAGAACACCAATCCATTCCGATGCCAACACTGAAATGCATTATCCATCACAGATGGGGGGAAGAGAGGATTGTTGAGCACAGGGAGAAACCTACTTGGCTGTCTTAACCCAAAATGTTTCCTAAACTGTAGCCATATTTTGAGTGAGGATTTAACCACCGGGTTTGTGGGCTGTGTGATTTGGCCGAATGGTAAAGGAGAGGTGAGCATTGGCAGAGGTTTGGATAGTAACTCCATGTGAACCCAGTGTGGGCCCTGTTCGTGTTCATATGTGTATCTCCAATATGGAAACTTAGCAATATTCGCCGCCCAGTAATACCAGAGGAAGTTGGGTAGTCCCAGGCCCCCAGCATCTCTAGGGACTTCTAGATACCTTTTTTTCATTCTGGGGTTCTTGTTATTCCAAATAAAGGATGAAATTAATCTGTCTAATTGTTTAAACGTTGCTTTAGATATGAATATAGGGATCATTTGGAAGAGATAGAGAAATCTGGGTAGAATTGTCATTTTAACTATATTAATGCGACCAGCTAATGAAATCGGTAGTGTCGACCATCTCTTGAAGTCTTGTGTTGTTCGTTCAGTCAGCGTTTTGAAATTATAATTATATAGTTCCTCCATTGTATTAGTGACTCTCACTCCTAAATAAGTGAATGCTTTAAGTTCAAGTTTAAATGGGAAATTGGAGTAAACTTCGTCTGTGTGAGTGATTGGAAAAAGTACACTTTTTGAATAGTTTAGCTTGTAACCTGACAGGTGGCCAAAGTTCTCCAGAGTAAGTAATACTTTTGGTATCGACTGTGCCGGGTTGGATATATACAGAAGTAGGTCGTCCGCATATAGCGATAGCTTATGAATTCTGCCCCCTCTAGAGATACCCTTAATGTCGTCATCTGTCCGAATAGCTATAGCAAGAGGTTCAATCGCTAAATCGAACAGGAATGGGGAGAGTCCACAACCCTGCCTGCAGGACCTATAAAGTGGGAAATAATCAGAAATGTTGTTATTCGTCCGTACAGCAGCCATGGGTGACTTACATATTATTTTAATCCAGGTTAGAAACGACGGACCGAACCCAAATCTCTCCAGAACTGTAAATAGATACTGCCATTCAACGCGGTCGAATGCTTTGGCGGCGTCAAGCGAGATCACGACCTCTGTGACCTTTGTGACCTTTGACTGATTTTCAGAATGGGGTGTATATAGGATGTTAAACAAGCGACGCATGTTGTAAAATGACTGACGGCCTGGAATAAAACCTGTTTGATCATGAGAAATTACTGATGGAATCACCGATTCAATACGGGTGGCTAATATTTTAGTGAGGATTTTGTAGTCACAATTTAACAAGCTTATTGGACGGTAGGAGCCGCATGATAAGGGGTCTTTGTCTTTTTTAAGCAGTATCGATATGATGGCCTGCGTCATAGTTTGAGGTAGGTGACACTGCTCAAATATTTCCATGTATAATTGACTGAGAATCGGAGCTAATTTATCAGCGAATTCCTTATATATTTCGATCGAAAAGCCATCAGGCCCCGGCGCTTTGCCACTCTGCATTGATTTGATTGCTTTTAGAACTTCGGCTGCCGATATCTCTTTATCTATCCACTTTTGTTCCTCTGGAGAAATCTCTGGTATAATTAAGCCGTCTAAGAACGCTTCGACACTTAGTGGGTCAGCAGGTGGTTCTGATGTATAGAGGGTTGTATAGAATTGTTTAAACTGGTCATTTATTTCTATTGGATTAGTGGTCTTCTCCCCTGTTGCCGTTATGATTTCAGGGATGGCGCTATTAGCTGCCGCCTGTCTTATCTGATGCGCTAATAATTTCCCCGATTTTTCACCATGTTCGTAAAATTTCTGTCTAGATTTGAAGAACAGCCTCTCTGTGTTCTTAATAGTGAGGCTGTCATGTTCTGTCTTTAACAGTAGTTTTTCTCTGTAGAGTTCAGGTGTTGGGGCGTCTGCATATAAACGGTCCACTTCTGCTATTTTGTCAGTCAAGTCGTTCAAGCGTTGTTTGTATTTTTTCCTCTCGTGGGCTGTATAGGATATGATCTGGCCTCTAAGAAAAGCTTTAAGAGCCTCCCATACTATAGATAGCGACATGTCAGGAGTCTGGTTTATTTCCAAGAAGAAAACAATCTGTTGAGAAATTAGCTTTTTAAAGGATTCTCTAGACAGCATCATAGGATCAAACCTCCAGGTGCGTTGGGGTCTGACGCATTCTGGGAAGTTAATGTCCAGTTGTACCGGACTATGGTCAGATATGACAATGCTATTGTATTTACTGTCCTTTACTAGAGGGAGAGTTCTATTATCTAAAAAAAAAATCAATCCTACTGTACGAATGATGCACAGGTGAGAAGAATGAATATTGTTTAGTAGCAGGGTTGTTTTTCCGCCATGGGTCAAATAATGCATACGCTTCTATAAATGACTGAATAACAGCTCCGGCTCTTGAGATCTTACTATTCGGTTTGGGATTAGATCTGTCTTGTTGAGGTCCTAGAACAAGATTAAAATCCCCTCCCCAATAGAGCTGGTATTTATTAAGGTCAGGGAGTATTGCTATAAATTTAGTGAAAAAGGCTGGGTCGTCCCAATTGGGACCGTATATATTAGCTAGGGCCACACAGGTGCCATAAAGAGTACCTGTCACTACCACATATCTCCCCTTAGAGTCAGCTATAGTCTGTTGTGGGACAAATGGAACACCTCTTCGGATTAGGATAGCTGTACCTCGTGTCCTACTGTCATTCTTAGAGCAGAAGATTTGGCCTATCCAGGCTTTCTTTAGCTTTGCATGATCACTAAGGCCCAAATGAGTCTCCTGTAAAAACATTATGTCTGAGCTCAGCGATTTTAGGTGAGCAAAGACCCTACTGCGCTTTATCGGGTTATGGATTCCCTTAATATTCCAGCTTATAAAGCGAAGATGTCCTGTATTTGGAGTATTAGCCATTGGGTCTTAACATTGGTGAATAGATGGGCGAGGTGTCCCTGACCAAAAGTGCGAACTTGAGAAGGAAAAAAGTTAGTCCCTGCTTACAAACAACACAACAAAAAAAAACGAGCCTATAAACCCTATGCTGATCAACTAAACCCCTAGAGATCGCATACCCCATTGCTGCTATCTAGCTGTCAAGCTATCTAAAATGCAACAACAAAAAAGCACAAGTTCCAGGTCCAAAACAAAAACAAATAATACTGTAACGTCCCGTAAACCGAGCAGGGGGCCCGCCCCCCAGCCCGGCAGGCAGGGCGAGCAGCAGACAACGCCAGGAGAGCCAACTCTCCCAGCGTCACCCGCCCCGCCCCCCGAGCCCAGGGCCGAGACCCCCACCCGGCCCACCAAACGCCACTATATACATTAGTCTGCCAATTAAGAACATTGAATTCTCTCCTTAAGGTGGAGGAAGATGGAGAAAACAACACCAGTAAAAGAGAAGTTAAATAAAAAGCTGGGCCACAAAACCGCATACTGTATAGCCAGGGCCTTTGTGGCGTTCTGAAAATAAAATGAAGTAGCAACAGCACTACAGTGAGATAAGTGAAATTAAATTAAATATAGAAAGAGAAATGTGTGTGCATGTGTGCACGCACATATACGCGCGCGCACGCACATACACACACTCATATGCATCCACACATTCAAAGAAATAATATATACTGTATTAGGTCAAGTACTACACTGTAAGCTGTGCTACGTGAATGTTCTATAAGGCCTGTAGGTATTGTCTTTTAGTACAAAAGAGAGAAGGAAAAGGAAGAAATAAATACAAATTAAAATGATAAAGACTGTAATAAAGCCAGTATTATTAAAAAAATAACAATAATAATAATAACATTAATAATAAAGTGCCACAGATTGATAATATATAATATGGTAATATATATGATTAGTGCCTCATATAATCAGAAGCATTGGGCAATCAAATAGGCTGAGATTAATTAGAACCAGTAAATAATAAATAATGTGTCCATCTTATAACGGGTAGTATTGGAACTCCCCAAACAGGGAATTCAACCGGGTGGCCAAATCAGTGCAATGGGAGCTATTAAATCAAAATGAAGACTGACATGCAGCCCAATATCCACTAGGTGGGGCGCTCGTTCTCTGATCCAGTGGGTCAAAGGCCCCAAGCTAGATATAGAGTAGAATAGGTACACGTGGCTCAGACCCGTTGGCAAACGTCAGATCGGGTCGTGGTTTTCCCAGCGGTTTCGGGTCGTGATTTTCCCAACGGCTTCGGGTCGCGGTTATCCAACGGCCTCGAGCGCAAAGGTGGGTGCGCGCGGCCGGGCCAGAGCCACGTGAGCGGCCGGAGCCGGAAACAGTATCACGTCACCAGAAGCACACGCATGTAGCCGGAAGAGGAAATGGAAACAATTTAGATGGAATAGCAGCCACCTCGTGTAATATAGGGGCCCGTGTGTAAACATAGCATTAGCATAGCATAGCATTAGCATCGTTAGCATAACATTAGCAACGTTAGCATAGCATTAGCAACGTTAGCTCCCATAGGCCGTGTGTTTGTTTGGAACGTTACAGATGGACATCAAGCGATCGAGAGAAAGTAAAAGAAAAGTAAAAAGTATACTGTGAATCACAAAACTTAAGTAAAAGCATGAATATAACCCCCCCCCCATCCCTCCCGCCCCCAGTAAGAAATGAGCCAACTAAGAAAGGCATGAGTAACACATTACACAGTTAGCCGACAATAATAATAAAATAAAATAAAACAAATGAATATTATAAGGGCTGTATTGTTCTAGTGATTATCAGAACGTGAAGCAGTCATCTTTATGCCCTTAAAAGCAAGGTTAACTGTGCATATGAACCAAAACAGCCAAACCTAGCTCCTTCTTGGTAGGGAATTAATCCACTGGTGGTGGGGTCGGGGTGCTGGGTGTCCATCCGTTCACGAACTCCAGGGCTCGGGAAGCATCGGCGAAGGAGTGCTGGGGCTCCCCCGGGAGGGAAATCCGTAGGGTGGCGGGGAAGTAGAGCCTGGTCTCAGCTCCGCTGATTTTCTTCACCTTCTGGCGTACTTCTTTGAAAGCAGATCTCTTCTCCCTCACGGATTTGGTGTAGTCAGGCCAGAGGGACAGCTTGTTTCCCTTGTATGTGAAGGGACCTCCTTGGGTAGCTTTGCGTAGCATCTCGTCGCGGTCTCGGGCGTAGTGTACCCTCATAATAAATATACGAGGGGGGTTACCCGGGTTTGGTTTGGGCCGTAGAGATCTGTGGGCTCGGTCCAGCAAGGGTGCCTCAGAAAGTTGGAACACCTCTTTCAGAAGTTCTGAAACAAACTGTGTTGGCTGGTTCAATTCCAAGCCCTCGCTGACTCCAGCCAAAAGGAGGTTATTTCTACGGTTGCGGCTCTCTTCGTCGTCGCATCTGGTTTCTAGCCGTTGCACATCTTGCTTAAGCCGGTCCACCGTGGCCTGAAGCTCCGTGACATTGTCCCCGTTGAAAGTAGCCGATTTCTCCAGCTCCGTGAGGCGTACATCATGAGCGCTCAGCGTGGTCTGCAGGCCGTCAATAGAGGCACCCAGCTCGTGTTTCACAGACCTAATTTCAGCATGTAGATCTTTGTTGGCCGACTCTATTTTGGCGAAAACAGACTCCTTGAGCGATTCCAATGCTTTTGTTAGCATTTCTGGTGTGAGTGTGCCGCCTGGCTCTCCCATCTTGTTTGGGCTCGGAGATTTAGCTTTTGTAGGATGCTCGTTAGCATTAGCCAAACCTTGAGACTTTGCAGCAGCTTGGGTCTTGCTTCTGGTCACTACAGTTCCATCATTGCGATTCATTTGTGTCTAAATCACTTAATAAAGTTCAGAGATAAGTTTTGTTGTTTCAAAATATAGATTTGGCAGATTTTAAAGTAAAATATGAATTGGACCCTGCGGAGCTTGCAGGAGACGCGTCTACATGCCTTGGCTGCTCAACAGCGCCCCCAGCCCAGCTGTCTTAAGGGGAACACACACCGGACGCGGAGGCGGCGCAGAGGCGGCGCAGAGGCGGCGCGGAGGCGGCGCGGAGGCGGCGCGGAGGCGGCGCGTAAAAAAATATGGCCCCGTTATTTTCAATGAAGTAACCCACACCAGCGGCGTCAGACGCGCGCAACCGCGGGTCTGCCGCCTCGCCTGCTGCGCCGATACGCCACTGTTCTATTTGTCCAGCGTTGCCGCGCGTTGAACATGTTCTCCCATGCTTCTCCCCACCGGGGGAAATGGATGTGCTGTGTGGCAGCGCGCCGCATCCAGTTGGGGTTACCGCGCAGCACTTCACGTGCGTCGATACCACGATGCGACGCTGCGCAGCCGTCCACGTTCAGTGTGTGCTCCCCTTGAGCTGTTTGACCACACACACACGCACGCACGCACGCACGCACGCACACACACACACACACACACACGCACACACACACACACACACCAACCATTCAATCAGATTCACCCCCTTTTCTCTACTTGGCTCTGTCTCTCCTATCTGCCCTTTATCAACTCTTTTGTCCTTTCTGTGTTCGTCCACTTTACCTTCGTCATCCTTCTGTCCTCCTCTCGCCCTCCCCTTGCTTTTCTTGCCCCCCCCCCCCCTCCACCCCCCCCCCCCCCCCCCACCCTGTCTGCTAACAGCTGCTGGTAGAGGTGTCGCTGTGCCTGTGCACAGGCGCTTCCCAAGGGGGGGGGGGGTGGAAGTGGGACTGAGTTACTATAGGGCCCAAGGTGGAGGGGCCCTAGTAACTTTAGCTATTGAAAAATAGCAGATATACAAGCTCACAGCGCGGCACCGAGTGCCGCGCTGCGAGCTTGTAGATCTGCTATTTTTGAAAAGTCGTGAAAATGTGTGCAAATCTTTGAATATATGTATTTTTTTAAGCGAACATTTGTAACTCAAATGTTGCTTCTGGGGGCGGTCCCTGGAACGAAATATTTTGAGATGGGGGTCCGTGGCCAAATACATATCATTTTGGGGTTCCTTGACATGAAAGTTTTGAGCACCACTGACATGGAAACATAGCTTTCTTGCACACATTTTCACGATTTTTCAAAAATAGCGCTGTGAGCTTGTATATCTGCTATTTTTCAATGGTTAACATTCATGGGGGGCCCGCAGTGAATCCTTGTACCCAGGGCCCAGAATTTGGTGTGACGCCCCTGCCTGTGCAGGATGCCTGGGAGAACCAGGCCTTCTTTTCTCCCTCTTTTCCATGTCTTTCTCTTACCACCCGCCCCTCGCTCCGCTCTCTCTCTCTCTCTCTCTCTCTCTCTCTCTCTCTCTCTCTCTCTCTCTCTCTCTCTCTCTCTCTATCTCTCTCTCTCTCTCTCTCTCTCTCTCTCTCTCTCTCTCCATCTGTGCACACATTTCTCTCCACGTCTCTCAGTCTCAAGCCATCTGCATAAGAACGTTATTATTCTGTGCTGCCAACAACCATCTGTGTTTGTGTATCTGAGGTGAGAAACACAGGCAGGCACATGGAAGGTAGGGTGGGGAAAAGTCCAGCACTTAAAAGTTTTCTCTTTTGCACCGTTTGCGACCGCAATGCGATTGTGCTTCTCTAACTCAACCCCTCTCCCCCCACACACACACACTGCTTTCAGGCTGGAGATCTCTACGAGACCATCAGGAACAACCAGCGTGCTCTGGAGTGCTACCGCAAAGGAAACGCCTTCAGGAAAGGTAGACAAACGGATGTGCTGAGATGCCCGTAGCGTTCAAGCTAGTACTAAAAAGAAGGCATCCTGAAGTCAAAAATAAATAATTACAGTATATTACGTTTTTCATGGAGCTTACATTTTATGATTTGATTTGTTGAACCCGCAGAGCAGCGGTTCTCAACCTGTGGGTCGGGACACCCAGGGGGGTCCCCAAATTATTTTGGGGGGTCCCCAGATGATTAACTTAATGTGCTCATTGTTTTCTTACTCACCAGTAAACAAATCACCATAACGTTTAAGCATATAGAGGGTATCTGCACATTTCTAAAGTGACAATCTAAGGACTTTTTAATACCTCTAAAATGACAAATTAAACATTGGCCAAATTGTCAAATATTAGAGGCAGAAATTATGAAAATAGCCGATCTACATGCTCACAACGCCTCGCGTAGATCTGCTATTTAGAACTGGTTATACAAAATGTAATTCATCAACTCTTAGTTCTCGTCAGGGTAGGGGGTCCCCAGTTAAAACATGATTATTTTGGGGGTCACGGCCTAATAAGGTTTGAGAACCCCTTCCCTAGAGTGCCTCTAAGTTTGAACAGTGCGAAGGTGTGTGTACGGATGCGACAATAGGGCTGTCACGATATGACATTTTACATGACGATTAATTGTCACTCAAATAATTGGCGATTAACGATTTAATAGTGTTTTTGTCGTTGATAATTACATTTCTGTTTGGCTTTTAGGCTTTAAAGTTGTACATGGTAGATATGACACATAACCTAAATATACAAAGAAATTACTGACATATTTGACAACTTTATACTTAAAAAATAACATTGATAGTGGAAATAGCCGATCTACAAGCTCACAACGCGTCGCGATGCGACGCGTTGTGAGCTTGTAGATCTGCTATTTCCACTATTTCTGTAAATGTTTGTAAATGTATGAACATTTTTCAACATTCACGATTATGACGATTATGACAAAATATTTGCGATTATGTCAAATAATTGCGATTAGACGATTATGTAATAATTGTGACAGCCCTAGTGACAACACTCGCTGCAACGACCTGACGTCTCCTCTCCGTGTGTCCTCAGCGGTGGAGCTGGCTCGCAGCGCCTTCCCCGCAGATGTGGTCAAATTGGAGGAGGCCTGGGGGGACTACCTGGTCCAACAGAAACAGATGGACGCTGCCATCAACCACTTCATCGAGGCCGGGTAACCTGCTGTCTGGGGGAAGGGGAGGTGGAGGGGAAAAGGGAGATGATGGAGACAGGTGGAGGAATGGAAAAATGGGAGGATAGTGGAGCTGTGGGGTGGGTGCGGAGAGAGAGAGAGAGAGAGAGATTGTTGGAGTGATGGAAGCGGGAGGGGAGCAACAGCTGTACAGCATAGATAGACAAGCATAAAATCACTGTACAGACCATCAGGGGTGTCGCACCAAATTCTGGGCCCTGGGTACAAGGATTCACTTCAATTATTTTGTGCTTTAACTATTGAAAAATAGCAGATATACAAGCTCACAGCGTGGCACGCTGTGAGCTTGTATATCTGCTATTTTTCAATAGTTAGAGCTTGTAGATCTGCTATAACCTAAGATATGACACATAACCGTAGATATGACACATGACCTAAATTTACAAAGAAATTACTGACATATTTGACAACTTTACACTTGAAAAATAACATTGAGAGTGCGCACAGTGTGATAGTATGCTGGGAGAGAGTGCAGCGGTGTGAGGGCAGACGTGACTGTGTTGATGAAGTGAGTTAAAACGGCTTAATTGAAAGGCTAATCACATCGAGAGCTGCTCTGCTGTTCATTAAGCCGCCATGCTCAGTTCTCCAGGGCATGGGAACACTTACACTGACACACACACACACACACACACACACACACACACACACACACACACACACACACACACACACACACACACACACACACACAGTCTCCTGAGTCTACCCTGGGACTAACGTATCGCACATCTCCTCTCCTCTCCTCCTAGCTGCTCTCTGAAGGCCATCGAGGCGGCCATCGGTGCGCGGCAGTGGAAGAAGGCGGTGCACATCCTGGAGTTGCAGGAGGACGCGTCAGCGGGGAAATACTACCTGAGGATAGCCCAGCACTATGCCTCCCTGCAAGACTATGAGGTGAGTCATGGGTAAGGATGGAGCCCTTAAGAAGGGTAGCTCGATAACCCGATAACAGATTTATTGAGTACCCGGTATCAATAAGGTTTGGGCTTATCAAGCTTGTTATCGAGCATAGCGTCCCATGACATCATGTTTAAACAATCAAGACAAGAGGTGATCAAGAAATAATTACACTACTATTCATAATATAAAGTCATTTAACACTTATTGCACACTAATGAAAGGTTGTTTTAATTATATATTTAATGATAATATGTGTTACTTTTGTCAATTGTCATCTTCATAGATGGTGGTCAGCCACAAACACACAATCGCAACAACTGGCCAATAAAAAAATATACCAGTTATGTTCTGAATTTGTTGTCTCATATCTTTCCACAAAATATTAGAAAACGCTCAACAGTGGGCTCGATAAAAGCTCAGCTCAATAAGCAGGATCAATAAGGTGCTCATTATCAATAAAAATTAACAAGCTCCATCCCTAGTCATGGGTGGATGGACTGGATCTGATGGGGAAGAGAGAGCAGCAAGCACGGTCAGGACCTGGACCAATCAGTGACGTCTGGATTGGGCTTAGATCAGGTCAAACCATGACTAGTCAGATCTGGCCTAGAATATCAACTGATTTCAACCAACATAAATCCTGCCCATGAAAACGGACGTCCTGTCCGTTAACAATAATCCTATAGTCCATAAATGACGTCCTGGTAATGACATCAAGATCATCCCCATATGGGCTGTGATCTGGCCTAGTTCTGAACGTCACCGGAGGACGTTATCTTAACGCCATCATGACGTCATTTGGTTTGCAGGGAAGACCCCTAGAAAGGTTTAGGGTGCCTTGCTCAAAGGAACTTCAGCAACTACGGCAAGCAACACTCAATGTACTGAAGGACTGATGTGTGAAATGAAGTGATGGGAGCAGGGACGTGCTGGGCCCCTGATTCAGCCCGGGAAAAGGAGTTGTAGAGGCCCTCATTGCGCGAGAGAGATCTCTCTCTATAGCGCTGCTGCTACTCAAAGATTTGCCATTTTCAGGTCATGACAAGTGACAAGCCAGTGGGCCAATTACATGAGTTATATTTCGTCATTGTCGGTGGAAACCTTGTATGTCCAAAACCATTTTAAAAATGATTTAGACTAGTGAAAACTGCCGATCTACAAGCACACAACGCCTCGCACCGCGAGGCGTTGTGTGCTTGTAGATCTGCTGTTTTCACTACTTTTGTGCAACAGCCTTGTATGATGAAGCAGGGCTTTGCTTTGCGAAAAAATGTACACATTTGAAACTTGGAGATACGAGGTTTCTGCCAGAAACCTCGTATCTCAGTGAGGTTTCAGTGACGATTTACTTTGTTGGCCGCCCAGCCCCCAAAATGGAACGAAGGCCGACATTTTATTTTTATTTTTTTCCTAATGACCGGCCTGGACCGGCCGGGAATGAACCGGCCGTTCGGGAGTTGTCCCGCTTTTCCCAATGGCCAGCACGTCCCTGGATGGGAGGGTAGGAGCCTGGGAGGGGATGAGAAAAGATTTTATCATAAAGGCCGACCATTGCATGTTTCCCAACTGCACACACAGTAAAACCCTGAGTGTTTATTCAACTCTTGAGTGGGTACAAATGGAACCTGTAACACTAAGGATTTACTGTGCAGATTGTGAGACTCTGAAAATAGCAAGCGTGCGTGTGCGTGTGCGTGTGCGTGTGCGTGTGCGTGTGCGTGTGTGTGTGTGTGTGTGTGTGTGTGTGTGTGTGTGTGCGTGCGCGTGTGTGTGTGTGCGTGCGCGTGTGTGTGCACATTCCCACACTCCTAGGGCATGTTCACAGAATGTAATTAAGATAAAGTCTTTGCTCTCCATCTTCTGGTATTCACAAGTGGAGGAGAAAAAGACTAAATGAAAATGATGAAGCAGGCAGACATGGTTCTCACAGAGGGGTTGGGCGCCACTTACAGTACGCAGGAAAAATATTGACTGGATTTATTCTTCAACAAAGGAAAAAAAGGCAAAATCGTAGGTTCCCAAACGAATTGACCACTTAAGCACTCTTTCAAAATAGTGAAAATACCCTCTACAACGGATACGTGAATGGTCTTTGCTCATTACCATGGACAGCACAAGTTGACCACTAAAGTGCATTGACTGGTGAGTGGTTCAGCACTTCAGCAGATGGACAGCGACAGGCCAGCACTATGCCTTTTTATACAGGACTAAATTATGCAAGAGAGCAAAGTATTGTAAAAATATTAAAGGACAAAGTACTGTGTAGATACTGTGGGCTACAACATTAACTCATTGATTGCCATTTTCAAAATGGCCGCCAAGTTCCAGACTGCCACGTTCTTAAATTTCTAGTGCACATATACATTTTTAGTGCACGGATCGTGCACGCCCATGCCTAGATGATACACCATATGTGTAGTACTTTTTAACAGCTTTCAAACAAAAAAATCCGCTTGGAAATCCGTTCAGGCATTCATGAGATAGAAGCCTTCAAAGTCAGACAAAACAAACATTGTTTTGTTATGGGGCTAAACATGCAATTTCGCGATTGCGATCATGCCTAATACATTTTAGGCATTTTGGGATTTTTTTTTTATAATTCTTTTTTTATTTTTTTTGAAAAAATGGCTGCCAACTCGGGAAACTCGGGCTGTGGCAGCCCGGGACTACTGTAATAACTCGGGAAACTCGGGCCTTGGCAATCAATGAGTTAAAAGGCATGTTCAAAGATGAAGTAGACATGGCTGTACATCCAGAGGAAAGCGACGAGAGTTACCGTGATGCTCCATGTGTTTAATGTGTCACGATGTGACGCGCTGTAGATCAGCTATTTTCACTAATTTGTGGTACGATAAAGTACATAGGACTTAAGTGCTTAACAACTATTCAGATTAGGGATGCGGTATCGGTACTCGTGGTATCGGTACTCGCCCCGATACCGGCCTATTTTGCGGTATCGGTACTCGTCAGATACTGCTCACAAAGCGCCCGAGTACCCTGTGTGTTCCGCCACTTCGCCTTTCTCTCTCTCTCTTAAAGTATCAAAAGTAAAAATACAAAATGTTTGAGCATAGCAGATCTAGAAGATCATGCACAGTACAGGAATTTCCATGGGCTAAACCTGAAAAAAAGTGAAATGTGTGGCAGTTGTGCCATGTTCTGGGAAAGCAATGCAATTTAATGTGTTATATACAGCCAGAAAGTGAGGAACATCTGATAAAAAAAAAGAAAAACGTAATTTAAAGACATTTTGTATTATTAATTGTACTCGTATCGGTACTTGGTATTGGCGAGTACTCAAAATGAAGTACTCGTACTTGTACTCGGTCAGCAAAAAAGTGGTATCGGGACATCCCTAATTCAGATGTGTGTGTTTTACCTACCACCTGGCAGGTGGCGGAGCGGCTCTTTGTGAAGGGAGGCCACATTAAAGATGCCATCGACATGTACACAGCAGCTGGTCGCTGGGAGGACGCTCATAAGGTTGGTCTGGACAACACACACACACACATACATGTACACAGCAGCAGGTCGCTGGGAGGACGCTCATAAGGTTGGTCACGCACGGTTGGTCACGGTTGGGCACGCACGTGCACGTAGGGCTGTCACAATTATTACATAATCGTCTAATCGCGATTATTTCACATAATCTCGATTATTTTTCATAATCGTCATAATCGTTTCCATGTTGAAAAAGGTTCATATATTTTTTTTTTAAGTAAAAAAATAGTGGAAATAGCAGATCTGCGACGCGTTGTGAGCTTGTAGATCGGCTATTTCCACTATCAATGTTCTTTTTTAAGTATAAAGTATAAAGTTGTCAAATATGCCAGTCATTTTTTGGTTTATTTAGGTTATGTGTCATATCTGCCATGTGCAATTTCAAAGCCTAAAAGCCAAACAGAAATGTAATTGTCAACGAGAAAAACACAATTAAATCGTTAATCGCCAATTATTTGAGTGACAATTAATCGTCATGTAAAATGTCATATCGTGACAGCCCTACGCGCACGCACAGCCGCACACACACACACACACACACACACACACACACACACACACACACACACACACACTGGCAGATAAATGAAATAAAGCCACGTTTGTTGTTTGTGTAGCTGGCGGTGAAGTGTATGACGGAAGAGGACGCCACAGCGCTGTACCTCAGCAGAGCACAGGAGCTGGAGAAAGACGGGAAATACAAGGAAGCTGAGAGGTCAGTACACTACTGTGCGTGCGTGTGTGTGTGTGTGTGTGTGTGTGCGTGCGTGTGTGTGTGTGTGCGTACATGCCCTTAACTTCCACTTTCACCCTTACTATCGTTCCTTGTTGCTGTTTTGTTGGGGACTGCCCCATAGGTCGAACTCCCGTTGGGTCGAACGGCCTCGGCAGGTTAGATAATCACCCGTGTCACGGTTACTGAGGTTAGGTTGAGGGTTAGGGTTAGGGTTAGAGTTGGGCATAGTTTTACTGAGTTTAGGATTAGGGTTTGGGTTAGAGTTTGGTGGTCGATCCAAAGGGTGTTTGACCTAATGACATGTTGCCGCTTTGTTTTGTTTACATTGCATATCAACCCTCCACATTCATACTTAAAGAGGGACGTCCAGATAAACGATGGTCTGCAGAGAACGGGGTGTGTCGCACACAGACATAGAAAGGTAGACGCCTCTTCCGGCTGGGGGGTGCTGGTCCAAGACCGCTGGCAAGCCTCCCAATAACTCTACGCAAGCCTCCAGAATTCTGAGGCGGGGCTCTTGGGAATTCTGAAGGACGCTTCCTTGTGCGTCACAGAATGGGAAGCTCGGTAGTCCAATCAGATGCAGGACTGGCAGGACTCCCTCTTTCTCATTGGAGGGGGCAGAGTGCCTTCCGCAGTTCCACAGTTGTGCACTTCCGCCAGAGGTGTTTGACCAGTCGCGCTAATGAACTGCAGCGGCGGAGGAGGTATCTAGCTTTTTATATCTGTGGTGTCGCATACAGCACACGTTGGCAGAGATGCCAGGAACTTCCCTGATGAAGCGGGCACACTGACTCTGCCCACAGGTCCACTCCTCTTTCGCATGAATTAGCATTCGCAATTAGCAGCTCAGCAGTTGACAGAGTGCAAACAGCTGTCAATTTGATGGAATTACCAGAACACTGAATCATCAAGTGACTATAGGCTATATCAGACTCATAGCTACAGGCTGTACTGTATGTCTATCGTAATTACACCAATAGATTCGCAACCAAATTTAAATGGCCATGGATTCACAAACCGTGGCTGACTTGATCGCAGTTTCAGTATTTGCTTTTAAACCTTGACTCTTGAACCTCTGAAGCCAGTGCTACTCAAACTCGTAGTAACTTTTGATGACCCTCATCAATCAATGAAAATGTTGAAATGTTCCTGCACTGACAAATGTGCGTGTGCGTGCGTGCGTGCGTGCGTGCGTGTGTGTGTGTGTGTGTGTGTGTGCATGTGCAGGCTGTTCACAACAGTGAAGCAGCCAGACCAGGCCATCACCATGTACAAGAAGAACCGCATGTTCGAGGACGTGATTCGCCTGGTGGCCAAGCACCACCCAGACCTGCTCAACGAGACGCACCTGCACCTGGCAAAGGTACTGTAGATCAGGGGTCTTCAACAGGGGTCCGGGACCCCTAGCTAGGGGGTCCTCAGAGTCACTACAGGGGGTCCTCCAAATCTTTTAGTGATAGAAAGTTTTTTTGTCCTTTTTTGTATAACCACTTGAACCCTAGTGTCCATATTCTGAGAACTTTAGCCAAAAATAGCAGATCTACAAGCTCACAACGAGGCGTTGTGAGCTTGTAGATCGGCTATTTTCGGCAAAGAGGTTTGGTGTAGAGGGGAAAAAGAGCAGACTAAGTACAGAGTGAAAGGTCAAGTTTATTAAGTATTGACGGTTCAGGTGGTTAAATATCTGGAAACACAAATTGACATGAACCCAAAATACACTGATGATTGTGCTGTCAAATGATGAAACTATACGGTATCTATGGATTGTGGGGGGTCCCCGCTTCATCTCTCTCTCTCGACTAAGGGGTCCTTGGCCTGAAAACGTTGAAGACCCCCGGTCTAACTGCATCATCCTGCCTTCCTGTCCCACAGGAGCTGGAGGCAGAGTCCCGCTTCTCTGAGGCAGAGTACCACTTCATGGAGGCCCTGGAGTGGAAGGCCTGCGTACAAATGTACCGCGTCAGCGACATGTGGGAGGACGCATACCGGGTAGAACACACAATTCAATTTAATTTTCAATTCAAAGGAGCTTTATTGGCATGAGAAAACATACGTTTACATTGCCAAAGCAAGTATCACAAATACAATAAAAACAGTTGAAAATGGGGAACATATATACAGTTGGAGGGGGTACAGCATTGTGTAAACAGAGCTATGTTGCATTTGTGACATTTTATACAGGGTACAAATAGCAGCATTATTTTCCTCAAAATGCATTTAACAGTATCAGCTCTATTTCATAATGTATGTGCAGTAGGTCTAGATGTCAATCCATGGTTTGTAGTCCTTAGGGTGGTTGTGTTTCTAGCCTACTTTTGTCGCAACAGTTCACAAATCTTGTTGTATTTCTCCCAGTAGGTATGGGAGTTTTTCATCATTGGTCGAGTTTTCAAATTCACTTCGGGTGTGTGTAATCTGTGGGAAGTATGTGTCTCTGATGTCTTGGTATAGTGGGCAGGTGGTTAGAAAGTGTAGCTCTGTTTCTACCACATTTTGTGTGCAGTGGGTGCATAGTCTATCTTCCCTTGGGAGTGGGGTCTGTCTGTGTCAGCCTTTCTCTATTGCAAGACACACACTAATGCCATACCAACATACTGGGTAGAACACACACTGCCCCTGCCCTTTTATCCATCTGTAAAAAGTGCCCTCTCCAGTCCATGAATGCAGTTTTTACTATGGTGAAAGAAACGTAAATGCCCCCTCTTTCCATGCCATACCTGAAGGCAGCATTCAAGAGACTTGCCTTGTCCAAACTCTCCTGAACTTGAATGCAGCATCTTATGTTGAAAGAACTGCCATTGAGAGGAAAGCTCCCAGGCTGCCACACGGCCATCAAATGTGTGATCTTCCGGGGCGGGGCTCAGCGTCCACCACACACACTCTGCTGTCAATAGTCAGCCCCGCCATCTGCCTAGCGCGCAGGTTTCACACCGAACAGTGAAGGTCATAGCATTTCATTAACAATTTTGCTGCCATTTTAAACATATCTGTAGTAAGCAGCTGCCAAATTGTCCTTACCTTTTAACGTGGGCACGAGCACACATAGTGCATGATCTGTGCGCACGACTCATTTAGTAGACCGGTAGACAAGATGACAGCTTTCGAATAAAAAAAAATCCATTGGAATAGACAAATCCGTTGCCAGGCTGTTACCCCTGCTGTAGCCGCCGGTGTTGCATAAGAAAACATTGGAAACGGCCAGTTCAGGAGACGATCACTTGGGTTAAGGTATACTTTATTGACCAGAATGAAGGCAGAAAGCAAGCATCACACAGCATGGCATATTGAGCACCCTACTATAGAGACAGCATAGAATCTAAAGCCTATGTAAGCGCATAGTATTGGCAGCCTACCTTAGGCTCTACTATAAGACAGCATAGAATCTATAGCCTAAGTTAGCATGGTTTGGCATGGGGTTCTGCCTTGGGCCATAGCTCGCTGACCCACGATCCTCATGTTACCATGAGCATCGAGGGCATAATCTTATTACAGCGAGCCCTGGCCCGATACCCCCCGAGGGGGATCTAAGGCAGAACCTAACGGTGGCGCTGGGGTGGTGGCGGGGCAGTGCTATGCAACAAGACTGAGTCCCACCATCTAACTTCCCTATGAACCTTGGGTAAGGGGGGGGGCAGGACCTAGTGTCCCGCCCCCCTCCGCGCGCGCGCTCCCTTGAGACCGCCTCCAGAACTAGCTTTGATCCTTCGTATCGTCGCACTATTTCAGGAGACGATCACTTGGGTTAAGGTATACTTTATTGACCAGAATGAAGGCAGAAAGCAAGCATCACACAGCATGGCATATTGAGCACCCTACTATAGAGACAGCATAGAATCTAAAGCCTATGTAAGCGCATAGTATTGGCAGCCTACCTTAGGCTCTACTATAAGACAGCATAGAATCTATAGCCTAAGTTAGCATGGTTTGGCATGGGGTTCTGCCTCGGGCCATAGCTCGCTGACCCACGATCCTCATGTTACCATGAGCATCGAGGGCATAATCTTATTACAGCGAGCCCTGGCCCGATACCCCCCAAAACTACAAAAAACCCCAAAGCACGCCAAAAGCTCAGAATCCCATGCCAGTGCTAGCCAACTGCGAGGAAGGCAGCTCTGCTGTGACTCTAGCGATTAAAATTATCATTACTGCGGGGCAAACTATGAACTGCCTTTCCTGTGCTATAGATGGCTATTAAACTGCTAAAGCAAATAAGTAAGAATAGCACCGCCTGCATGGATTGCTATAAATACTACTAAAGCAACAGGAATAACAGCTTGCCAAGAGACGCTATTAATCCTGCTAAAGCAAAATAATAATTAAGAATATTAGCAGCTGGCAGACCAAATATTACTAAAGCAAAATACTAAGCAAGATATTGACAGCTTGCCAAGAGACGCTATTAAACTGCTAAAGCAAATAATAAGTACGAATATTAGCAGCTGGCGGACCAAATATTACTAAAGCAAAATACTAAGCCAAGAATATTAGCAGCTTGCCGAGAGACGCTATTAGAACTGCTAAAGCAAATTAATAAGTAAGAATATTAGCAGCTGGCAGACCGAACCAACGGTGAGGAAGGTGGTACTGCTGACTATAACGATATACTGCAATCTGACTGAAGCCATACTAAAACAGCCTAGAGAAAAGCGGGAGCAGCAACACTGAAATATATATATATAGACAGCAGAACCAGAAGCAGCGATGAAACCTTTAATTCATATAACTTCAGCGCCGGACAGCTTCACATCCTACCTAACACCCCAGCAACCACCTAGCTTTTGCATGATAGAAATATTGGAGCGCGCAGCAATGCAATTAACCTAGAACGAGCAAACCTATCAGCAACACAGTGGCCTAATATAGTGCGGCAGCACTGACATATCTAACTTGCAGCAATACTGAAACTATCTAACTTGCAGTACTGCTAAACGGCCCAAGTGAATAACGGGAGCAGCATCACTGAAAACTATATAACTGACAGCAGAACCAGAAGCAGTGGTGAGCACCGTTTATTCAGAATAATAATCTTATGCCAGTGCTAGCCAACGGCGAAGGAGGCAGCTTGGCTGTAATCTAAGCAAATACCTTTTAACCTTACTGCGGAGCGGGGGGCAACTAAACTATGTACCGCCTAACCTAATGCTTTAGAGCGCTATGGAATACTAAAGCAACAGCGAATGAATGCGCGATTACTGCTGAGCCGGAGCAATTACACTATACCTACTGACCGACTCTAGTACTCTAGAGCGCTATTGTATACTAGAATGAGCCAGCAAGGAAAATGCACGGTAGTACCGAATGTATTAATACTAGCAGCTTGCCTAAAGCCAACCAGCGATAAGAAGGTAGCTCTACTTTTAGCGAAGCTATAGTGGGCAGGAGCCACTAAGTATAACACTAATTTAAGACCTGTGAAGCGCAGCAGATAGGCAGCACGAAAAACACACAAATATATCAGGTATACGCCGAAGCAGAGCAGCAACTGTACTGGTGTAACCTTAAAGGACACCTTGCCTTGCATTTTACATACATGTGCAACACAGCAATAAACCCATACATGTGAGAGGCAGCAATAAAACACACAACCTTAACAGGTATACGCTGAAGCAGAACCGCATAATGTAACCTTCTAAACCTGTGCTAATGGTGCGGCCGCTTCAGTCCTGAGTTGCGTGGGCTTGATGCTCACTGACAGCTGGGCGTGCTGGACTTCA
Source organism: Nannobrachium achirus (assembly GCF_963921795.1). Lineage (NCBI taxonomy): Eukaryota > Metazoa > Chordata > Actinopteri > Myctophiformes > Myctophidae > Nannobrachium > Nannobrachium achirus. The sequence continues at coordinate 58,176,493 of NC_137823.1, forward strand.
TATGCAGAGTGTGATGAACGGACATAGCTGCCGATGGCTAAAGGATTCCATGGTTGATGACGGCACCCGGAGCACTGCTGTTGTCGCTGCACCGGTCCAGAGAGAGAGCTGTGCAAAGGTTTGGGAGACAGGCTGTCGGGCGGGGGGGCCGGCGTGCAGGCAGCCAGCTGGGTGGGCAGGCCGCAGCTCTCGGTTTTATGCCGAACCAGGTGCGTGTCATGGGTGCCCGGCGTCGGGAGCAGACATCAGGCGGATGACCAGGTGTTTCGGCATGGAAATAAAGAACGGAAAAGTGGGTTAGTTCTGCTGTAGAGTCCGCTGAAGCACATATAAGAACTCAACCCAAACCACATCTTGACTTTTAAGTCAAGCAATGCAAGAGAGCGGCTAAAACCCAACAAACAGAACGAGCGAATGTGCTGCTATCTAACTATGGCTACCCATTATTTCCCAGCTTGGAGAGCGACTGACACCCCAACAGAACCGAACAAGCAAATGCGCCGCTATTTACCTTCTAGAGTCTGGCTTCACAATGCTTCCGGGATAGCCGTCGCTGGTGAGAGGAATGGAGTTCCCGCCGCTGGTGCTGGAACTGCTGTTCCCGGGTTCCTTCGCGGCATGATGGCGGCGTGACCGGCGTCGGCGTGTTGCAGCATGACAACGCCCCCGGAAAACGGGCCTGCGCCCCGCCAGCTTCCAGCACAATGCGGCGGGCTGGCGGGCATGCCGGCAGGCGGGTGGGCGGTGGGTTGGCGGGCGTGCCGACCGCCTTGCTTGCGTTAGCTGATGCTGTAGCAGCAGAGCCCTCTGCAGTGCCAATCGACTCCTGACTGGCTTCATGGTATTATACAGCCGTGGACGAAGCTATAGAGATGACATGTTAATAGAAAAAACGCAGCGGCTGCGGCATGACGCTGCAAAGACATACATGCAGCCGCTCCAGCCTGAATCTGAAAAACATGATGTTAGCAGGCATGTAGCAGCCGCAGCACGAAGCTATGAAGAAAACACACTGTTAGCGGAACATGTTGCAGCTTAGCCTGCAGCTGCCATGATAACATGATGCTGTAGTAGCGGGCCTGCCGCAGCTCCGGCATGGATCTGTAGTGACATAATAATGTTAGCAACAGACCTGTAGCACTTTAGCCTGAAGCTGCCATGATAACATGATGCTGTAGTAGCGGGCCTGCCACAGCTCCGGCATGGATCTGTAGTGACATAATAATGTTAGCAACAGACCTGTAGCACTTTAGCCTGAAGCTGCCATAATAACATGATGCTGCCACAGCTCCGGCATGGATCTGTAGTGATAAAGTAATGTTAGCAACAGACATGTAGCACTTTAGCCTGAAGCTGAAAAGAAAGCATGGCGTTAGCAGCCTTTATCCTGGAGCTGCAATGGTGAACATGATAGCAACAGTCCTGTGGCCGCTTTACCGTGATTGTAAAGATAAACACTCGTCATTTTCACTAGCAGTAGCCTTAGCTGTAATTATTAGCTTGAGTGCCGCAGCTACGGAAACACCACAAGGACATGCAGTGCGATACGCGGTGATCCCAAACTATAACCCTAGATTGAAACAAATACGGCAGCTCGATAGTGGACAATATCCAATGACTTCACCTTTAACACTGTTACACTTGAAGCCGCCCTGATGTTAGCAACAGACGCGTGGCAGTTCCGACCTGAGCTGCAAACATAAACAGATGTTAGCGTTTTTACCAAGAGTAGCATCGGCAGTAATTATCTGCTGCTATGCCCGCAGGCAGCCGCAGCTTGGGTAAAGCTAGCATTAACTGAAACCGGGCAAAATCCTCATGAACAAAACATTGGTTATAGAGCCTGTCAAACCCTAAAACTGAGAGGAAAGCCTGACGCGCTGCAGCTTGTTATATGCTGCTTAGCGAATGATTAGCAGGATGGGAGGTGGGCTACAAGAAGCCTTTAGAGTAGAGGATCTATGACGCAACGGGGACAACGGGGATGCTTTTAGCTGTAGCTACCCGCACCTCCCTTGAAAACAACTGCCACTCATAAGCGGATGCTATGACGGCCAGACTACAATGCGTGACTGAATGGGCTACATAAAACCACACGCACACACCCCACACAACCCGAGGAGAGGCAGAAGTAATGCATTACGCCCACAATAGACTGAATAGAATAAACAAGCTACAAACGAAGCCTGAATGAATGAACTTCCACTGGCCCGACGTGACCACGATTCTTACTACTAACACAACCTAGCTTTTATAGTAGGCATGAGTGAAGCATAGCCATTGATCATACATGCGCATCCTTACCTTATTAAACTGCGCGTGCACATAAAATAATGTAATAACGAAAAGACTCTTAAAGGACCAAGTGACACGTGCCAAGGAGGTTGAATGCTAGAGCTACGTTACCCGTTGTGCTCAGTATGCGCAGAACATGCGCAACCCTTCGCTTCGTGACGTTACCCTCTGCTAGCCTGTATGCTAGGTAGATGCTGACTACGGACACACGCAACTCCCATGGAGTAGACAGATGAGAGTCATTACAGTTCGATAGCCAACATCTTTAGCTACATGCGTCCTGCGTTGTAAGCTAGCCGACTATCAACAAACAGCTCATGGCTGGAATGAACCATAGCTCATACAGTAGCAGAACGGACAGCATCATCGATAATAAAATATGTGGAACAAATGAGGGCAGCTAGACGTTAGGTAGATGCTGTTTACGGACACACGCAACCTACATAAAATAATCCTCCTGAATTAGGTCATTTACTGTTCATAGGGGCAACGATTTCACACGGGCCATTACTTGTGCTTTGGATGTGAATAGCACGCCGTTTTACCAGCTAATAACTACTAGTAAAGAAGTTATAGCTAGCCGGCCACCAACAGCAAAAGCTAGCCCCTGGCTGACTGTCTGAATGGAGAAAACGCTTACTCAACAACTAGCAGATAAGGCCACACGGCCACTGTTACCAGCACAGTACCTAAGTTTACCTTAGCGAACGGTAGCAGAGCAATGGCCCACAAAGGCACAATAAAATTAGCTTAGCAACAACAACTGCCGCATTGGATCAGCAGCACTGCACTGCGGATATCAGCTGGGAATCAGCAACATCCGCTGAGACCACAAACTTGTTGAAACAGTACTAGAACCCTTCTACAGTCTATGACTAGAATACAGCAGTGTCCACCCGAATCCACGATCCCAGAGTTTTTCCATACAACCTTGCCTTGATCCCAGCATAGACAGCAGCGAAAAACACGATCCAAGCAGAAGTCAGCAGCACAAACAACCAGTAACCCCTTCGAGACAGCCATGCGTAGCAGCAGCAGCAGTGCTATGCAACAAGACTGAGTCCCACCATCTAACTTCCCTATGAACCTTGGGTAAGGGGAGGGGCAGGACCTAGTGTCCCGCCCCCCTCCGCGCGCGCGCTCCCTTGAGACCGCCTCCAGAACTAGCTTTGATCCTTCGTATCGTCGCACTATTTGTGCGCTATGGTAACACTTGGACACGTTCGCGCACATAGCAGACGATATGTGCGCGGATCATATGCCAGGCGGGCACAAGAATCGAAAAGCTATCAAATAAAAGAAACCGTGTGAAAAAAAACGATGAAATGAACGTGCTGCTTCTTCCTCTGTTTACAATGTAAACAGATGGGACGGAAGCTACGATTGGGCCATGGACAGGATACGGAAACCTAGATCCGGTCAGAACCGGAAATACAGCAGGATACAGTTAGGGGGCGGGCCTAAGACTCCGAAACGGCCATATACAGCGATCATACTTTTATTTGTTTCATAATGATTAAAGCTAATTAAATTTCCGGGAACGACGGGCATCACAGCGTGGTACAGCGGGAAATCAACGGTTTCGACGGGGATCGCAGAGTATGAGTTAATTCAAAGAGCCATAGTTCAATATAGTAGTACATGAAGCCTTTGCACATGGCATGCACTACAGTTGCCTCAATTTACAATTCACAATTTAGGCATTTAGCAGACACTTTTAATCCAAAGCGACAATAAGCGGGCCACGCCCCCACCCCATTGATCCCGGTAATACAGACGCTGAGAGCTTATTAGAGCCACTTTATTTCATTATAGACACCCAGCACTTTATATTCAAATCCTGTCAAATTGAGAGTCTGAACCTCTGTAGGCCCATGAACTGCAGTATGCAGCAGCTGCAGATAAGGATCCTCCTCTGTGCCTCCCCATCAGGGGCGTCACACCAAATTCTGGGCCCTGGGTACAAGGATTCACTGCGGGCCCCCCCCATGAATGTTAACTATTGAAAAATAGCAGATATACAAGCTCACAGCGCGGCACCGAGTGCCGCGCTGCGAGCTTGTATTAGAGTTCTCAACGGGCCTGAAAATTAAGGCCCGGCCCTAACTGGGCCCGAGTGGGCCGGCCCGAAGCCCGGCCCGACCCTAACAATTATCATCATTTTCGGCCCGAAAACTCGAAAGCCCGAGAGAGAGAGAGAGAAAAAAAGAAACGTCGCCACTCGCCAGTAGGCAGCTGGCAGCACCAGTGTCTCAAATTACAACAGTGAGAGAATGCCAGAGATGCCCACGAGTCTCATGATCACGAGTCGAGTCGAGTCAAGAGTCTTTGGGGGAGGAGTCCGAGTCGAGTGTCGAGTCTCTGGGGGACGTGGGGGACGAGTCGAGTCGAGTCTCAAGTCTTTAAGTGGCGAGTCCGAGTCGAGTTACGAGTCTTTATATACATATATATCTTTTTTTATTATTTTTTATAATGATCTAGCCTCCAGCTGAAAAAGTTAGATGGCGCATCATGATCACCCGGTACTCACAGATACAGCTACAGCAGCAGCCAGAAGCCATGGCAGGCTAAATTAGGAAAGACACATGCATGTATGTACTCACAATCACGCTACGGAGGCTGTTAAATGTTCCACGATTAATAATAATGGATCCATTTCCCCCAGAAAACAGCTCTGAAGTAGACCTCCTGCCTCTCCTTCCTCGGTGAAAGGTCCTTGGAAGCAACGCAGTTATGTCCAATAGTAGCAGGGTCCCCGGCCGTCCGATCATCATCCAATGAATAAAATAATCCCAAAACCAGCCACACTTCAGTTGCTTGCTTGACACTTAAATCCTTTTTGTAGACCATTGTAGCTATCTGTACTGACATTTTCCTAAGACAGCTTGAGCTAGACAAGTACTCAAATGTTGTTTTTAATAGGAATTGCGAAGCAATCACAATTTTTCTATTTGAAGAAGCCGCCAGAGCTGGACAGTAAGCAACATAACACTTTACTGCAGTTACTGCCGTAAAACGTATCGCTACTGGTTACCATAGCGACGTGTACTCTCAGTGGGGATTGGACCTGGGAATACATTTTACATCACTGTCGTAAACGTTTGTTGCCGGCGTATAATTAATATACTATATTAATTAAATTGTACTGGCAAGTGCATGATTGTATTCATGATCACTCCTTTACTGTATTAATATAAACAGACAGTATGTCAGGATTGATACATTACTTAGTCATTGATACAGCATCATTTTCAATAGCAGTTTTAGTTAAGATATAAATTAAAAAAAATAAACGTGGTTCAACATAATCTTTATTCCAAAATAAAGCTTTTCTTTTACTTCTTTAGCATAAAGTTTTTTTTCCCTTTCATTTCCACTCCCCTCCTGCTTTTTTAAAAGCTATTTTTCTTTTTTAAAGTTACTGCAGTGCTGTGAAGAATCCTGACAGCACAACTGTAACATTACGGGCATATTTGGCATAACTTCACGTTAATGCTTTGAACAATAATTACGTGGGGTTAATTAGTAGATGCAGCTGGTGGAATTGACATCATGAAGAGAAGAGCCCACCGGAGAAAAAAGTGAAAACCCGACGCTAGAAAAGCACTGTCTCACGGAAAATCCTATTATCTTATCAAATTATTAAACAAATGCCACGTTAACTGAAGTAGAATAGCTGATGATGAGCTAAACATATGTGTTTTATTTCGCCGTTTTAATATTTAAATCTTATTCTGAAAGGCTGCATGCAGCACACAAATAAAGTAGGCTAATAACCATGGCAGGACGTGTTTTTCGCTCACGCTCCGGAACCAAAACACCAAAGGCTTGGTTCATCCCACATTTTCTCCTATTTCTACTATGGATCACGGATTTATGCTATAAATCACCACAGATCCTAACACCAATGGAATACGAGAATCTTTTATGGGAAATGGACAAAACGGACGAAAAACACAGTGAGTTATATCTTCTTGCCAAAACGGTAGCCAAGCACCCGAGCTTTGGATCTCATGTTATTCAATCTTTGCTGGCTGCTAACCGGAACAAAAGAGACAAACCCCTGAATGGTTGTATGAGTCGATCTTTGATCTTCTTATTATTACTGCAATCAGGAGATATAGAATCGAATCCAGGGCCTGTAGCTACCAGACAGATGACCCGAAGACTAGCTGCTCTCGCTACTGCAGCTGGATTGTCGACGGCAGATCCTTCTTTGTCTGTGATCAGCGAAGCTAACGATGCTAACTTAGCTAGCTCCTCACTGATGAATCCTGAGGGACTAACAACGGGCTACTCCAGATGTCCTGACCAGCCGACCTCCGACGATCACACGGCAGTCGCCTCCGCGGACTCACGGATCGTCGAAGGACCCCCTGGCTCACGGACCCCCGGTGAACCCTCGGCGATCGCCCCCCGCATGACTAGCTCAGCACGAGACCAGCATCATCAACGCAAGTCACACAACACCGGACCCCGGCGGCCCCACCGACCCACCCGACCTGCAGACGCACCCGGCGGACCCCTTCATGGACCCGGTGGACCCCCTCATGGACCCAGCACCCCAGAACAGAGTCTACATTAACTCTGCTCCACGCTGGCTAACGGAGAAGGCCAGAGCGCTGTTTTCAACCTGGGTTAAATCGGTGACCACGGGCCCTCACCACCCCATCCCCCAACTTTTCATGGAGACCCCTTTGTCCCTTTGTCCCCCTCTGAAGCCCCCAGAGACTGCAACCAACCCCCCCTCCCCCACCGACGCCGTTGCGAACACTTCCATAGACCTCGCCATGGACTTTGCCAGCCGCTTTGTGAAAAGAGGTATTCATATTATGCACTTAAACATTAACAGTTTGTTTGCTAAATTTGAACAAATCAAGCATATGGTTCACGAAGGTAAGGTCCATTTTCTAACCTTCTCAGAGACCAAACTTGATGACTCTATCACTGACTCTCAGATCGAAATTGACAACTACTCGGTCATCCGAAATGATAGAAACAGATTTGGTGGTGGTGTATGCATGTATGTTCATAACTGTATTAAGTATATCCCCCGCCCTGACCTACAACACAGCTCTTTAGAAACTGTATGGGTGGAAGTGATTCTTAAGAAAGCTAAAAACATACTAATCGGTGCCATCTATAGACCGCCCGACCAAAATGATTTCTATGAGTTACTGGAGGAGAGCCTTGCACCGGTGGACAATGTTGAAAAATACATTATTGGCGATTGGAACACAGACATGCTTCGTAAAGAAGCTCCTCTATTCAAAAAGTTCAATAAGCTATGTAATCAACAGGGTTTCACTCAGCTCATCACCAAGCCAACTAGGGTTACAGATAACTCTCAAACCACCATAGATCTCATTGTAACCACAGACAAATCTAAAGTCTCCGCGAGTGGGACTATTGAATGTGGTGGTCTAAGCGACCATGATATCATTTACTGCACCCGCAAAATACATAAGTCCAAAGCTGACGGCCACAAAACAGTTGAAGCTAGAAACCTCAAAACCTACTCTAGCGAAGCCTTTAACCACAAACTGGAGAAATCTGACTGGTCCCCAGTACTAGCTAGCACTCAGGTCGATGAAGCCTGGCTAGGCTTTAAATCCATTTTCAACACTACCCTAGACGAAGTGGCTCCTTTGCGTAGGGTCAGGGTTAAAGCCCGCTCACAGCCATGGTGGAATTCGGAAATCTGTGAATCAATGAAACTCAGAGACAAAAAATACTCTGAGAAACGCAAATATAATCACAAACTCAAAAAAGGCCCCAATAAACACCTTAAAGCCAAATTAGAAATAGTCAGTTTAGAGGCTAATAAACTGAGAAATCGGACAACCTCCTTAATCCTTTCTGCCAAAAAAAAACTACTTGGATGAGAAAGTTGAGGAAAACATCCACAAACCACGAGACCTATGGAAGCTATTTAAAACCCAGCTAGGCTGTGGTGCTAAACTCAGATCCATAGCCAGCAACATATCCATCCAAACTCCCATAACCCTCCTCACGGATAGTCTTGATGTAGCCAAAAATCTCAACATCTACTTCACCTCCATGGCCAAAAATCTGGTCAATAAACTGCCCGCTCCATCTGGGCTGTTTGGTGTTAGGCACATCTTGAAATTCTACAGGAACCTTGGGGTATGCAAAGACAACTTTAAACTTGCCACGGTGTCAACTGATGAAGTGTTTAAAAAACTGTGCACCCTACCTCAATTCAAGGCCGCTGTCCATGATAAAATTGCCCCCAAATTTCTCATAGACTCAGCTGCCACCATTGCCCCAATCATTACCCATATTATTAATCTATCTATCAAGCAGGGTTATGTCCCCCAGGACTTCAAATTAGCCAAGGTAACCCCCCTGCACAAAAAAGGCAGTAAACTTGACCCTGGCAACTACAGGCCAATCTCAATCCTTAGTTCCATCTCTAAGGTAATGGAAAAAATTGTCTATGAACAGGTGGCTAAATATCTTGAAGAGAATAAACTGATCTACGAGTTCCAGTCTGGCTTCAGAGAGTCCCATTCCACAGATACATGCCTCATCTATTTGAATGATTACATCAAACGTGAAATTCACGATGGCAAATATTGTGGCATGGTCATGCTGGACCTCCAGAAGGCATTTGACACCGTCGATCATTCTTTTCTGATCGAAAAACTCAAAGCTATTGGTCTTGATAGCACAGCAGTGAGATGGATGCACTCTTACTTGGTGGGGAGGGAACAGATGGTGGAAGTCAACGGAACCCTGTCCCCCCCCCTCCCAGTAAACTGTGGAGTACCTCAAGGGAGTATACTAGGACCACTGTTGTTCTTAATATACGTAAACGACATGTCATCTGCTTGTGACTGCAATCTGTTTCTGTTCGCGGATGACTCGGCTCTCCTAGTCTCAGGCAGAGACATTTTGCAGGTTGAAAAGGCCCTTAACTGTGAACTTAACAAGATCTGCACCTGGCTCAATGACAACAGACTCTCAATTCACCTAGGCAAAACTGAATGTATCCTCTTTGGATCTAGTCAGAAACTTAGCCTAGTTGAGAACTTCACAATTAAAGTAGGTGACACTGTGATAGAAAGAAAAAACCACATCTGCTACCTGGGTTGCATCCTGGAGGCTAACCTATCCAGTGAAAAAATGACCACCAAGGTAATCAATAAAGTCAATCAACGAATTCGCTTCTTGCAAAGAGTTGCCCCACTGATCAATATTAAATCCCGAAAGACACTAGGAGGTGCTCTTATTGGGCCCCTCATTGATTACGGAGTCCTTGTCTGGTATCGCGACGCCCCAGCTGCCTTAAAGCTAAAGCTCCAAACAGCCCAAAACAAACTAATTAGGGTTGTGCTTGGTCTCCCTCCTCTGACCCACCTTACCGAGCATCACCACGAAAGCGTGGGGTGGCTCAAAGTAGCTGACAGAGTACAGCATCTTGCAATGGGCCTGGTGTACAAGATACACTACACCTCCAAGATTCCCATGTACCTGACAAACTACTTCTTAAAGGTCAAGGATGTTCACGATCATAACACCAGAGGCAGCTCCACTAATCATCATCAGCGTAGATTTAACACTAAACAAGGCGCTAACTCGTTCTCCTGCTATACCATCAACATGTGGAACGCCCTTCCACAAGCCCTAAAGGAGAGCAAATCCCTAGCCTCCTTCAAAATTGGTATGAAAAGTCACCTTCAGACAGCAGCTACCCGTGACTTGTAAATAGACTAAGCCCCCATGCTCCCCCCCCCCCCTTTTTCTTTGTATTCTGCCTTTTGTATTTGATGTTATGCTTTTGAAACTGATATTATCCTAGATAAAGTACTATGTTCTATCCGTCTGTCTTTCAATGTTATATGAGATACTTAAAGTGTGGTTCCTGTGGAAATAAGCCTCGGCTTTCTAGGATCTCCTTTTAGTTGACCTTGTACCAGTGATTTGTACTGTCATGAAACTGTACTTTTTTCTATTGCAAACTTCTAATAAATTCTTCAATCAATCAATCAATCAGTCCTGCCTACTGCTGCTACTGAACTAACAGCCTAGGCCTAGGCTACTGTAGGTTTATTGTTCAGCCTATAAACCTCTCAAAATCAACTATGGCTTATATTGTTTAGCCTATAAGGCTCCCAAAAAATCAGAGTTGCAAGCTATTAATCCACCTTGTCATGGCGCGTCGGCGTCTAGATATCATGGAAAGACGCACTATAGCCTATACGTGCGAGCGCAACAGATACAAAAAACAATTTAATAATCCTCTAGCAGTGTAACAGTAGGGCTACTGGGCATGGTAACCTCACGTTACTGCTTTAAACAATAAGTTAACTTACGAGGGGTTAATGAGCTCAGCTATTAGACCTATATAGCTGCAGCTGGTGGTAGTGGAACATTATTAATATTATTACGAGGAGGCTGCGCTCTGGAGAGAAACCCGACGTTAGATAAGCAGGTTCTCACAGATAATCCTATCATTTTATACAATTATTGAACAAATGCCAGGTTAGCTGAAGTAAAATAGCTGATGATGAGCTAAACATATATGTTTTATTTCGCCGTTTTAATATTTAAATCTTAGGATGAAAGGTCCATGCAGACGGCTGTGTCTGCCACGCTTTACGAGACAGACTGCGGTTTTCCCAACGGCCCTGAGCTGCGCGCGGTCCAAGTGAACACAGCGAAGCGCTCCTGGGCTGGCCCCCACCGTTGCGCTTAAGTACGTTGGGAAAAACAACGCGGTCGCCGCTGTCTCCGTGCGCAACACTCAGCAGCACAGCGGCGCGCAGCCGCGCAACAGAGAAGAAAGAAAGAAGAAAGGAGAAGGAAGGGCAATATTTGTCGTGCTTGTCATGCATTATAGTGCTTAAAATAAAGATTGTTCACGTCGTGAACAATCTTTATTTTAAGCACCGCTCATAAGACTCGTGAACTTAACGAGTCTTATGAGCACGAGTCGAGTCAAGTCACGAGTTTTTGAGGGGCGAGTCCGAGTCGAGTGACGAGTCGCTAAAAAGTGTCACTCGATTCGACTCGAGTGACGAGTCTTTAACTCGAGTCCCCATCTCTGGAGAATGCACATATAATAGTTGGCGAAATGGCAACTGCACGTGTTAAATTGTTCATGAAACATGCAAGGTTCTGCACAAAATGTGCTAACGTTAAATCCCTGTTGTTGTCAACAGTCAATCTCAATCATACAGCTCTCATCCTCTCTCCCCCTGCCGTCGCTGCCTGCGTGATTTATGTTTCGTCCTTTCAACGGTCACACATCAAACACAGGCAGCTGGCTCGACAGATCTATAAACCCAAAACGTGTTCATCTAGCTTGCATTCTGGGCTTGCAGATCTGTTGTTTAGTGCGCGACACGGTCGACACCACCTAACCACCATGCTTAAACATACACAACTCAGGCAACAAGCGGCGCGCTGCGGCTGTAAACCCTTTAATATAAATGCACACAGCAGCAGCAAAGGACACTTGATTAACCAGAAAGCATAATGGAATTATTAATATCTTACCAGAGGAGATGATCGTCTCTATAAGGTAAGAGGATGTCAACGTATGGTGCTTTTAGGTTGATCATGTTGATGTTGTTGTAATACAATCCTCTTAAGTCCTTGTCAATAATATCCAGGTTGGTTCCGCTTTTAAACTAGTTTTCTTGGATTTATACTTATTACAAACTTGTGAAATTGTCTGCTGCCTTTTAATTTAACATGCAGCTCTGCTCGAAACTTTCATCGTAGCCGCTCAACACAGAGCTAACGGTGACTCGCTGCTGTGCTGTGAATTTCCGTATATCCAAAGGTTTCGATTGTGACGTCATCACAACAACCAGACTGCTCTATGAGACTGATAGACTATACTTCCGTATGCGTCACCTATTATCCTTGGTCCATTGGTTAGGAACTTAGCCAGGCTGCAGTGCTGCGCTGAAGACAGTCAGACAGCGATATGCGCCTGTTCTCTGTTGCTTGAGTGACGGAGCCCGGGGCCCGGCCCGGCCCGACTAATTATTATAATTTTTGGGCCCGGCTCGGCCCGATAACGTCGGGTCGGGTCGGGTCGGGCTCGGGCTGAATTTGAGAACTCTAGCTTGTATATCTGCTATTTTTGAAAAATTGTGGAAATGTGTGCAAGAAACCCATGTCAAGGACTCCCAAGATGATATGTATTTGACCACGGACCCCGATCTCAAAATATTTAGTTCCAGGGACCCCCCAGAAGCAAAATTTTAGTTAGAAATGTTCGCTTAAAAAATACATATATTCAAAGATTTTCACACATTTTCACAACTTTTCAAAAATAGCAGATCTACAAGCTTGCAGCGCGGCACTCGGTGCCGCGCTGTGAGCTTGTATATCTGCTATTTTTCAATAGATAAAGCTATTAGGGCCCCTCCACCTTGGGCCCCAGTAACTCAGTCCCACTTTCCTACCCCTTGTGACGCCCCTGTTCCCCATCTGTGTCATCTCTCTGTGGAGATTTCTCCTTTACTGTCTTATCTCTCTCTCTCTCTCTCTCTGATGTAAATGATGTACTGTATGCCTGCATATTAACCCATTTAGGCCTTGAATTATTGAATGCTTTAACTATTGAAAAAAGCAGATATTATAGGGGGTCCTTGACATGAAAGAGTTTGAGCACCACTGACATAGAAACATGGGTTTTTCAAAAAAACCTTAGAAGGATTTAGAAGACACTTATAGAATCGGATCAAAATCGGGTCAAAATTCGAATGTTCACGTTTTTTTCAAAAATAGCAGATATACAAGTATGTATATCTTGTATATCTGCTATTTTTAATAGCTAAATCATAAAATGATACGCAATAATGCACACACAGTCTAAACGGCTTAATCAGTTCTGTGTCCTTATGTCCTTCTCCACCGACCGTGCATGCGTGTGTGCGCGTGCGTGTGCGTGTGTGTGTGTGTGTGTGTGTGTGTGTGTCTCAGGTGGCTAAGAGCCACGGAGGTGCCAGTGCCCAGAAGCAGGTTGCCTACCTGTGGGCCAAGAGCCTGGGCGGGGAGGCAGCCGTCAAGCTGCTCAACAAGTTCGCCCTGCTGGAATACGCCATCGACTTCGCTTCAGACAACTGGTGAGCATCGCGTCCGGCACCACGTGGCCACTGTTGTTTCTGACAGAACATTTTGATTTAGTTTTAGTCTTTTGAATAAAATGTCATTTAGTTTTAGTCATAATTTAGTCACCTGAAACGTTTTAGTTTTAGTCTAATTTCATTCGACTAAATTTCGAACGATTTTAGGCGACTAAAGGCCTTGATGGCATCGTAATGTATGAATTCACACTTGGTTGCATGCTGAAAATAGCCGATCTACAAGCTCACAACGCGTCGCGCTGGGACGCGTCGTGAGCTTGTAGATCTGCTATTTTCAGCATGCAACACCTGAGAGCAACCAAACATAAAATGACTCTCTTCTCCACTAGCAGTGTTGATTTTGTCGACTAAAACTATGACGAAAAATGTTTGTCGACTGTGTTTTTTACACTGACGAAAACTAAATAAAAGCTAAATAAAAACTAAGCTGTGATGACTAAAATTAAGACTAAATATATTGACAATTTCGTCAAACAAAATAAAAACTAGACTAAAACGTTAGGGAGGGACTGGTGGAGAAGAAAGTAATTTTATGTTTGGTTGCTCTCAGGTGTTGTGTGTTGAAAATAGCTGATCTACAAGCTCACAACGCGTCACAGCTACAACAATAGCTATTGTAGCTATTGTTGTAGCTATTTTTGTAGCTTGAGCTATTTTAAAAAATCAGTCATTACAATGCCATCAGGGCCTTCCAAAACACATTTTAGTTGACTAAATCAACTGTAGATTTAGTCGCCTAAAACCTTGTGATATTTAGTTGACTAAAATTAGACTAAAACTAAAACTTTTCAGGTGACTAAATTATGACTAAAACTAAATGACATTTTATTCATAGGACTAGATGACTAAAACAAAATTTGCTGTCAAAAACAACACTGCACCTCAACCCAAACGGCCCCTGATGGCCCCCCGCCCAAACCCTCCCTGTTCCCCCACCCCTATTCTATTCCCAACTCACACCACCCACCATCTCCTGCTAGAGCACCACCTGCTACTGCCGTTTGCCAGAAAAGACACACAAACGGTTGCATACCTCTTTTCAGCGATAGTTTATGTCCTGTAGTGTTGACTGGATAAACAGCCTTCACTAGAAGTGAAGCATGCAATTTATCCATGCACTTATCATTAATGTGAAATACTCTCACCTGCCGGTCATACCGTGGACAAGAAGTGTTCTTATTAGGGATGGGACGGTATGAAGATTTCATATCCCGATTAGTGTGACAAAAGAAATCGAGATTTACGATATTGTCGCGATAATCAAAATCCATTATCCTGGGGCGGAACATTTGCCAAAAAAATAGCAGATCTGCTATTTTTTGGCAAAGAGATTTGGTAGAGAGTGGAGAAAAAAATCGCACCTGTGCGAAGTGGGCGGTGCAAACTAATTCCTGCGCGAATCAGTGTTGATAGGCATGCATGGCAATATTGTTTTTGTTGTGTATGATGTCAGTCTAGAGGTCTGCTCAGACTATATAAGTCTTTATCGTCATTTCTCATCAGTTAGTTGACCAAGCTACGGATTGTAACTTGTAAGTGTGTCGTAGTGTAATGATAAGTGACTTTATTTACCTCCAGAGAGGCCTCCAGAGAGGCGAGAAGAGGCCAGAAGATGAATATTTTAGTTTTTCAAAGTCTGTTCATTTGTATTTTAAACTTGTTATAGCTGCCTATCATTTATAACCTGTAAGATTTTCCACAGTCTGTCTAAAAGTGTGGTTATTTTATCGCTTAGTAAAAAAAAGTGATATTCATCTAATACAATTTTGAAATTCAAGGTTAGCACCGCTCAATAATTTTTTATAACGTATTTTACGCGGCCTAAACGCGTTATGACGTATTTTACGCGGCCTAAACGCGTTCTAAATCAGGGTTAACCAATCGGGTGCCTCTGTGACTATGACATCATGGACAGATCAACAGAATCGAAGTTTTTCATTGGTCTAGCGAACTCATGTCATCATCATTTGTGACATCATAGTTTTGGTAAAAAAGCGGTCTATAGGAGCGGTTAGCACCGCTCAAAAAAGACTGTATCAAGTACGTATATTATAAGTACGTTTTACCAATAGAGGGTTTCTTTAAATGGTACCGGATATGCAGTTTGGCAATTAAAAGGTGAATTGATCCTAGTGCATGACGGAGGACGATATCACGATACATTAAATCTCCATGATACGATTATTATGAGTGTTTTATATCACGATAAACAATGATATCACGATAAACAATGATATCGCGTATAGAGTCCCATGCCTAGTTCTTATAGCCACTCTCTCTCTCTCTCTCTCTCTCTCTCTCTCTCTCTCTCTCTTCTCAATCAGTTCGTTTGACTTTGCCTTTGAGCTGGCCCGGCTGTCCAGCAAACAGAAGGTCCCTGAAATCCACCTGAAACATGCCATGTTCATGGAGGATGAGGTATGAGAACACATCATGCTCATTGAACTTAACAGTCCATCCTCCTCCAGCTTGGAAGGTTCCTGGTTTGATTCCGGGAATCAAACCAGGAACCTTCCGCTTCCCAGATGGCCGCTCTCCCTCCTGAGCCATCCATGCCATTTTCTGCACGGGCACACTTTTCATGTCCCAAGATTCCATGGGCACACCAACATTATACGGGGGTGTAAATATCGTCACTGTCGGGAAGAAACCTCGTATCTCCAAGTTTCAAATTTGTACGTTTCTTCGCAAAGTAAAGCCCTGCTTCATCATACAAGGCTGTCGCACAACAGTAGTGAAAACAGCAGATCTACAAGCACACAACGCCTCGCACCGCGAGGCGTTGTGTGCTTGTAGAACGGCTGTTTTCACTAGTTTAAATCATTTTTAAAATGATAAATACAATACTGGCTTTCAAGCAGTTTCAAGGGGAACACTTGACCCTTCTCGGGGGAACACCAAAGGTCCCCAGGCACATTGGTTGAGAAACACTGTGTTACTGTATGCCAGGCCAAAGACAACTCCTACAGTTGCCATCATAATGGCACACAGAAACACCCAAATGAAACACATTCATAATTCATATTATTCACTGAAGGCTGCATTTACAGTGTCTGTCTAAGCGGCTCCTGTGAAAAGGGTATATTGTGACAATTTCCTTAATTAAGAAGTAATGATAACTGGGTTGGGTCAAGCATTGTTACTAAAAAACAATTGTTTAAAAAAATATAACATAAATGGCAATTTTCGACATGACTGCATTAATTGTTTCTGACATCATCACCTTCAATGAGTAAAGGTGACATTCAGCTCAAGTTCATTTTAATGCAGTTAATACTATCAGCATTGCAATTCCTGCTGACTTGCTATCACCTGTGTCTGACACAGCTAGGGAAATTAAAAAGAAACATCCAAACTGTGATTGGCCACCACAGATTCAAAGTCATCTTCAGTGCAGAGAAACAGTCATGTTCATTTGAATAGTTTCTGTCTTATGATTAAGGTACTGTAGTTATTTGCAGCTAGTAGTGTTGTGCCATATCTGATAACATGGATTATAGCTCAGACAAACTTCATGATGGCATTGGTACAACCCCTCTCCTATGAGATACCAGGCTCTGACACTGTTTATGATGTTTCATTCTAGTTAAAGTCATTAGTTGTTTATCTGTGTCTCTGCCAATCACAGCCTTTATTCTTCCTCTGTTTGTGAACTCAACACATCCTCTAACTGTCAGACTTCAAAAACCTCATTAGCAACTACAGTTGCTCTCTCCATGTGTTTTGGTTGATTCTCACAGGCCCGAATCTACCTCCCCTTTTTCAAGACGCAACCCTACATGTCAGGTGTATGATAGCAATGATACTAATCCAGAATCGGTTGCAATGTTTCTTTTATTCCCAGGGTAAGTTCGCAGAGGCTGAGACGGAGTTCATCAAAGCGGGGAAGCCCAAAGAAGCTGTGCTGATGTAAGTGACGGTGATGAGGATGACAGAGCCCGCTAACGTGTTTATCTCAGCCACAGCACATCAGGATCAAGTCGACGTGTTGCTGGAATTAGAAGCACGGCGACTTCATGAATGAGTTTCACTGTCAGCATAATGTCAGGATTGGAACCTTTATGATTAACTCTCAAATACCTGGAACGCGCCCGAGTCGCGTTCGATTTTAACCACCTTAACCATTATTGTATGCTTTAACTTTAGAAAAATATACAAGCTCACAGAAAAATCGTGAAAATGTGTGCAAGTCTTTGAGTATCTTTGACCCGATCTTTGACCCGACTTCTATATCCTTCCTCTAAATCAGTGGTTCTCAAACTTTTTCATGTCAAGGACCCCCAAAATTACAGGTATTTAGCCACGGACCCCCATCTCAAAATATGTTGTTCCAGGGACCTCCCCAGAAGCAAATATTTGAGTTACAAATTTTCGCTTTTAAATAGATATATTCAAAGACTTGCAAAGAAAAATCATGATTTTTCAAAAATAGCAGATCTACGCATGTATATCTGCTATTTTTCAATAGTTAAAGCAGTCAATAATCCTAGGCCTAAATGGGTTAAATACCACAATATTTCTTTGTCGATAACCTCTCAGAACATCTTCACAAACCACTTTTGGTTTCCGAACCAAAAGTAAAGTGATGTTGACTTGAAATTTGGTAGAAACTTGGGATACATAGCTACCGTTGTTTCCCGTTGAGATTGGCACATTTCCTGGGGCAAGCTGCTCAGATCACACATCAGATTACACGCGTCTTCTTATTTTTTCACTCTCAAAAAGCACCCGCAATGTAGTGCATTTGAAACTACATTGCAGTGCACATCATGGGGTGATCACTGCTTGCCTCCTGTGAATTGTTTTATTTTTTATTTTTGTGTATTTTCTGTTTATTTCGTTCTTGAGTGAGGTCAGCAGACAGTGTGAGGTCAGCAGACAGTGACATGAGCAGTGAGATAAAAGAAAACCTGGGTGAAATGTGCCAATCTCAACAGGAAACAACGATATATATATTGCAGTGCTAATGCATACTATACGTATAAAGCCTCGAACAGAGTCGGGTCCGTGGTATCCACCGCGGTGTAGTGCGGTGTAGTCTTTTTGAGCGTTAACGTTGTAGTTATATGACTCAAAAAGACTACACCGCACTACACCGCGGTGGATAACCTTCCACCGCGGACCCGACTCTGTTCGAGGCTTCAGACTCCTGAAACTAAACATCAAAGGTGTCCTGCTATGTTCCTCCTAAGAAGACAGAATATAACGGGAAGGATTTTCTCTCAGAAGTTCTAAAATTGTAATTGGATCCTCCTAATTGGGACAACAGATACACGCGCAAGCTACTGTAGGTAAACTCACTAATGATGCCACCATGACTGTCTCTGTGCCAGTTGGCAGCTCACAGTCTATTCCTCCTATCATTTTACATGGTGTCAGCAGTGACATAATGTAGAGGGTATACTATTTAGCCATGTAAGGAAATATTTATACTGTGTATTAGGAATGGACTTGAGACTTCAAGAGCACTGGCAGCCACTGTCGATAATAGCTCTCTCACACACACACACACACACACACACACACACACACACACACACACACACACACACACACACACACACACACACACACAATGACTTGTGGGACTTGTTAATTCAGCCTGTTTATTGTGTGTGTGTGTGTGTGTGTGTGTGTGTGTGTGTGTGGGTGCAAGTCAGATTTTTTGTGGTCAACGGGTGGTTGTTTGATCTCAGATTGCTGCACTGACGGAGAAGCAGAGAGTGAAATGGAGTCTTTACTGGAGGGAGAGAGAGACATAGATAGGGAAAGGAAGACAGAGAGAGAGTACTCATGTACAGTACCAGTAAGACTGATAAGCGACCGTCAGGTCACATGTATACAGAAATATGACTCCAGACCTACTGTGTACAGCTTTGCGTGATTTTAGGGCAAAATCTGTAGGAGCAGTGTCCAAATAATGTGTTTTGCAAGAATCGGCCTCATTGTGGCTCTAGAAGAGGGCCATGTGAGAAATGAGGTTGTGGTTTGGCAGCCAAGGAATGTGTGTGCAAAGTTTGGCATGGATAGGGGAAATGGTGGCAGAGATATGAGTAGGGGAAAAGTGTGACGTGACTGACGTGACAGACAGACAGACAGACTGGCTTACAGCCGGTGACAGACAGACAGACAGACTGGCTTACAGCCGGTGGAGGTTTTGAGAGTAACTGCGACCTGACGATGACAATGATTACTTAATTTGCCATGAATTCATCAATTTTTAATAGACTTAAAATAAATGTTATTTTAAAATGTAATTATTTTAAGTCTAAATGTAGAGTTCTTGTTTCATTCAAGAGAAAGGGTTTGGACAAGAGGTGTAATATTGTGTTTTCCCTCCTGCGTGCTTGCATGTGTTCCCCAGGTATGTGCACAACCAGGACTGGGCCAGTGCTGGGCGCGTGGCAGAGAGCCAGGACCCAGACAGTGTGTGTGAGGTCCTGGTGGGCCAGGCCAAGCTGTGCTTTGAACAGAAGGACTTCCAGAAGGCTGAGGCCTTCCTACTTCGTGCCCAGAGACCCGAGCTCGCTGTCAAGTACTATAAGGTAAAACAGTTTCCTAAACACAGCCATGGCATAGACATGACTGAACTGACAGACTTTTGACCACTATACGTAGTTGACTGTGGTCCCCAGGCACGCATTGGGTGTTATTATTTTATGCTCTAACTATTGAAAAATAGCAGATTTACAAGCTCACACCGCGGCACCGAGTGCCCACTGCGAGCTTGTAGATCTGCTATTTTTTTTAAAACGTGAAGATTTTGACCCGGTTTGGACCCGATTCTATAAGTGTCTTCTAAATCCTTCTAAGGTTTTTCTGAAAAACCCATGTTTCTATGTCAGTGGTTCTCAAACCTTTTCACGTGAAGGACCCCCAAAATTACATGTATTTGGCCACGGACCCCCATCTCAAAATATTTAGTTCCAGCGACCCCCCCAGAAGCAAAATTTTAGTTACAAACGTTCGCTTTAAAAATACATATTCAAAGATTTGCACACATTTTCAGGACTTTTTCAAAAATAGCAGAATTTGGTGCGATACCCTATGCGCCCAACAGAGCAAGACAAACTTAGCCTGGGCTAGCTAATCCACCATAAGGGCCATTTATAGTTACGTATGGTTGATTTTGTGTACGTTTTTGGGTGAGACAGTACGTACGTTAGTTATGTCGACATGCATAGTTCCTATGCGTTATGTACGTGCCGACGCGGTCTCCGCTACAATTCTGCTCCCGTTGGGGCCGTGCGCCACATGGAGGGGATCTTCTGCACAGCACACACGTGTAAAAACTGAATTATTTTTAGCCAAAATATGTAGAACCACAGAATTTCTGTGAGGAATGACGTCTTCTTCACCAGCGGTTGCAATAATGTTCCTTTTTTACCGTTTCTTGCTAAAATTATATTTCTTGTTGGGACACATATAGTTTGTTTCAGAACCGCTGTTATAAGTAATTGTCCTCACTACTGCCACGGTTGACAAAAGTTCGCCACGGGTAGTTCAAGCGTACGTACGTTTTTATCGGTTTTAATCCGTCAGGTTGAGTGTTGTCCGTAAGGTTACGGAGACAAACAATTACGTCCGGACCTACGGAGCAACCGGATTAAATCACTCTCCCCCTCCGTTTCTTGTGTATTCCTGCGGTCCTTATGTATTACTATGCATGGTGGGAAACATGCAGCTATAGGAGGAGGTGAACGGTTATGGAGGTGCCAAGATCTGGAAGCGGAGCCCGAAGCTTTTAGAGGAACTGCTGTTGAAAGGACATGGAAAGTCAGCACTTTGTACTGTACATATTTATATTTTTTATGTGGATGTAGCTTTTTTCCTTGTCTAGGGTTAGGGTTAGTAGGAACAGTGCTTCTTTTTCTACGCGGATATAGATTAATTCAGCAGTAATCTGACACAGTGGAAGAAATCCTTGTACAGGACTGAGGAAATGAACAGATTATTTGATTGGATTTTTTTTTAAAGGCTAAGTGAGCCTTAGCTTAACCCATTTAGGCCTAGAATTATTGAATGTTTTAACCAGTGAAAAATAGCAGATATACAAGCTCACAGCGCGGCACCGAGTGCCGCGCTGCGAGCTTGTAGATCTGCTATTTTTGAAGAAAGTCGTGAAAATGTGTGCAAATCTTTGAATATGTGTATTTTCAAAGCGAACATTTGTAACTCAAATTTTGCTTCTGGGTGGTCCCTGGAACTAGATATTTTGAGATGGGGGGTCCGTGGCCGAATAAATATAATTTTGGGGGTCCTTCACATGACATGAAAAGTTTTGAGAACCACTGACATAGTAGTCTCTCAAGAACAGACTAACTGAGCTCCATTTACTGTAAGTGAAAAGGACCTTTTCTTTGACGATGGCTAGCCAGATCGCTGACATAGAAACACAGGTTTTTCAAAAAACACAGGTTTTTTAGAAGGATTCAAAAGACACTTATAGAATCTGGTCAAAATTCAAATTTTCACGATTTAAAAAAAATAGCAGATCTACAAGCTCGCAGCGCGGCACCGTGAGCTTGTATATCTGCTATTTTTCAATAGTTAAAGCATAAAATAATGATACACAATAATGTGTACCCGTTCTAAATGGGTTTTTAACTGAAAACCATACTGCAGCAAAAACCAGGCCGCTAGTGCATCCCAAAGAATATACAGTAAGGCTGAGCAATATTAGGAAAACCTTCGATATTCGATAATGTTGTTGAATACCTCAATATCGATATTACTCACAATATTATTATTAGTAAAAACAATTGCATTATATAGTTTATATGTTTTTCTGCTTTAGGTCCACTGCCTGCCTAAGCAAGATAATGAATAGCATTATCTATCCATGCGCACTGCACAGTACACATAGAATAAATACATTAAATGCCTTATTTCCATTTTCCAAAAGTTTCGATATATGGCCCAGCCTTAATATACAGTATATATTGTCAAAGAGAGTGATGTTTTGATGTTTCCTTTGCCTGTTATTTCCAAGATTTCATCGTGTTTGTGTGGACAGAGAGAGAGAGAGAGAGAATTCATTTATCTGTCAGATCTCTTCCCAAATACCACTAACCAACCCAGCCAGCTCTTCCCTCTGCAACAGGGAGAGATTCCCCCATCTCTCTCTCTATCTCCTCCTAACAATGTATATTATTCACTCACACTCAAGGGTCAGCTGTTGTCATTATTTAGTAACATCGGCTGTTTTTGATAGATATATAGATAGATACCTTTATTATCCCAAGGGGGAAAATCTGTTGCCCAGAGGCAGCACAGCAGTATAAGGTTATTTACAAAGTTACAGAGAAGTAAGAAGAAAAAAATAAAAGAAACAAGAACAGAGTACAGTAAAGAGCAAGGTACATCAAGAGAGTGAACGAATAATATATAAAAATATACATAAAGTGTCCTTAAGCACAACTATCAAAATAGTACAGTGTCCAAATCAAAGTGACCATAGCAGTCAATGTTAGTTAGTGCAACAAGTATCTCACTATCATGTCAAACACAAGCAAAATACTCAAAAACTACTAACACAACCTAATAGTGCAGTGTCATAAAATCAGTGCGAAAAAAACAACTCAAAAGGAAAATAAACTAGAAAGGGTGTCACAGCCAGACGCACATGAGCACCTTCCCTGGAAGGTCCTTAGAGGTCAGAGTCAGTACAACTATAGTTCCGTCATCCTAGGTTAGGAAGGTAGTCCTTGTCGATCGACCTTTGTGTGTCTCGTTGTACAGCTTAAGCTTTTGATTACTGGGCTTCATATTGTATTGTCTTAGCTCAATCTGCTTTGGATGCATCTGTCTTTCTGTATGCGTAGTGTTTATGCGTGTGATGTATAACAGTATGCACTTGCGTGGGTGCGTGTGTGTGTGTGTGTGTGTGTGTGTGTGTGTGTGTGTGTGTGTGTGTGTGTGTGCGTGTGTGCGTGTGTGCGTGTGTGCGTGTGTGTGTGTGTGTGTGTGTGTGTGTGTGGGTGCGCGGGTGCGCGGGTGTGTCTAGCCCTTAATTGCAGCTCGGACACGGAGGAGCACAGCAGCATTAATTCTCTCATATTTCTCATTTCATAATTCAGAGCAGAAACTTTGGTCGGCGCTCTTCACAGCGGCAGACCGCTGCCGGTTGTTATTGCCGTTTGTTGATTTGTCTGTCTGTCTGTAATTAATGCATTTAGGCCTAGAATTATTGATTGCTTTAACTGTTGAAAAATAGCAGATATACAAGCTCACAGCTCACAGCTCACAGCGCGGCACCGAGTGCCGCCCTGCGAGCTTGTAGATCTGCTATTTTTGAAAAAAGTCGTGACAATGTGTGCAAATCTTTGAATATATGTATTTTTAAGGCGAATGTTTGTAACTCAAATTTTGCTTCTGGGGGGTCCCTGGAACTAGATATTTTGAGATGGGGGTCCGTGGCCAAATACATATCATTTTGGCGGTCCTTCACATGAAAAATCTGAGTACCACTGACAGAAACATATTTTTTTTTCTTTTTTAATGGCAGAACGACTATTTTTCAATAGTTAAAGCATAAAATAATAACACGCGATAATGCCGTACCTGCTGGTCTAACTGGGTTAAATGATGTTGTGTTTCCCTGTAAGGACGTGGAGATGTGGAGCGACGCCATGCGTATCTGCAAGGAGTACCTCCCCAACCGCCTGTCACTCCTACAGGAGGAGTACGAGAAGGAGGCCACCAAGAGGGGCTCACGGTGAGGAGAGGAGGAGAGAACGTCTCAATCTGGAATAACGCTTTCTAACAGGGGTGTAACCATACATTTGAACACCGATTCATTACGCATCACGATACGATACTGTACGTCAGGGTTCCCCAATAGGCGGCCCGCGGGCCATTTGCGGCCCGCAGGGGCTACTGTCTGGCCCCCACCAACCCCAGTAATAATGGTGGTACAAGAGCAGCAACAACACTAGTATATCGTCGTTGTCGGGTGGAAATCCCATATCTCCAAATGTGTACGTTCTTTCGCAAAGTAAAGCCCTGCTTCTTCATACAAGGCCGTCGCACAAAAGTAGTGAAAACAGCAGATCTACAAGCACACAACGCCTCGCGGAGCGAGGCGTTGTGTGCTTGTAGATCGGCTGTTTTCACTAGTTTAAATCATTTTTGAAATGATACCGTAAATGCAAAACGAACGGTTTTGGACATACAAGATTTTCACCCGACAACAACGATATCTGAACTGTCGCTGGAGTAGCAGGAACGCCACTGTTGTCCCCTGCAATGTTGTGGCCCTCGGCTTGGTACCCTAGACATAATTCGGCCCTTGGGGAAAACTAATTGGGGAACCCTGCGATACATGGACGATATTGGTTCATTCATGGCAATACGATACGATTCGATTCAATTCGATATAGTAACTATTTAGCAAAGACATTGAATCTGTGTGAAACGTGCCAATAGAGCAGTTTTTTAGGTGAAAAAAATATTATTATGGTCTGGATATACTGTAAATAAGTAAACGCTGTGATTACCTAGCAAATACATGGACATTATATTTCAACACACATGGACAAACCCACACCTTGACATGAACACAGAGATTACACACATTTATCGAGAGATAGAGTAGCTTTATGGAATGAAAAGGTTTCCATACAATCCATTAATTGCATTGTAAAACGATACGATACGATATACAGAGCTTTTGCATATCGATACAGTAGATAATTGCAAATTAAAAACGATTTTTGGATTCTGTTACTATATCGTTACACCCCTAGTTTCTAAGCACAGTCTAAAACGTTTATGGAATTGACATCTATTAGCTCTATAGCATATGTCAGAATATAACCACACACACACACACACACACGCACGCACGCACACACACACTGAGCACCCCGTAGGTCTACCAACTCATGCTCACAGGCCTAATCAATGCACAGAGAACCGGTTTGATGGTTTATTAAAACATGGCATCCTCGTTCCCCCCCTCCCCCCTCCCCCCATCCCATATTAAAAGTCTTAACGAGCTGTGGCTCGTTAGCCAGTGAGCTCGCAGCGTGTGTACCCCCCAACACCCCCCCTCTCTCTCTAATGACTTGTGGGGAAAAACATCAAAGGCTTGGTTTGAGAAACGGGGGAGGGGGGGAGGGGGGGGAGAAACAGAGAAAAGTGTAAATTATTCCTGCTTAGTTTTCAGTTCAGGCCACAGTTGAAAGGAGTTCACTGTACTGTGTGTGTCTTTGTGTGTGTGTGCGTGTGTGTGTGCGTGCGTGTGTGTGTGTGTGTGTGTGTGTGTGTAGAAGTGTGGAGGGCTTGGTGGATCAGGCCAGAGAGTGGGAGAAGTCGGGAGAACACTCTCGAGCGGTGGAGTGTTACCTCAAGGTGAAGGATGGACCCAACGCCGCCCTGATGGAGAAATGCTGGATGAAGGTAAACACCCTGTTCTTACCAGGACGTCCAGTGGAGGAGCGCTTTGAAGATCATGTCCAGAGCACTTCTTACTAAAGGGGCATGAATGCAAACCGGCTGCGGAATAGTCCAGTAAAAATAAGGCTGAGGTTGGACACAAATTTATTATTTCGTTTTTCAACTGATTCTGACAGGAAATTAGGTCTACTAGCCAGGATAAAAACAATCTACCATAATCTGCTCACTGCAAATACCCACAGTGGCCAAATCAAGTTGGGCTCCCTTGCTTTAAGTAGGACGTGAGGGGTCTAACTAGGGGTTTGTCATGATGCTGAATCCATTGCAAGCATTTGTTTTGCACAAAAACATTCATTGGCCCCATAAAACGCCCACAAAACTGTGGAAAAGTGATGACTCATCACTTTTCATCACTAAACCATCATTTTCTGGGGCCATTGTTAGCCCAAGGAATGTTTTTTGTGCAAAACAAATGCTTGCAATGGATTCAGCATCATGTCAAACCCCTAGTTAGACCCCTCACATCCTACTTAAAGCAGATTTTTTTTCTGGGTATTTTCCTCCTGTATAGAAAGTCGATGGGAGCCCAACTTGATTTGGCCACTGTGGGTATTTGCAGTGAGCAGATCATGGTAGATGTTTTTATCCTGGCTAGTAGACCTAATTTCCTGTCAGAATCAGTTGAAAAACTAAATAATAAAATTTTGTCCAACCTGAGTGTATTTTTTCCCTAGATTTACTAGACTAGAAGGCATGCGTCAAAACAGCGGCCACCATTATTTTCAATGAACTAACCCACACCGGCGGTTCATGAACGAACGATCGTTCATGAACACGTTCATATTTTCGGCGAACGTGAACTGAACGCTTTTTGTTTCCGCTTGATGAACGTTACTGTCGAACGCGTTCATTCTGACGTGCGTGAACGGCGCTCGTCGGCCCGTTCAGCCTGTTCGTGCGGCGGTCCGCGGTCGCCTGTCCTCTCGTCTTTCTTTGCATTCACATCCCAGCTGCAGGCTTGCAGACCTCGCGGACGGGACGTTGATATGTGAGCGCCTGAGCGGTGCTGAGTCTCCTCCTCGTTACGTTGTCTCCCACCCAAGTAAAGCCTGACTACTTGGTCGTGTGACGTGTGTTGCGTGCCAAAATAGCTGATCTGCAAGCTCACAAGGCATCGCATCCACGTGACGAGACAACGTGAGCTTGTAGATCAGCTATTTTAACCAACGCCGATGGTTAGAAACGTCTACCTTCACAATAAGGGTGAGGAAGACTGGGCACTGGGCACCTAAATATAGTGGGCACCTCAATGTTAAGTTGGATGAAATAATTGCTGTGTGTGGTTCTATATGGGCTGTGTCAATAATTTTGACAAATAATAGCTTGCAGCAACGTCTAAAAAAAATACATTTGAATAGCCAAAAGTTTATTGTCGTTGTCGTTGACAATTACATTTCCGTTTTGGCTTTTAGGCTTTGAAGTTGCACATGGTAGATACGACACATAACCTAAATATGCAAAGAAACTACTGGCACATTTGACAACTTTATACTTAAAAAAGAATGTTTATAGTGGAAAAAGCTGATCTACAAGCTCACAACGTGTCGCACCGTGACGCGTTGTGAGCTTGTAGATCTGCTATTTCCACTACTTTTTGAAAGTGTTTGAAACTATATTAACATTTCTCAACATGGAAACGATAATGACGATTATGCAAAATAATTACGATTACCTCAAATAATTGCGATTAGACGATTATGTAGTGATTGTGACAGCCCTAGATACAAGAGTACACTAGTACATGCTGAAATACTAAAATATCTCAAAAAACAGATTGAACACAAAAAATAACTCAGGATTGTGTTGATCGTGTCCCAAACAACAATAAAATAAGATCAGGTTGTCCCAGAGGTGAACTGGCCTTTTAAGGTTAGGGTTTATAACGCCCCAAAAAAAGAAGGTAAAAATGCACATTATGAAATAGATGTAAGCCATTTACCATGAGAGGGAGTGGGTTGTTGGCTGATTTACCACTGTTCAGGGTTGTGGCACGAGCTGAAGCCGAGAGCCAAACAACCGTGAAACAGTGGTAAATCAGCCAACAACCCACGACCCTCGAATGGTAAATTGCTTTTCTACCACTTCTACCATATACCGTAAATCACCAATTAGTAGCCCGGGCGTTTATTTCGCAAAATGGGGTCGGACCCCGGGCGCTTAAAAGGGACCAGGCGGCTATTGGTAACAGGCTTTTATTTATTTTGGCACTGGCCAGCACTGGGCCATTATTTGGTACATTTTTCTTTCTCAAACTATATAATAGTATTAATAATCAAAATGTTATAATAAATGTTATAATTATGATTATTTGTATTATTTTAATTGTTACCAACACCCAGAAAATAGCACATTTCGATCTATTAGACCAAACCTCATTTAGAAAATATCAAGAGTGTATGAAAGCCTTTTTAAAAAATATATATACGTCTACTATACTATGGGAAACTTTCTCCAAAAGAATCAATTACCGCATGCCAGCAAAGACGGATCTAGAAGTCAGTCAACGACCCAATTAGCGCAGAAGTCCTGCAGCTGGTGCTGTTCTGACTGGACTCGCTGACATGACCACTGAACAGCTCCACTATCCTGACATTAAACCATTTTGGTATTGCATTATGATTAAGCCTTCTGCATTCCCCTTGAACCTCAAAATAATGGATTACTTCTTCAAAATGTGGACTGAATAACAAGAGGCAGCAACAGTACGCAAACGCAAACTTTGCATTGTAGCAACGTTTTAGACAGTAATGAATGGTGGTCAGTGCGCAGAGAGCAGCAGACTCCTTTTTTCCTCTCTCTTTTTTTGGTGTCCTTTGGCAATCTGTTCCCCGACGCACAGACAGTGCGTCCTGCGCGTCATGGTAGCGCAGCACTGGGCTGGGCTGGGCACCATATACATTTGGCTTAGAAGTGTCTGTCCACAGGGCTGTGAGCTTGTAGATTTGCTGTTTTCAGCGCACTACCGTCATGCAACATATGACCCGTAGCGACGCACAGTGAGTGCGGTGCGTTGCAACGTGCTGTCACAGCACTGCTGTGAGCTTGTAGATTTGCTGTTTTCAGCGCACCACTGCCATGCAACATAAATGACCAGTTAAGTTGAATAAATAGCAAATAATACCAAACAACCAAACAAATAATAGCCCGGGCTCTTACATAAAACATAATAAGGATAATATTAATTGCAAATAGCGGCCCAGGCGCTTATACGAACCGTGCGCTTATTTGAAACAGGCGTTTATTGCGCAAAATGGGGTCAGACCCCGGGCGGATATATGGGACCCGGCGGCAGTTTGCCACCGGGCGATTAATTGGGGATTTACGGTAAATGAAAGAAAACACTGTTGTAACTTGCAAGGTTATACTGCAACACAACAGTGGGCGGGGTCCATGAGCCAACTCAAGGTTGTTGACTGATTTACCACTGTTTTAAGCCAATCAGAATCCAGTATCTGAACATGTGACCACAAAAAGTGGTAGAATGATGGATCTATACTTGTCTGCACAAGTATAGAATATAAAGGTGTGTGTGTTTTCCAGGCAGCAGAACTTGCCATCAAGTTCCTCAGTGGGGATCGTGCGGTCGAGGTGGTCCAAACGGTGGGACCGCGCCTCACACAACTCCGAAAGTACAGCGCTGTAAGCATACACACACACACACACACACACACACACACACACACACACACACACACACACACACACACACACACACACACACACACACACACACACACATGCACGCACGTGCACACACATTTCAATCAATTGTTTATGTCCACATAAGAGATACAGTACAAGGACACCCATATTACAAGGTGCTGTAAATAATGTACAGTCAGCAAATCCTGGACAAAATATCCAATATGGAAAAATACAACATTTTCTGCTGTAAAATGTATCACGATGCACAATTTTATCACGATTCTTTTTCACGTTGGTTTTTATGTTTTTTTCCAAGTTACTTGACAAAAACAAGACTCTCTGGGTTCCTTTTGGGAGGTCTAAATTGAACTTTACAAGTATGTGTAACTCTGACAGTATACAAATGAAACCAAATTACGGGTCCATTTGGTTTCATTTGTATACTGTCAGAGTTAGGTGGAGACCTGGACATTTTAAAGTTTGAGAACTACTGATTTAGACCAAAATGCAGGTTTAAATTGAATTCTGCCATGAATCTCTGCATTAACGATTAAACAGGATTTTTTTTATAAGGCTCCCTCTATTGTATCACGATATATAGGATACCTCTGAAAAGGCATATTGTGGAGACATTGTATCGTCTCAACGATATTTATCACCATATCGACCACCCTTTAGCAGAAAGCATCTCTTTTTCCTGTTCATTTCAGTGTGTGGGTTTGACCCCCCTCTTTTCACCTCATGTCTTTTGTTGTCTTGGCGTGTGTGTGTGTGTGTGCGTGTGCGTGCGTGCGCGTGTGCGTGTGTGTGTGCGTGTCTCTATGGAAGGCTGCTGAGCTGTACCTGAACCTGGATCTCATTAAGGAGGCCATCGATGTTTTCATCCAGGGAGAGGAATGGAATAAAGCCAAGAGAGTGGCCAAGGAGCTGGACCCAAGGTTGCACGCACGCGCACACACGCACGCACGCACGCACGCACGCACGCACGCACGCACGCACGCACGCACGCACGCACGCACACACACACACACACACACACACACACACACACACACACACTAGTGACTTAAAGCCCCTCTAGTGACCTCTAGAGGGGCTTCTTCCACCCAATTGGATCAGAGTGGGTTTGATTCTGACGAACATCGTCCTGCTCACTAGTGGGGCTAAAAGTGACCTGTCCCTGTGTCCTGCTCACTAGTGGGGCTAAAAGTGACCTGTCCCTGTGTCCTGCTCACTAGTGGGGCTAAAAGTGATAAAGGTGGAAAAAGCTGGAAAATATGAAATGTTTATTTGTGTGCGTGCGTGCGTGTGTGTGTGTGTGTGTGTGTGTGTGTGTGTGTTTTGCAACAAATGCTTTAAAGTTATACCATGTAACTTTTTTTATAAAACAAATCTTAAAATTGTCCTAACTGTTAAATCGCTAAAGTTTTAGAACACCCACTCCGTTATTTTCAGCTTCTGAAGCCTTCTCTTTATATTTTTTCTGTGATCCTCGCCGGGGTCCGGTTTTTGCGGAAAAATTACGTCATCATACACTACCGGCCAATCACAGCGAGGGTTATTCACTGCCGGCCAATCACAGCGCATCTTGCTGACTTCTCAGTAAGTAGCTTGCCTCAACAAAACAACAGCATATACTCTATGCATATACTCGGGTGAAGGAGTCCGTTTTTCCGGAATGCCTGAACGCACAGGAACCAGGGACCCCTCTAAAGATAGATCTCGGTGAGGTGGAGGCAGACGCGGGGGTGTGAGGCCCGGTCCGCGGCGAAAAACGGCCGAAAGACACGGACGCGACCACGGTTTGCTATAGAGCTACTGACCACTAGTTGAGCAACTTACACAGTATAGCTTTAAAGTGAAATAAAACAATGTACCATTAAGTTAATATGACCCAAAACCCCCAAAACGAGTGGACATTTTAGGGCACTAGATGAAAGGCCATGGAGTCACCACAATCAGTAAGGCTTATCCTCCCAGGAGTATCAAAGTGCACAGCAATCCAGCCAACAGTTTTCAAGACATCTTGTTTGCGTTTCATGCCCTTTTCCGGGCAAAGATTTGACAAAAAATGTCGATCTGTCAGCTAGTTGATCCTCTGTTTTTGGCGAATACGATGCGTTTTGTAGATCTGCTATTTTTGCATTTTTTAATTGGAAGCCTGAATTACTTTTAGCTATTTCTTTTATTGGAATCCTAAGAACTATAATTTTTATTTAAATTCAAATGCATGCACGTTTATGTTCTTATGTTAACTTGATGAACTTAAATACAAATACATTGGACATGAACAAAAGACTAGTACCAGTCATTGAGCTACTAATATAGACATGAACAAAAGACTAGTACCAGTCATTGAGCTACTAATATAGACATGAACAAAAGACTAGTACCAGTCATTGAGCTACTAATATAGACTGAGGTAATTAAAGTGGTCATTGCATGTTTGGAATTGTAATAGCTGAAATTAAAAATGTATCAGTATTCTGATATTAACCTGCAGGCCGCATTAAGTGAAGGTGGGGCCGCATGTGGCTCCCAAGCCGCCAGTTGCCCATGTATGGTATATGGGGCTTTTAAGCCGTGACATAATTTTGTAGTCAGACCTCCAAGCAGATTTATTGTCAATATCTGTCCCTCGCTATTTCAACAGATCCGAGACAAAAATAACGACTAAAGTATAATTCTACCACTTTCCTTTCAACAATAAAGAGAAGAAAAATTGGTAAATAGTAAAAACTAGTCCTTACCCGTTCAAAGATATGAGCTCTGAAATGATGTGCAGTGTGTGGGTTATGGGATGTGCACTGTGCACACAGTATATGAGGGATGGAAAGTAACTTTAACTGGTGCTTGCATGATAATATGTAGGAGCATCAATGTAAGAAATACCCGTTTCGTTTAATGGCTACAGAGATACTGTGTACCGATCTGCATGATTTTTGGACAAAATCTGTAACAGGGCCAGACAACAGACCCCCCCCCCCGCCCGCCCGCCCGCCCGCACACACACACACACACACACACACACACACACACACACACACACACACACACACACACACACACACACACACACAGCTGGTTAAACATGTTGCCTCATGCTAGATGCAGAATAGATATGCCTCAAGCTAGATGCAGAATAGATATAGATACACCACACAAATGCTAATATACAGCATATGATTTGTGAAAGTGACAAACGGGCTTCACAGTTATGTTAGGTGTGTTCATATGCTAATGGTGATGCGATTTCAGATCAATTGCTCCAGCCACTGAGGAGAAACGCTGTGACAGACACTCACTCAGACAGACAGACACTCAGACAGACAGACAGACATTTGGAAAATTATATGTTTGATAGTAAAAAGATTCGCTTTTTTGGGGGGCAAAAGTTTTCCTCTGCCTACAAAATGATGTCAGACTTAACAGCCCCATAGGGTTTAAGTGGTTTTAAAGAGTGTCAAAGCAAACCATCAGTGCTTTTAGCTTCACCATATTGGGTGCAATATATTACATACTGTACTCATGAAATAACAGAGGGTGAATATTAACATCTTTCATCTCACCCTGTCTGACTCCTGTCAGGTATGAGGAGTACGTGGACCAGAAATACAAAGAGCACCTGAAGAACCAAGGCAAAGCAGACTCTGTAAGTATCAGAATACAACCTGTTTCCATAGCAGTCACATTAGGCCTTTCTTGACATTCCCCCTTTTAGTAAATCACTATTGCTTTATTTCAAAATGTAACGACTGTGTGTGTGTGTGTGTGTGTGTGTGTGTGTGTGTGTGTGTGTGTGTGTGTGTGTGTGTGTGTGTGTGTGTGTGTGTGTGTGTGTGTGTGTGTGCGTTGTGTTGTGTTGTGTTCCAGCTTGTGGGAGTGGATGTGATGGCAGCGTTGGACATGTATGCAGAGAGAGGCCAGTGGGACAAATGTCTGGAGACCGCCTCGAAACAGGTAAACAACGGCTTCATTAACTCATCTGGTGCCGATCCCGAACTAGTTCGGCTTTATTTCAATCCAATACAATCTTTTTTTTATTAATTCACTTACCCCGAGCTGCTTGTAGAGTCGTGGGTGGTCCTGGCTCGCTAGCCGCTAGCCAGCTAGCCGTTCTACTCTGTCCGACGATATATTCCATTAAAAATGGTTTAAAATACATTTTTGAGCTCCCCAATGTTCACCCGATGTTCGGCGCCGCTTCCGATGAGTACACGAGTGTGCCGATCCCGAACTAGTTCGGCTTTATTTAATTAAATGAATAAAATGATAAGAGGCCTTCTGAAGCCTGGCTTGATTTTTGTAGCTACTAGCCGAAAGCTAACAACGTCCCGGCCGGCCGTAATTTGCGAACGCAATCGCCAATCTCCGCCTAATCCAATGAAAGACCGCATCTTTAAAGGCTTATATCTCTTTTTTGTGTTTTAGGGAAGCGGCGCGAGGTTTATTCACGGCGAAATCACCCAAAAATGATCTTTTAGATGACAAAATGGGAATAGCCATTCTGTTAGCATCTTCATCCGGGACATTTCCATGCCGTGCATGAACGTGAGCACGTCAGGTCCTGGAAGCTGAAGTCCTGGAAGCTAAAGCGCTCGCCTATGAGAGATGCGCTGGCATTCTTTGGCCCCTAGAGGGCGCTGGCACTCAATGAGTTAACAACCCATTTAGGCCTAGAATTATTGAATGCTTTAACCGGTGAAAAATAGCAGATATACAAGCTCACAGCGCGGCACCGAGGGCCGCGCTGCGAGCTTGTAGATCTGCTATTTTTTTTAAAGTCGTGAAAATGTGTGCAAATCTTTAAATGTATGTATTTTCAAAGCGAACGTTTGCAACTCAAATTTTGCTTCTGGGGGGTCCCTGGAACTAAATATTTTGAGATGCGGGTCCGTGGCCAAATACATATCATTTTGGGGGTCCTTCACATGAAAAGGTTTGAGAACCACTGACATAGTAGTCTCTCAAGAACAGACTAACTGAGCTCCATTTCAGTGAAAAGGATCTTTTCTTTGACGATGGCTGGCCAGATTGCTGACATGGAAACATAGGTTTTTCAAAAAGTCTTAGAAGGATTCAAAAGACACTTATAGAATCGGGTCAAAATTATAATTTTCACGATTTAAAAAAAATAGCAGATCTACAAGCTCGCAGCGCGGCACTCGGTGCCGCGCTGTGAGCTTGTATATCTGCTATTTTTCAATAGTTAAAGCATAAAATAATGATACACAATGATGTGTACCCGTTCTAAATGGGATAATATTATAATTAGTTCATTATGATTATTATTGGATGCCCCCGAGACCATTAGAACCAAATTGGCAGTCATTAGTCACTATCTCGTCTATTGAAATTAAATGGCAGTTTCATAAGCAATAGAATGCATTCTGAAAATAATTGTATCATACTTTTTATCTCTCCTGATGCTCAGACAGAACTTGTTTGCTAAATTGTAAAAAATGTCCATATTCTAAAATCGTCGCTGCAAGTCACACAGTAATGAGGTCATAAGTCAGTGATTCTCTAGCTTTTTTATTTCAAGGGCCCCCGTTTGATATGATTTCCCAATTAAACTAAGAGTTTACTAATCTATTTGTACGGTGTTGGAGTTAGCAGACCTGTTAGGGTCCATTTGGTTCCTCAGAGACCCCCTTTAACCCTCCCAAGGATCCCTGGCTGTCTCCAGTACCCATCCAGTACCCATTGAGAAACAGAGGTTAACACATATTTGAAGACATTTTTGTTATATGACACCCTGAGAGGCAACAGTATAACTAGTCCCCCCAGGAATCTGCAATTCCGCGATCGGAGAAAAATTCTCAGCCATTTGCGGATATTCTGCCGTCCGCGGAATAACAGTAAAACCTGACATTATATCAGTTATTACTCCTATTATAAAACAATTTGTAGCCTTCATGGTGAGACCACCTCATAAGACTTTGCTTCTCAGGGCCTGGGGGAATAGTTTCTATTTCTATTCTCAACGATTATTCGAATATTTGATTATTCTAATGATTACAATTAATTGTAGCTATTTCATGAAGGGCTTTACTTGATTATTAGAACTAAATCATAGTTTGCTTAATAGCTGGTCATTTTAGGTTGTTTTTTCCGCGGAATCAAGAATTGTTCTCCGCAGAATTCCGTAGAATCAGGATTGTTCTCTGCGGAATCGAGACTTTTTCTCCACGGATTCCTGGGGGGACTATATAACCAACCAGCCAGGCCCTCCGGTTGCAGTGTTGATACAAAGACAAATGCTCAGTATTCATTTATCTTAATTGAATATAATGTTGGTGTGTACGCTCGTTGTTGTGTTTGTAGGACTTTAAGATCCTCCACAAGTACGTAGCGCTGTACGCCACGGAGCTGATCAAGGACGGGAAGCCATCGCAGGCTCTGGGTCTGTTCATACGACACGGAGCACCGCCCAACACCCAGGTACACACCATCACACCCAACCCCCACCCAACCCCCACCCAACCCCCACGTACACACAATCACACAGACACGCACATTTAACATTCTCCACTGTCGTCTCTTCAGGGGTGTCACACCAAATTCTGGATACAAGGATTCACTGCGCCCCCCCCCCCCCCCCTTTAACTATTGAAATATAGCAGCTATACAAGCTCACATAGATCTACTATTTTTGAAGAATCTTGAAAATGTGTGCAAGTCTTTGAATATTTCAAATCCTTCTAAGGTTTTTTGAAAATCCTATGTTTCTATGTCAGTGGTGCTCAAACCTTTTCATGTGAAGGACCCCCAAAATTATATGTATTTGGCCACGGACCCCAATTTCAAAATATTTAGTTCCAGGGACCCCCCAGAAGCAAAATGTGAGTCACAAATGTTCGCTTAAAAAATACATATATTCAGACATTTGCACATATTTTCACGACTTTTCAAAAATAGCAGATCTACAAGCTTGCAGCGCGGTACTCGGTGCCGTGCTGCGAGCTTGTATATCTGCTATTTTTCAATAGCTAAAGTATAAAATAATTAAGGCCCCTCCACCTAGATATTTACATACGGTATCTATAATCTGTCAGCAATTGGCCGTTCTGTCTATATCCTATTCCTGCCTAGTCACTAGAGAGTATACTGTACATACTATTCATACTATAGATATACATACTATAATATACAGTATATCAGAGAGTATATAAATGTAACCGAATCCAGTAAAATGGGTATTTATTTTACTGTGTACTTGTCTCTCTCATCAGAACTTCAACATATACAAGCGTCTGTTCATGGACTTGCTCAACCTGTTGGGGACAGATGCTGCCGAGTCGTACCGCATGTGGGCCGACCTCCGCGATGTGCTGCTGCTTCTGGTAAAAAATATATACCGGTATATTACCACAGCACGGGGCTCTATTTTGACCCTTCCTGAGTTAAATTGAAGGGAAACTTCACCCCATTGTTCTAATGTGAAGAGATCAATAATATTAGGTGGCAAAAAAATAATAGCATTTCTTCTGTGTACAAACTGTAATTCTCTGTGTAACGTTAATGTCACTGGGTGTGAGAATCTACAGAATATGTACCGTATGTATTTGTTTCTCCTTTACTTTCCATGCCCACATTTTTCCAGACACACACTTTAACTAATCCAGCCACAAGCCTCAATGTTAACTAAACCAGCCACAAGCCTCAATGTTCTAAGCTTGAGAAAGATTTACATTTCAGGGACATTTTGAATGTGGGTTTATTTGTTTTGTTCTCCAGTGTGACAACCTCTCCAAGTCCTCAGAAGCAGGCTCTCCAGCCCAGGAGCAGTTTGAGGAGATGCTGCTGGTTGCTCACTGCTGTGCAGCGAGGTCTGCTGCCAAGGGAGTGGATCAGTTGGTATGAGAACAACATGCATGCACACACACACACACACACACACACACACACACACACACACACACACACACACACACACACACACACACACACACACACACTGCTTAGTGCTTGGTCGCTGGTATCTCCATTAGAGATAGGGTGAGAAGTTCAGTCACCCGAGAGAGACTTGGAGTAGAACCGCTGCTCTTACACTTGGAAAATAGTCAGCTTAGGTGGTTCGGGCATCTAGTACGGATGCCCCCCGAGCGCCTTCTTAGGAAGGTCCACGATGCAGGTCCCACTGGGAGGAGACCCTGTGGCAGACCAAAGACCAGATGGAGGGATTATATCTCCAAACTGGCTTGGGAACGCCTCGGTATACTCCCTGAGGGAGTGGAGGAAGTTGCTAAGGATAAGGAAATCTGGAGGTCTCAGTTGGAACTTTTACCCCTGCGACCCGAATCTGGATAAGCGGTTGAAGATGGATGGATGGATGGCTGAAAGATTGTTAGTGATAGATTGATAGTATTGACATTGGTTCTCACCCATTCAGGCCGGGAACACTATTTAGTGTATTACAGTACATGTACAGTATGTAGCAACACATTTGTTTTTGTAGGCTAACTTTTGAATAATATTATTTTTCAGAAAACTTTGGTCAGGCCTAAATTGGTTAAGAAGGTATACAATGGTACGGCCACTTGTACAGGCATGTTTAAAATAAAAGCATGAATATATTAATCTATTATTTTAATAGCATAGTATTGAATGCACAATAACATATGTTAAGTACACGAAACACAATTTTATACACAATATATGTTGTAGTCCCACCTAGGGATGGGTATCGAAAACCGGTTCTTGTTGAGAACCGGTTGCCCGTGGTTCGGTTCCATGGAATCGTTAGCCAATGTCCTTAACGATTCTGCTATCGATTCCTGCATATGCGCGATGACATCACGTCACACACGCGACGCGCTGCCTTGTTTAGAAGCAGCCAACATGTTGTCTGATGCTCTGGTCCTGTGACTAACTAAAGCAAACATAACAAGTAGCAGGCAGTCTACTTTATAGTGGCAGCCTACATAATACAGATGGTGCTGGTTACCTTTGCAATGTACGGATATATTCCATAATCCTGTGTCTGTCAATGTCGTCTCAAAAAAGAAGAAGAGAAAAAAAAAAGCATCGTGTCACCAGGCTTTCCTGCCTCCAGACGGTCCATGCAGAAGGAGTTTACTTTCACTTTCATTTAACAGAAAGCAACAGCTTTGCAAAAGCTCTTGCAAGGCTGCAAGGTACAGAAAAAGCCATCCTATAGCCTAAATGTACCTTTATTTTAGCCAGTTTCAAAGGAAAACCACCTCCCGTTTCTCTGTTGAAAAAAAAAAAAGTCAGTTCACTTTGCGTGGTGTCGTTGTGTGTCTGTCCGCACGCTGGATTAATCAATGCATGTCCAGGTGAAGCCCGTTAAAAGTCGTTATAGTATCCTCCGATAGTTTCACAAAGTACATTAAGCAACAGAAATGTATTATTTAACATTTTAAGTCCCTTACAGAGGTTTTACAACCCAAACAACAGGAACAGTGTCATGAGGTAATATTTTGCCCTTAAATATTTGAAAGGAATAGACTAGAGTCAGACTACTGTGACATAAGGTAAATTTCTCACCTTGAAAACAACAAATGCAACCTTATTTATTTTAGCTTTTAAGACAATCGTTTTAAAACAATATTTATTCAATAATAATATTTTTAATAATATTTGAAATAAATTATCTCAATATGTAGCCATAATTTTAAAATAAAGTTTTTGCCATAATCATGCAGCTCTAACAGTGACACAGACATAGCAGCAATGGCACAGCAATTACAAATATAGGCTATATACAGTAGTATGTATTTTTAACTTTAGGCCTTTCAGTGAATGATCAGCTGGCATCAATATTATATCCATATTAGGGCTACACTGTAAAAAAAATAAGTTGTGCCTTCACATTCTGAGCACTGCAAAAACGGGACGTTGGATTGAGCTTTTTTGGGTGAAAAATATAAATAAAAACTAGAAAAAGAAGAAAATGACAGGAGGAGAATAAGGAGTGGAGGAGGTAGAAAAGACCATTGGCCACTATTTCTGACCAGCCCCCTGCATGGCGAGGGGGCTGAGAATCGATAAGAGAATCGATAAGGAACCGGATCGATAAGCAGAACCGGAATCGGAATCGGAATCGCTAAAATCTTAACGATACCCATCCCTAGTCCCACCCCCACCCTACGAGGTAGGGGGTCCCTCCCTGCTCCATCTCCCCATCAGTTTGGGGGTCCCTGGCCTGAAAACGTAGAAGACCCCTGATCTATTATGTAGTGTCACATGATTGCAGAAATCATTCATGTGTTAAGAACTGTATGTTTTATACCATATCCTTGCGTCCACCCACGTACCCTTATCTCAATGTAATCAGGTGGGGTTTTCTTTGAGCGTCATCAGATTCACTCCTGTGTTTGCAGGTGAGCATCTCCACCAAGCTGTCAGTCTCTCTGCTGCGCCACACAGAGCTGGTTCCTGCCGATAAGGCCTTCTACGAGGCTGGCATGGCCTGCAGGGTAAGAACACTGATAGCATCATGGCCTGCAGGGTAAGAACACTGATAGCAACATCACGCTGTCGCGCTTACAGTGAAAAGTTCTCAGCCGAAGCAAGTATCAAACTCAACATTTCAGAGATATAGTGAACAAAACTGATTAGGATTTTATTGAATTGTTTCTATGTTTTACATTGAACATGCTGCATGCCCATCTACTGAAATCAAAAT
Organism: Nannobrachium achirus; assembly: GCF_963921795.1. Taxonomy (NCBI): domain Eukaryota; kingdom Metazoa; phylum Chordata; class Actinopteri; order Myctophiformes; family Myctophidae; genus Nannobrachium; species Nannobrachium achirus. Next base: position 58,216,675 of record NC_137823.1, read on the forward strand.
ACAAAAATCGCCAAAACAATAGAAAGCAGTAAATGAAAACATTTTAACACTCATCTTTTCTTTTCTCTAATTACAATCTAAAATATGAACCCTTGTTATGAAAAAACAAAGTTGTCCTTTAATCCTTGACACAACACACACACACACACACACACTGTGTTTTGTTCTGCTACCACTGGAGTGCCCAAGACAGCACGTTGGTGTCCTCAGTGTAAACGTGTCATTCTCTGCTTCTCCGTTCCTCACAGGCCATCGGCTGGGAGAACATGGCGTTCATCTTCCTCAACCACTTCCTGGATCTGGCAGACGTGAGTTAGCCAATCAGAGCTCACCTCTTTGCACAGACAGAAAGGGAGTCTCCAGTATCAGACACACGTTTTTTTTCTTTTTTTTTCTAAACAGAATCATACCTATTATTTGTGTGTGTGCAGGCACGTGCAAACATAGACATCAAAGGGGGCTTGAGCCCCTGCCCTTTTAAAAGACCATGAATGCAGTTTTTACTATGGTGAAAGAAATGCAAAATGCCCCCTCTTTCCAAGCCATACCTGAAGGCAGCATTCAAAAGAATGTCCTTGTCCAAACTCTACCTGAACTTGAATGCAGCATCTTATGTTGAATGAAGTGCCCTCTCTGTGTAGAAATCCATGCTGTTACGCCACATCTCCAGTATTGCCTTTTTTATGCTTAGTTTAGTGTCGTATCAAGTTCAAGTCAGTTTATTGTCTGTTTACACAGAAATTTGTTGTAATGTGCATAAAGTGCCAGCCTACTAAAAACAACTAAAAAGAAATACACCACAGTAAAAACACAGACACAAACAGACGACAGCACAAGACCAGCAATAAAACAAATCCACCTGGAAATTGTCCAATTCCAAAATTCTAAAAGTTCATTCCCCTGTCTGCCCCCCTTCTTGTTTAGGAGGGTGATGGCATGGGGCACAAAACATTTCTTGGTATCAAGTACTGAAAATAGCTGACCTCCAAGTTCACAACGCGTCGCAGCGCGATGCGTTGAGCTTGGAGGTCAGCTATTTTTTCAATATTTTCACCAAAAGGCCCTTTTAGACATTTCAGCCCCTGCCTCTTAAACATTGCATGTCCCTGTGTCTCTCTCTCTCCAGGGTATTGACGAGGGCACCTTGGACGCCCTGGACCACTCAGACTTCCAGGACACTGACATCCCCTTCGAGGTCCCTGTGCCCTCCAAGCTCCATGTCACCGTAAGACCCCTACCTCTGTTGACCCATTTATTCCCAACAGACCGTTGGCCTCATAGCATATGAAGTTACCAGGCCAAGGACCCCTTATTTTAGAGCACTGGGTCATTGGATGGATTTTCATTTTCTGAAAACGATATGACAATTATGCTGAGGCCTAACGATACACTGTAAAATTCAGAGTGTTCAATTAACTCTTGAATGTACTATATGCACAGCACACATGCGCAGTATATTTGTGCACTTGCACAGGTTTGTGATTTGTGATGGCAGCTGTTTTCCTGGGTCCATTTTCTATTCTCTCTGTGTGTGTGTGTGCGTGCGTGCGCGTGCATGTGACAGGAAAGCCAGCGCGAGGAGATCCGTGACTGGGTGCTGACCGTCTCCATGGACCAGCGAGTGGAGCAGGTTCTGCCGCGCGACGAGAGGGACACGTACGAGGCGTCGCTGATCGCCGTCAACAGCGGCATCCGCTCTCTGCCCTGCGTCATCACTGGTACATCACACACACACATTCATAATAATAATAATAATAATACAACTTTATTTGTATAGCACCTTTCATGACATGAAATGCAGCTCAAAGCGCTTTACAGAGCAGAAAATGAAGCACAAGTGCTTAACAGAGAAAAAGTAAAATAAAATAAAAAATACAGAATAAAAAGAAATAATTAAAATTATTACAATTAAGCAGAGAAATAACAATTTCAGAACAGTGCGGACGTCAATTAGCAGCACAGGGATTTAAACATTCAGCTAAAAGCAAGAGTAAAGAAATAGGTCTTGAGCTGTGCTTTAAAGCTATCCACCGAGGCTGCCTGTCTTAGGTGTAGTGGGAGTTTATTCCAGGCTGTCGGTCCGTAGAAGCAGAAAGCTGCTTCACCATATTTTTTATATGTCATTGTTGGCGTCTCAAGTAGGTCTGCACTAGAAGACCTGAGTGGGCGGGTTGGAACATATCTATGCAGGCAGTCATAGAGGTACGAAGGTGCCAGACCATTTAGAGCTTTATAAACAAGTAAAAGTATTTTAAAATCAATCCTAAAAACAACCGGGAGCCAGTGTAGCGATGCTAAGACTGGAGTAATATGTTCTCTTATCTTAGTTTTAGTTAAAACTCTGGCTGCCAGGGGTGTTGCACCAAATTCTGGGCCCTGGGTACAAGGATTCACTGCGGTTTCTCGGACGAGTGGATTTTTGAACCATCACTAAAAGCCCCAGGACAAAAATCCACTCGTCCGAGACAGTTTGCCCTCCTGGCCCCCAAGCTGTGGAATAAAACTCCCTGTTCCACTTAGAACAACGGACTCACTCGCTAGCTTTCGCCGTGGACTGAAGACTCACCTTTTCCGACTCCACCTAAACCCATAGCACTACTGAAACACTCAATGACCATACATGTACAGTAGCTAGTTAGCATTTGTTTTTAGGTTTTTTTAGAATCCTTTTTTTCTTTACTGATTATAGTGTTGTTGTTTTTTTATTGATATTCATATGCATTTGTTATATTGTTGTTGATGTTCTGACATATTATCTTGTTTATTATAGTGATGTATTATCTGCTTATTGTAAGTCGCTTTGGATTAAAAGCGTCTGCTAAATGCCTAAACTGTAAACTGTAAACTGCGGGGCCCCCATGAATGTTCTTCATAGGGGGGGGGGGGGGGGGGGGGGGGGAGAGCTGCGCTGCCAGCTTGTAGATCTGCTATTTTTAAAATCTTGAACATTTGTCTTTGAATATTTCAAATCATTCTAAGGTTTTTCAAAAAAACCTATGTTTCTATGTCAGTGGTGCTCAGACTTCTTCATGTGAAGAACCCCCAAAATGATATGTATTTGGCCACAGACTCAAAATATTTAGTTCCAGGGACCCCCCCCCCCAGAAGCGGAATTTTAGCTGCACACATTTTCACAACTTCAAAAATAGCAGATCTACAAGCTCGGCACCGAGTGCCGCGCTGCGAGCTTGTAGATCTGCTATTTTTCAATAGCTAAAGTAATTAAGGCCCCTCCACCTTGGGCCCTAGTAACTCAGTCCCACTCAGTGGTGAAAGTGGTTTGAAATTCTTGCCGGAACTGTCCCAAAATTGGCCGCGCGGCGAAGCTGCGCGGCCGGAAAAAATTGGGAGGCTCTAACCCCCCAAAACCCCTGAAATGCATAGATAACTGCATTTTGGCATAGTTATACACACAATAAAAACACTACAGGTCCTACACCTGAAAGGCAACGGCATTACACTAACTGTAACATGAAACATGATTGAAATCCTAAAGGAAATAGGCCTATCTATAATAAGACTCTTCATATTGTTCATTGTTCCATACAGAAGGGTATAGCAGTAGGGCTAGCAGAATCACCTAAGATAAGATAAGATGTTTATGGTCACTGTACAACAACATTTTGTTTAGTATATCCACATAAACACATACAGTAGCAGCATCAACAAAGAAAGAAATGCTGATAGAGCAACATTATTCTATCCTGTCACCATATCCTGCTCTCTTTTTTGTTGTCACCCCAGGCCCCCACACACATGTAATGCATGTTTGAAAGCTCTACATTCCAGATAATATAATATATTATTATTAATATTATTATAACCAGTTATCTAAAGTAACTAAGTAGTCTACATTTACTAAAGTACTGTATTTAAGTACAGGTTTTAAGTATAGCCTATACTTTACTGGGGTATTTCCAAAGATGCAGAATAGAATCATTTTGGTCTATTCTGCAGCTTAAGGGTTAAGGCTGCATCGCATGCAGGCACCATGGCAGGCACAGTGCCACAGACACGACGAGTCTCTCCTAGAGATGGGATTTATGGCTCTTTGAAGTGAGCCGGATCTCTAGGATCCGTTCCTTTCAAAGAGCCGTTCAAAAGACTGGCTCATTCGAAGGAACGGCTCCCTACTGTGAACCGAATCCTATATCGTTCATTTCAAAGAGCCGTTCAAACGACTCGATTCGTTCACGAACGTCCCACCTACCCGCTCCGTGTCAAACACTGAAACAAACCGAATCGATTACACTGACCTACACAAACCCACGGGAATAATTTAGAAGCACTTTATCAGAAAATATAGTCTAACTAGTAACACTTGTGTAGCCTACTGTATGTTAATCTGACTTTAGTATAGGCTATTGTTTTCTTCCTGGACGTGCGTTTGTGGCAGGTTATTTTTAACATGGGATTTTTGACAGCTGGCTTCTCCCTTTCTTAACGGAACTCCGTTCCGTCTCCAAATGTTTTAACGGAACGGGGGTTCCGGCCGTTCCGGCTCACTTTCACCACTGGTCCCACTAACCCCTCCCACCCTTGTAAATGGTAAATGGTGCATTTATATAGCACTTTTTATCCAAAGCGCTTTACAGAGATTGTGCATTACATTCACCCATTCACGCACACATTCATACACCGGTGGCGGAGTTAACCATGCAAGGCACCAACCTACTCACCGGGAGCAACTAGAGGTTCAGAGTCTTGCCCAAGGACCCTTCGACATTAACTCAGGGGGAGCCCGGATTCGAACTGGGAACCCTTCGGGAACCCTTCGTGCTCTAATAGCGGTTTCTCTACCCCTGAGCTATGGGCCCTAGTAACTCAGTCCCACTAACCCCTCCCGCCCTTGTGACGCCCCTGCACACATTCTCAACACCAGACTATTGTTTCAGGGAGGTAAGAATGAAGCAGTGCTGGTGTTAGTTTCTCCTGCCTCTGATTCTCAGCATGGTATTCATGGATCTGTTTGTTCTCTCTCTGTTCACCCCAGGCTACCCGGTGTTGAGGAACAAAATGGACTTCAAAACCCCAGGGAAGGCGGCCAACAAGGACGACTGGAACAAGTTCCTCATGGCCACCAAGGTGAGACAGACAGACAGACAGACAGACAGACAGACAGACAGACAGACAGACAGAAGGAGGGGATGGAGAGTTACCCTGGATTTATTGATTGATTGATTGATTGATTGATTTATTGATTGATTGATTGATTGATTGATTGCAGTATTTATTAGAAGTCTGCATAGGGAAAAGGTACAGTTTCATGACAGTACAGTTCACTGGTACAAGGTCAACTAAAATGATACACTCAGGAAAGCCGAGGCTTAGGTGCCCACCAGACTAGGCGCGGTCACCGCCTCCTAGTAATTCATTTTCAATGAGAGGAGGGCGGCTTTTTCGGCCGTTAGTTTATAAAGTGATGTTGATATATTTTGAACAGCAGTGTTCCAGGAAGAGCCCGCCAGATTTGAAAATAACTAACTTGAAGGCTAGCAAATTGAAAATTACATCTGCTCTCTAAATTGAAGCATTTTGACTACATTTTAACTTTCAGTATGCTTAGGAAAATAAGATGCATATTTATTTTTGGTAGGAAATCCCCTTTAAAAAGCTTAAATTCCTTATTTGTACTAACAGTTCCAACCTGATTTATTTGTTCTTAACTCAACCTCTGCCAAAAAAATACCCCTTTGTAGGGCTTCTCTGCCATGCCCGAGGAACCTGAAGATTTAATAAGCTTTAATTAAAAAATAATAATTTATCGAAGCCGAACTAAAATAGGCCGGAACTAATGCTCCGGGATCGGTTTCTACACGGACACAGTATTGAACGGACCGATTAACATTGAGGCCGCAAACCGGAAGCGGATGGTCCGTCCTCTATTACGGCCCGTTAGCTTTCTGTGTAAACACCACGGCTTACAGATGGAGAACTTATTGATCAATTGAAAAAGTACGATGGGAACTGGATTAGCGCCCGCGTTAACAGGTAGGAGAAGCCAGCAGTGAAAGACATAGAAAAATCTTCGGGCTCCTCGGCCGTAAACTACGAATGAGTTAATTAAGCTATGGGGAGTTCAGTGACCTCAAAGGACTTTGACGAGTTATCAACTCAACACAAACAACCGTATGAAGCTTTCAGTTTGAAAAGAAAAGAACTTAAGCGGCCCAAACCGCAATTAACGTGAGCTGTGCTGTGAAGGAGAGTTTTAGGGGTGCATTAAGTGGGGCCCAGGAGAGTTTGAATAAGAGCGGGGAAGATTCCCATCCAGCCGTTCTCATGATGCAGCCTCCGCTGAACAGCGTGAAGCAAGGACCTTGTTTGATTCATAATTGATCCACACCTTTGATCATACTGCACCCCCCCCCCCGCCCCCCTCCCAAACACACACACACACACACACACACACACACACACACACACACACACACACGCGCGCGTTCGCAACCCAGCTCTGATATGCTGTAATAGCGTATGAATCTTTAGAGACCTTGGCTAATGATGGTTCACTACTTTATCTCATCCTCGCTCAGCACGCAGTCCTCCCAACATTTCACAGGTGTGATTAGCAAAGTAGACCAGGGGTCTTCGACAGGGGGTCCACAGGACCCCTAGTAGGGGGTCCTCAGAGTTACTACAGGGGGGCCTTCGAATCTTTGATTGATGGGATAATTGTTTTAAATTAACAACTTGAACCCTCACATCCCGATTCTGTGGAGAACTTCAGCCAAAAATAGCCGATCTACAAGCTCTCAACGCCTCGCAGCAGAGCTTGTAGATCTGCTTAAGGTTTACTTAGTATCGACAATTTAAATGTCTGAAAGAAAAACACATTAAAGGAGTAGTTCACCCCCAAAATGACTTTTTTTCTATTGATTAGTCACGCCATGGAGACTGGAGTTCAATAATATTTTTAGTTTTTTGTCGCATTCCTAAGACAAAAATGTGATAACAATAAATTTACCCCCATTCGTTCCGGATGGGGACCCGTTTCGAAACGGGTCCCCATCCGGAATCAATGGGGGTACATTTACTCGAATAAAATTTGTCATAGGAATGTGACAAAAACCAAAAAATATTATTGAACTCTACTCTCCATGGCATGAGTAATCAATAGAAAAAAAGTCATTTTGGGGGTGAACTACTCCTTTAACACAAATCCAACACTGACAGATGACAGTGCTGTCAAACAAGTCTATGAATCTAGCTGTGAAATCGAATATGTAGAGGGGGTCCCTGCTGTAACTCCCTCTCAGCTAAGGGGGTCCTTGGCCTGAAAACGTTGAAGACCCCCTGAAGTAGACCACACTTAGCCCTCCTGGTTCCCAAACAGAGTAGACATGCACGCACGCACACGCACACGCACACACACACACTATGGCGGCTTTTCCGTGCCTCTTCAGCGCAGCGACGCACGGGGCAGCATGGCTTTTTGTTTACATATGCGTGCGTGCATGCATGCGTTAGTTCTGCTCCAGTGGCACTCGTGGTGCACACGATTGCTCTGCGATGGTACGCGTCCCGTGTCCTGTAACGATGCCATGCAGCCACGGAGGTACGCGTGACGCGTCTTGTAAATAAATAAATAAATAAAAAATGTCTGTAAATGTACAGTGATTCTTATGGTTTCATTGTAGCCTATTCATTTTAAGCTCTAACTCATTCATGAACACAAGGGTCCATTTGGTTTCATCTTATGTTCTAAATAAAATAAAGGTTAACGTCAGTCTTGCCTGACTTTCATGAGGGCAGAGGTATAGGCCTACTTTTTCTTTTTTTTTTTTTTTTCGGTGATATGCACGGCAGCACGTCATTACTTTCTTACTGACAGTGGATTTCAACCAGTGGTCCGGGGCCCCCCAGTGGTTCTTGAGGGGGTGCCAGGTGTCTAATGGCTATTCAATCAATCCTCTACAAGTCTCCATGATTCATGAACATTACCTCTCTCTCTCTCTCTCTCTCTCTCTCTCTCTCTCTCTCTCTCTCTCTCTCTCTCTCTCTCTCTCTCTCTCTCTCCCCCCCCCCCTCTCTCTATGTCTGTCTGTCTGTCTGTATATATAAAGATATTGGCGAAGCATACGTTGTGCCATTGACCGTTAAAATGTTTAATTGGCCGGTAATTATAAAGTCCACCGGCACCGGACACTGTGACCGGCTGGGAAAATGTCTCCCTTATATAGGCTATTTTATCATGTGGCTCCCTTTGGGCTATTTTATCAGATTTAAGCCTATTATTATTATTATTATTTGGTTAAAGTAGTAGGCTACAACCATTAAAACAAATCATAATTTTTGTATCATGATCTGTCAGCGTGGTTTATTAAATCCCGAAGGGTGAGCGTGCTGCGGGCTGCTTCTTCTGTGCTGTGTGCTGTTAAAAATCAGCCTATTCGTCGTACGATGGTGGCGCGCGTTGAAAATATCAGAGCTACAAGCTCACGCAATTCACCACGCTATGAGCTTGTATATCTGCTATAGATACGCAACACGGGGCGAGCTGCCTGCAGCTCTAGCGCTTGTCCCAAATCAGTGCTGTCTTGTTCGCTGGAGACCCTGCAGAGTCGGGGTTTACCAGTGGCGTCAGTTCAGCAAAAGCTAAGGTATGGCAACATGACTGGTGTCTTGCACGCGCGCCCTCGCGTGCGTGCAAGACACCAGTCATGTTGCCATACCTTAGCAACAGACATGATGAAAAGTACATTTTATTATTTCATCCATCCATTCATTACACATCCATTACACATGCAGTGTCAGCGTTACACTTGTCAAGCCGACATTTCATTGAATTCATAGGGTATTTATTTTTGTTCGATATGATTACAGTATATTGAGTCTACAGCAGTGGGTCTCAACCAGTGGTCCGGGGACCACCAGTGCTGTGTTGGTCCTTGAGGGGTTAGGGTTTCCATGCAGGTGATCTCCAGTTAAAATATGGAGAGTAACCAAACGGAACTATATAGACCCTTAACTCTTGAGAGCGTAAAATGAAACCAAATGGACCCTGCCTGCCTTGGTTTTGTACTGCGCCGTTGGTTCGTTCTGGGCGAGCGGTTGTTTTTTGTGCAACTAAAATACTCCTGTGCACATTACATTGGCGTAGGCCTATAGGAAAAAATAAATAAAGCCAAGGAGAACTATTAACGGCGAAACACAGGCCCACGAACAAAATATTTATATAGCGAATAGGCCTATATTTGTTTAATTTCGCCGTTTTAAAGCACCATGCTGGCGAGGAGGCTGCGCAAAAAAAATGATTGTGCTGTCAAACAATGACACTATATGGAATCTATGAAGGTTGTGGGGATCCCTGCTTCATCTCTCTCGCCTGTGACACCACGCAAAGCGTTTCGGGGTATTCCGAGTTTTGCACGATCTGATCATCTGCTTCAAATACCACCAGTGGTCCTTGAGGCTTGAGGTGGTCCACAATCCCCAGCTTATTAATGATGGAGTTGGACAGTTGGTAACCAAATGGACCTCGGCGCTTGCCGAGATCTCTCTCTCTCTCTCTCTCTCTCTCTCTCTCTCTCTCTCTCTCTCTCTCTCTCTCTCTCTGCTCTCACTGGGCGCAGTGGGGCAAAGTAACTAAGTAGATTTACTTATACTGTATACTCAAGTAAAATGTTGAGGTAATTAAAAGATATGATTAGGCCTATTATATTATAAAACATCCATTGATCCACTTTAGCCGTACGTTTTATGCCTATATGCCTATAACAAGACAACTAAAGGAAAGAGAGAGAGGGGGAGGGGTTATTATTACCCTTATTACTATACTACTAACTAGGTAACCTCGCACACCAGGCTTTACTAACTAGGCAAGGGGCTGCCTCTCCGCTGAGCGCATGCATGCATTGCTGCGTGACAGACAGACAGACAGACAGACAGACAGACAGACAGACAGACAGACCTGGCCCTATTGCGAAGGGCAAATGCGTTGTACAGTAGTTATCTAAACCGGAGCATGGAGGAGCTTGGAACATGCATGGTACAAAAAAAATGGCGGAATGGCAGAGAATCTATGCAGATTAGCAGTAGGCCTAAATGGTGAGGCCACATTCTCATAATATAATTCGGTTTAGTCGTGCGAATGGGAGGGGTGAAGTTGCCACATTCTTGCATATTTAATTGATACGTTTGCGCTCGCACTGCACTTTGTCATCCGAAACAAGGAATCGTCCGTGCACGTCTGTCCAGGGACATGAATGTATCCAAGCTGCATAATAATGCCTCCTCCATCTCCCTGTGTGTAACCGCAGGACCCCCGCAAGCGCCGCATTAGCCTATTTATCAGCGGTCAACGTTCGTAAACGGGCAATCAAAAAATAAAACCAGCGGCGGCGGGAGAGTCTCGCAAAATCTACCAGCAATAAACCAGACAGAAAATACTTTAGCAAGATATGAATATCTACGAAGAGGACAACGTCTGTCTCTCTCTCTCTCTCTCTCTCTCTCTCTCTCTCTCTGCCCCTCGTCTTGCCCTCCGCTGGCTCACTCGCTGCGCAAAAGCGTCTCCATTTGGACATGATTTGGCACAGAGAGCAGCGCGCGCGAGCTAGGGCGAGAGACCCACACATCGGCCTATATTATATTAGCCTATAGCCTATATATGATATACAAGTGACTCCAGAAGCACTTTCCTTTCATCTAAATGTGAGCAACTCCTCACAAATAATACACTATGTGCGATGGAGGGAGGGGTGATCAGAAATTAAATCAATGAGGGGAGGAGGCGGCCAGAATGGTCAGAAATCTAATGTAACCTAACCCTAACCCAAAGCCCGATACATAATTGACAATTGGAGACCGGCCCGGCCCGAAGACCGACATTTTTCTAAACAAGCTTAATTGCAGAGTGCGTGTAGCGGCGGCCTTTTGTTTTCATTACATTTTAAATATTGGTGAAGAACAGAGACATGATACCCCTTTCCAACTGTCTTTATTCAATTGTGAAACAGGTCCCGACTCCCGAGGACAATTTAACAATGAACAATCCTTTGAGTTTGCGTTGTGCGACATTTGTGCAATTAAAATAAACAATCTCAAGTTAAGTATGTGTATAAAATATTAGAATGAATAGCCTTAATCAGTCAAGCAACGAAACATTCCCATTCCCTGGTTAAATTAAAGTATATAAATAGGCTAAACAAATAAAATAAACAGCATTTGTTATTTTAGTCCGTAACACAGCACTTTTCTTTGTATGAATCAACACTTATTCGTTCAGTTTAATAGTCCCAAAAATCCAGCGCTGGGCGCAAGGCCGCGCCGGGAGGCCGCACCGGCGAATAATCCAATCAGACAGCAAGCAGCTGAAATTAAATAAAATACATTTATAAATAAATGATAAGATCACAAGAGACCAAGATGACTACATTCTACGTTGGCCATTGGGTATATATTGCCAACAGTTAAAGGCTAGGCTGTACTCACCGATCTTATAAATTGTGATGAAGAAAATCGTTCAACGATGTCCTTCGCTCGGAGATGGTTCTGCCCGCAGCGCTGAAAACCCGTTCACTGGAACTGCTGCTGGCCGGGATGCAAAGCACAGATCTTGCCAATTTTTTTCTTTATTTATTTTTCTCAAGCCCGACCCAGCCCAAAGCCCGACATGTGCGTGACAAATTGAGCCCGGCAGGCCAGGCCGCTGCTCAGAGTTAACAACAAGTTAACAACTAAACAAAACAAACAAATAACGAAATAAAGGTCTAAACACAACATAACTGAACAGAACTAAACAAATAATAAATAAAGCAATTTAACTGACAACTTAACCAGAAGGCAGCCATTCCGAAGGGCTCAACTTAGGAACACCAAACAAAACAAAAACAGTTAAATAAATAAATAAATAAATAAATAAATATAAATAAATTAACGAAATATGTATAGTCTCAATCAGTCAAGGATTAAAACATTTTGTTAAAATGCAAATATAAAAATGGGCAAAACAAATAAAATAACCAGCATCTGTTATTTTAGTCCATAAACACAACACACTTCTACTTAATATATTAGTCCCAACCAGCAGGGCGCAAGGCCGTGACTCATGCATGCGCTGATCTGAAAGTTACATTTCAACATCACATCATCGCCCAAATAATAATAAATAATATATTCGGAATGGCGGGGTGTTTCCAGAAAATGAAACGAAATCTATTTGGTTTCACTTTATACTCTAAAGATTTAAAAGATCCATTTGGTTAACAACTCTCCATAATTTAGCTGTGGACCACTTGGAACTTCCCCCAAGGACCAACGGTGGTCCTTGGCCAACGGTGGTCCTTGGGGGGGGGACCACCAGGACCACCAACTCACCAAAGGACCACCGGTGGTCCTTGAGGGTCTGTATTTTATCCCAATTCAAATAGGCCTATATAAAGCAAATTTGCTACGTCAGCCAAGGAGCACAGAGAGCATGCAGCCCACAGTGGAGACAGACCAACGCATGCTCGCATGAACGTCTGGATGTTTTATTTGATATACACGTCTACACACACACACGCAGGTTTAGCGCTGAGAATCAAATGGGTGGCACACATCTCACACGTGCGTTCCAGAGCAGAGCAACAAGTCAATCACGCGTACAGTTCATGGCGGCGCTGCATTTGACCGTGTCGTCTCACGCATGATGGCCACATGGCCATTAGATGTATGCGTGCGTTAACACATGCGTTCGCCACAAACGCCTAACACTACGCGACCTCGCGTTCCCCTGTGAGGCACAAAAGAGAAGGCACACAGGGACGCGTGCCGGCGACGTTTGCGCGTTCTGATTCAAAAGCCATTTGAAAATGACAGGAGACGTTCATGCGTTCAGTACAACACAGATAAAATCGAATGCGTGCGCGCGAGTGTAGCAACGTCCATGTGGCACGGAAAAGCCGCCATACACACACACACACACACACGCACACACACACACACACACACACACACACACTGTAAAAGAGAAATATGGAGTCCAATCCAAGGTGACGAGTTGTAGATGTTTGGTTTATTTAGAGAAAATAGCAACAAGTCCATTTAAACAGAATATGACAATCACAAGGCTTCAACCTTGTCTGCCCTAACGGCCTCATGGCCTCAGTCCAATCCCACCGCTCCCTGGGTACAGTTCCTTATACAAGTCATACTGTCAGCTATATACTCTTATAAGGCCAGGCCTACCAAACAGAATCAAATGGTTATGTTAAACCCCCACCCACAACATAGGAAGTCATAGGTGACAATACATTACGAGAACCAGGATATAGGAACTCACATCCAGGGACGTGCTGGCCATTGGGAAAACCGGGACAACTCCCGAATGGCAGGTTCATTCCCGGCCGGTCCAGGCCGGCCATTAGGAAAAAATTAAAAATAAAATGTCGGCCTTCATTCCATTTTGGGGGCTGGACGGCCAACAAAGTAAATCGTCACTGTCGGGCAGAAACCTCGTATCTCCAAGTTTCAAATGTATACATTTTTTCGCAAAGCAAAGCCCTGCTTCATCATATAAGGCTGTTGCACAAAATTAGTGAAAACAGCAGATCTACAAGCACACAACGCCTCGCGGTGCGAGGCGTTGTGTGCTTGTAGATTGGCTGTTTTCACTAGTTTAAATCATTTTTAAAATGATAAATACAAAACAAACGGTTTTGGACATACAAGGTTTCCACCCGACAACGACGAAATATAACTCATGTACAGTAGTTGGCCCACTGGCTTGTCACTTGTCATGATCTGAAATGGCAAATCTTTGAGTAGCAGCAGCGATATACTGTAGAGAGAGATATCTCTCTATAGCGCGCAATGAGGGCCTCTCCAACTCTTTTTCCCGGGCTGAATCAGGGGCCCAGCACGTCCCTGCTCACATCACTATGCTATATCAAGAATATGTCAGCAGCTGCAGGACATCCACTCATGCATTGTGCCCCGGGAAACAGTGACGCCTAATAGTCACACAGTATGACTGACATAGAGTCATAGATCAAATCATATTTTTGTTCATTAAATGTTTTACTACACACTTCATCATTTCCATGACAACACACACACACAGACACACACACAGACACACACACACACACACACACACACACACACACACACACACACACACACACACACACACACACACACAGACAGACGTTTTCACTCGCAAAATACACTCTCATCTGCACCACACAACAAGCAGCATACCATGTGTCCCTGAGTGTGTTTTTTGATTGGCTGTTGCACATGTCCCTCTCTCTCTTCCAGACCACTCACAGTCCAGAATGCCAGGATGTCCTGACGTTTATCAGCCAATGGTGTGGAGGCCTGCCCGCCTCCGGATTCTCCTTCCACTGATTGGCTGTTGGACGCACACACACACACATACACACACACACACGCTCACAGGGGTGTCGCACTGAATTCTGGGCCCTGGATACAAGGATTCACTGCGTTATTTTGTGCTTTTAACTGTTGAAAAATAGCAGATATACAAGCTCGCAGCGCGGCACCGAGTGCCGCGCTGCGAGCTTGTAGATCTGCTATTTTTGAAAAATCGTCTTGGAAGTTTTTTTTGAAAAACCTATGTTTTGTGGACTGGTGCTCAAGCTTTTTTTATTTGAAGGACCCCCAAAATTGTATGTATTTGGCCACGGACCCCCATCTCAAAATATTTTCTTCCAGGGACCCCCCAGAAGCAAAAATGCAGTTGGCTTAAAAAAGACATTTTCACAACTTTTCAAAAATAGTAGATCTACAAGCTCGCAGCGCGGCACTCGGTATATCTGCTTATGTTTCAATAGCTAAAGTATAAAATAATGAAGGCCCCTCCACCTTGGGCCATAGTGACTTAGTCCCACTCCCCCCCTCCCCCCCTGTGACGCCCTTGCGTGCTTGCGCACACACACACACACACACACACACACACACACACACACATGCACGCACACACACGCACACACACACACACACACAGCACTCCAAGCCCCCCTAACTCAACCCCTTTATACCTCGCGCTGCCATCCCACCACTCTGATGTTCTCTCCAAACCGCCGCCCCGGGCTTTGAAATATTTAATCCATCCGTCCGTCCGCGCTCTCCCTTCAGACCTCTGGCCCCTCCTCCTCCTCCTCCTCCTCATATCTCTCTATCCCTCCATCTCTGCGTAGCGTCGTTGTCGGGTGAAAACCTTGTATGTCCAAAACCGTTCGTTTTGCATTTATCGTTTTAAAAACGATTTAGTGAATACAGCCGATCCACAAGCACACAACGCCTCGACACCGCGAGGCGTTGTGTGCTTGTAGATCTGCTGTTTTCACTACTTTTGTGCGACTGCCTTGTATGATGACGCAGGGCTTTGCTTTGCGAAAGAACGTGCAAAAATTCAACTTGGGAGATACGAGGTTTCCAACCCGACAACGACGATATCGTGGGCCTGTTAGTGGAGTGCAGCGCTGCTGCCTGCACACGCTGGCTCTTAAACACATCTTTATGAGATCTTTATAGACAATCCTCTGCGGTCCCGTAGTTATCTAGAGTGGCCCGCATCTCCCAGTGGTGGTTTTACTGGGCGAGAGAGTCACCGTTCTGCTTCTAATCCAATGTGACAACAGCGTGGGGAGTTTTGTGCTTAGGAACTGTGGCCTGCGTTTGTTAGGCCTGAGTATACGCCATCACGAAGACTGTTATTTCCTTGACAACAGACATGAGTGACGCAACCAGCGCATTTATTAACGTATTTTTTTGTGTGTGTGAAGCACTCTTAGCATCATTTCATAATCATGGTATTGACCCAGCACTGTGTGCAGAGTTATATTTCAGTCCTGACGCCGTTGACACGATCGCAGTCCCCGAATGGACTCCTATTGGCCAGTCAGCCCGGAGTGTTAGGGCTTCCGTGTCACCATGAAAATATTTTGTACATTTTTGAGCGCCAGTTGACAGATTGCATCATTCCTGAATCCCTGCCTTCTTGTCATGTATTCAGTTTCTGCCCTTCTCTCTCTCTCTCTCTCTCTCTCTGTCTATCTCTCTCTCCCCTGTCTCTCTCTTTCTCCATCCATCCATCTGCTCTTCGGAGGCTTATTACTTAGGTTGACATGGCTTAAACTTAAAACCAAAGTTTCGTGTTAAAGATAAGACCATAAATGCCTTTGTGTAAAGCAGCACGATGTATCATTTCAGCGTCGACGTCACAATGTACACATGATGTGCAGAGTGACATTGCAAAGGACAGTTATGGAAAATCGGTCCAGTCGGTCACATTGTGCGAAAACATTTCTACTTCTTGCTAGAAAATGAAAACTAGCAAGGTTCACATTTTTTCATGACTAATTTGAAAGACATTACAAAAAACATTACAGTCCATCTGATAAATAACACAGTGATTTAATAACTTCTTGGAAACTGACTACATGCACATTATGCATCCACAGAGGTTGAGTCAATCAACGTATTGGACAGCTGCCTTATTTGCCCCTCTAAACCAGGGGTCTTCAACAGGGGGTCCTCAGAGTTACTACAGGGGGTCCTCCAAATCTTTGTGATTTTTTTATGTTAAGCACTTGAACCCTGGCTTCCATGTTCTGAGAACCTTAGACAAAAATAGCAGATCTACAAGCTCACAACACCTCGCGCTGCGAGGCGTTGTGAGCTTGTAGAGCGGCTATTTTTGTCATAGAGCTTTGGTGTAGAGGGGAAAAAGAGCAGACTAAGTACAGAGTGAAAGGTCAAGTTTATTAAGTATTGACAGTTCAAGTGGTTAAATATCCGAAAACACAAATTGACATGAATCCAAAATACACTGATGATTGTGCTGTCAAATGATGAAACTATATGGAATCTATGAACAGGTTGTGGGGGTCCCTGCTCCATCTCTCTCTCTCAAATAAGGGGTCCTTGGCCTGAAAACGTTGAAGACCCTTCCTCTAAACTCTTCCTAGTCATAAATACATCTTGTCAAATTATGTAACTCCTGCTTTGTGATACATTTAGAAGAAAAAAAAAAACACAAATATTTGTCGCAATATAGTTCAACCTTACCTTTGGCTTTGTGCTTCAGAGGAGGAGATTGTCATGCTTTCATTTCATAAATATTCTTTTTATTTATATTTCAAAGATTTCAAAAATGTATTTCTACCACTTTTTGTGGTCACATGTTCGGATTCTGGATTCTGATTGGCTTAAAACAGTGGTAAATCAGTCAACAACCTTGAGTTGGCTCATGGACCCCACCCACTGTTGTGTTGCAGTTGTATAACTAAATAGCCTTGCAAGTTACAGCTGTGTTTTCTTTCATTTATATGGTAGAGGTGGTAGAAAAGCAATTTACCATTCGAGGGTTGTGGCACTCGGCTTCGCCTCGTGCCACAACCCTGAAACAGTGGTAAATCAGCCAACAACCCACTCCCTCTCATGGTAAATGGCTTACATTTTGCATAATGAGATGCTGCTGAATACTGTCTTTCTCTTATGTGTGTGCAGGGGTGTCGCACCAAATTCTGGGCCCTGGGTACTTTAACTATTGAAAAATAGCAGATCTACAAGCTTGCAGCGCGGCACCGAGTGCCGCGCTGCAAGCCTGTAGATCTGCTATTGTTGAAAGATCGTGAAATTTGTGTCTTTGAATATTTCAAATCCCTCTATGTTCTTTTTTGAAAACCCTATGTTTCTATGTCAGTGGTGCGCAAACTTTTTTCATGTGAAGGACCCCCAAAATGATATGTACCGTAGGCCTATTTGGCCACGGACCCCAATCTTAAAATATGTCGTTCCAGTGACCCCCCCAGAAGCAAAATTTGAGTTTCAAATGTTTGCTTAAAAAAATACATATATTCAAAGATTTGCACACATTTTCCCGACTTTTCAAAAATAGCAGATCTACAAGCTCGCAGCGCGGCACTCGGTGCCGCGCTGTGAGCATGTATATCTGCTATTTTTCAATAGCTAAAGTATAAAATAAATAAGGCCCCTCCACCTTGGGCCCTAGTAACTCAGTCCCACTTTCCCCCCCTTGTGACGCCCCTGTGTGTGCGTATGTGTCTCAAGGGCAGTAAGAACTTAATATTGTATGAAAGATATAGGCCTACAGTAGCCTATTAATGAAAGATATAGGCCTACAGTAGCCTATTAATGGAGTTTGGACTTTGTTGGACTTGACCTATAGTGCACTGCACTAATAGCTTCATGCCTTTGTTTGTTTGATATTGAATATTTTGTATAGTAAAATTAAATAAAGATTCTTTCCTTCCAATAATAGAATTGCACTTAACATTTGTGATGCCATTACATTACGGTACTCTTCTTCACATGAACATACTACTGTATAGCAGGGTACAAGGGGCCAAGCTAAGTATAGCATGCTAAAACGGTTGCAGCTCAAATTTTGTGCAGGTATGGTTAGACGTCCTACATCAGGGGGTAGGCAACCTTAAGCACGGTGCCAACATTGGCAGGGGAGGGTGATCACTGGCACACTGGCATTAGTGTGAGAGAGAGGATTTATATTTTAAAATCAAATATTGTTTTAAACCTGGTCAATTAAATTAGATTTGTAGCAAATTAGATCCTGCACATAATTCTACATTAATTAAAATGCTGAACTTTGACTGGGGGGAGTCGGGGAGATAGATGGGTTGTTGATCTGAGCAATATAACAACGTCATGACAATCACATTATGTCAGAATGGGGTGTCATAAAGTTGTATGTTGACATGGCACACCGACTAACTATAAAATAAAAACATGGAACTTAATTTCAAAAAGGTTGCTGACCCCTGTCCTACATAGTCCCATTATTTATGTTTCCTTAGGCTACTTGGGTAAACAGCGCCGTCTGGTGGATCAAATTCTAAGAGGTGTGTACAGTGTTGGCTAGTAGGCCTATTGTGAAGGGTCGTGCGCTAATATCCGTTTGGGGGCTTTTGATTGATTGATTGAAGAATTTATTAGAAGTTTGCAATAGAAAAAAGTACAGTTTCATGACAGTACAAATCACTGGTACAAGGTCAACTAAAAGGAGATCCTAGAAAGCCGAGGCTTATTTCCACAGGAACCACACTTTAAGTATCTCATATAACATTGAAAGACAGACGGATAGAACATAGTACTTTATCTAGGATAATATCAGTTTCAAAAGCATAACATCAAATACAAAAGGCAGAATACAAAGAAAAAGGGGGGGGGGGGGAGCATGGGGGCTTAGTCTATTTACAAGTCACAGGTAGCTGCTGTCTGAAGGTGACTTTTCATACCAATTTTGAAGGAGGCTAGGGATTTGCTCTCCTTTAGGGCTTGTGGAAGGGCGTTCCACATGTTGATGGTGTAGCAGGAGAACGAGTTAGAGCCTTGTTTAGTGTTAAATCTACGCTGATGATGATTAGTGGAGCTGCCTCTGGTGTTGTGATCGTGAACATCCTTGACCTTTAAGAAGTAGTTTGTCAGGTACATGGGAATCTTGGAGGTGTAGTGTATCTTGTACACCAGGCCCATTGCAAGATGCTGTACTCTGTCAGCTACTTTGAGCCACCCCACGCTTTCGTGGTTCATGACCTTGACTCGGGCATTGGCGAATTTGGCGTTATGGCGCAATACTCTGTCAAACGGAACCGCATATCCTTTTTTGACGCAGAGCAGATATAGCATTTCTATTCACACATAAAGGCTTGCTTCCCTTGCTAGAATTACGTTAATAGATTGGGCTATAGTGCTTAGTCGTTCACGAAATAATCAACACAACCATCCACCCACCCGTTTAGGAATAGGAATTGCAAACGTTAAGTCCTTCAAGGTTGCAACCCAAATATGTCTTCATTAATGAAAATTCCAGCGATGCCCTCAGACCATTCCAGAAGTGACATAGGCCTATAGCCTTATGTGGAACCAAATCACGTCTACCAATCTAAAAAAAAAAATGATTTAACGCAGGGAAGAAAAATATTATTTCAGAGATAGACATTAGGCTGCTAAATATTTTTAAGGAGATTGTGCTTTGCGATATTCAACATATAGGCTAGTAGGCTATGTGACCTCGCCATATAGGCTATCCTACTCTCTAGAATTGCAATGTTTTTTTTTTTATTAAATAGGCTATATTTCCAACATTAAATGCAATAATGCCTTATTGCACTGTCTGCAGGCTTAAGGCGGGCCATGGCGCTGTCCACTCTGGGTGCCTGACTGTAGGCCTGTTAACCTCCACACGTCCAGCCTCTTAACATCCGCAATCAATAGAAAGGGCCTTTATGATGAGGAGACACGCTTTGTCAAGTGGAGACTCAAACAATTTCCGGACTTGTGAGTTAAGATGATTAGCAGCCTGCCTCTCAAACATAAGATGGTCAGATCCATCTGTTGTCTCGACATTATGGAGATGGCAAACATGATCTGGACTGCATGCTAGCCTGAAGATAGAAATGAGTCCCATTTAAAACACCTTTGTGCTACACAATTTCGATATTTTAAAGTGAAGTCATACACATATCAATACACACATCTATCCCATGATTGATATGCAAAATGACCAAAACATATTAGGGGTCATCATTTTACAACAATCTAGGCTTTTGTGTTTCCTATTTAAGAGGAAGGCTTGATGCCACCATGCAGGCGCAATTCAATTGTGTAACAATTCCATTTAACTTTCCCATTTCCTGCCTTTTTACGCATCCCTTCACTTGCAAGATGCTATCCTAGTAGGCCTATCCTTCATTTAGCAGATTTTGGCTGCATAATCGTCCTTTCCTGGACAACCAGAGGCGTCAATTGGGTATGGTATTGGTATGGCAGCTGCCATACCTTGGTTACAGGGGAAAATGAAATAAAATGTATGTACTTCTTAAAATAAATTCATCCTGCCTGATGCTATAAGGCATGGCAACATGACTGGACACCATTCATGTTGCCATACCTTAGCTTTTGCTGACCTGACGCCACTGCAACCAAAGCCATGCGGCTCTATTTGGGACATCATCAGAATAAACAGCAGAACCAAACGGGGGCCTTGTGTGTTCTTCTCCACCCAGATCAGCTGCTTCTCTCCGCCCAGAGCTTAAATACGCACCGAATAGATCACTGAATGGTTGACAACTATTTGGTGTAGTATTTGGCCTACAAAATCTTGAAGGCAAGACCTTTTAACCTTTGTTTGGAGGAAAAATACGCCCCTTGCTGCAAAGATCTGATACCGTGCAAATAAATGGGTCTAAAAATGTGGCAACGAACGATACAGACTCCTTAATGCCATGGCTGGCAATGTCTTTTGACGATATTTGGCCCCTCTCTTGGCATTCACCGCGTGCCTTAATTGTATGGACATTTAAATCAAGGTCCGCTGTGAACACGAGGAGAAACGGGCCCTGCTTCTCCGTGTAGCTGCTGTTCCGTCCCGTCCCGGGCTGTTTGGTCAGAATAACGGCCACAATCATCAGTGTGAAACCATGTAGTCTGTCTATCTATCTATATGTTTTCCAACGGCGCTAGTATCATTCACGGTAACAACCGCAACCTGCATTGCGTGGAAAGGAGGGCTTCGTCATGAAGCTGCAGCTTTACCACCCTGGCTTTACTGCGCAAAAATGTAGGACTTGTCTTTACCGGCACGCGCTGCACTGCAAACCTGCAGGCTATACGCGTATATAGGCGGTCATACTATCAGAGGCGTCAATTGGGTATGGCAAAGGCAGCTGCCATACCTTAATGGCTACAGGAAGACAAATAAATTGTTAAAATAAATTCATCATGCCTGTTGTTTAGACACCAGTCATGTTGCCATACCTCAGCTTTTGCTGAACTGCCGCCACTGGGACTCATCCTAATAAAGCATCATTCTCCAATATCCAACAATAGCCATAATGCGCATGCATCTTATATTTCACCATGGCATTAATGATACAATTGCAGGGGATGAAGATGCTAGAGAATAGCCTATAGTATCCATGACATCCAAAACACGTTTAAGGTGACCATTTACCTCCGTATAGAAGCCTACATAGTAAAATAGCGTATAGGAAGGACCTTTGATGACCGTGGCCAGGTTTGCAGGCCGCAGAATGACCAACAGAAAGATAACGGGGCTCCGCAGTTTGGTCGCTCAGCAACTCCCGTGGATGGAGGAGTGTAGCCTATAGCCGAGGCTTTAAAAGAAAAACCCCGCCTGGCGTATTATAGGAGGCTATAGCGGCCCATCTGGAGGCTCTAGTCTCTCATCATCAGCTATGCCTACGCTAAAATGCTAATGACCTACATAGGATAGGATGGCTCATGCAAAATGCAGCAGCAGAGGTTGATGCGGGGAGGAGGGGGGAAGCTCAACGAGATGTCATCCACTGCGCCTGCACGCTCTTTGTGTGTGTGTGTGTGTGTGTGTGTGTGTGTGTGTGTGTGTGTGTGTGTGTGTGTGTGTGTGTGTGTGTGTGTGTGTGTGTGTGTGTGTGTGTGTGTGTGTGTGTGTGTGTGTGTGCGCGCGCGCGTGCGTGTGCGTGTGCATGCGTGCTGGGACAAGGAGGGGGGTCCCACAGTGCACCATCATGTAGATAGATATTAGACAGTGGGAGAAAAATAAGTTAAAGTCCAAGAAGTATAGCACATTAAATTAGACTGCTGGAACAGAATGCCACCAATGTAAAGGGGGGAGGGGGGGGGGGGGTGCATGGGGAAATAAATAGGACGAATCCAGGGCTAAGCAATATGACAACAATTATTCACAGACTTTTTTTTTTTCGAGGCGATAACAAACAAACTCAAATTCATCCGAATGAATGTCCCAAAAACGTCTCTTAATTGCGCATCTTTGCAATCAACTCTTAATGCGACCAATGCGAGAATAACTTACACAAGTGTCCTCTTGCGCGATCGATGATGACTCCCCATCACAGCACGAAAAAACAACTCAAATCTCCACGAGTTGTTCCATTGCTATAGCATGCACATAACAGTCTCTGTCTCGGTGTTCCTGCAGCGATCCAGATCCATCCATCCATCCGTCTCCCTCTCTATGGAAGATAGCCTACTGGCGGTCTGGTGCTGATGCTGAGTGAAACGGTCCTCTCCTCCGCTCTCACATCCATCGCCGTTGCTCCCCTCTAGCTTCCTCGCACTGCAAATAATCAGAGGAATAGCCTATTGTGCTACGATGGAGGAGATGAAAACCAACAACAGAAGATATTCCACTGGAGGAGGCACACACAAAAAAGGAAGAAGGGGGAAAAAAAGGATTGATCTGAAACTGTCCTCTCACACATATTTAGAGTCAAAGAGAAGAGAATATGGGCACAGCAGTTGGTGGAGGATGAGGGCTTTGGCGCAGTCTGAGAGAGAGAGAGAGAGAGAGAGAGAGAGAGGGAGAGAGAGCGAGAGAGAGGGAGAGGGGAGAGAGAGAGAGAGAGAGAGAGAGAGAGAGAGAGAGAGAGAGAGAGAGAGAGAGAGAGACGTTGTCATCACAAAAAAGGCTCTAATGGTAAAAGCCTGCTGGGAGAGGAGAGTAACCCAGTTTTCCATCCTATGTTCCAATCCTTATCCCCCCCCCCCCCCCCCCCCCCCCCTCTCTCTCTCTCTCTCTCTCTCTCTCTCTCTCTCTCTCTCTCTCTCTCTCTCTTTCTCTCTCATCCTCTCTTCTCATGGGGAAGATGCAGCATCTGCTGGGTTTGGGCAGGTTTATTTCACCCTACAGGCCTAAACGTGTTCAGTAATTGGGCGTTATATGAACAGACCATAAGATATAGGTATAGGTATAGGCCTATAGGCTGTATAACGTCGTTGTCGGGTGGAAACCTTGTATGTCCAAAACCGTTTGTTTTGTATTTTTCATTTTTAAAATGATTTAAACTATAGTGAAAACAGCCGATCTACAAGCACACAACCGCCTAGCACCACTAGGATGGATGAGCAAACTCCCATGGCATTCGCTAACTGAAGTAGGCTATAGCTAATTAATGTATGGGCCTTTCAGACAACAGCATTAGGTTATTGGCAAAGCTAAATTGTATCTTATAAAATATTTGAGTACTATATAGCCACTTTTAGGACTAACAACAAATAAAACTAATGTATTGCATTTATAAAACACTTTGGGTGTAAGAAAAATATATCGTCACTGTCGGCAGAAACCTCGTATCTCCAAGTTTCAAATTTGTAGGCCTACATTTTTTTCTCGCAAAGTAAAGCCCTGCTTCAGTGCTTCATCACACAAGGGCAAGGCCATCCACAAAAGTAGTGAAAACAGCTGATGTGCTTGTAGATCGGCTGTTTTCACTAGTTTAAATCATTTTAAAAACGATAAATACAAAACAAACGGTTTTGGACCACCGGACAACGACGATGCATCGCATTTGGCTAGACTGTTCTCGTCCGTTTTCTTGCGGCCTATTTAGGGCGGCTATCTATTGCTGCAGGCTACACTCAAGGTTATTATTCGTGATCATCACGAGGACACGAGCCATGCCGTTATTTCCATTCAAGGACAAATCATTAAGTTGAATAAATATTTTGGGACCCCCCCCCCCCCCCCTATGAACCAACGGCTCAGGCCTTGTTGTCCATATGGTTTGTCATCTGTTCCGTGCGTCCCTTCCCCCCGCACCGTGCATTGCGCGCTGTCCGTTAGAAGAACACATCACTAGATTGATGGGGAGACCACATCATTCCGCATTCATTTGACTCGGGGAAATTACACTATGATTGCAGGTTCTGAAATAATCGTCTGCGCTAAATGCAGGAACATTAATTTTATAGTCAATATATAATATAGGCTAGTCTTTTATTGGTTGTATGTATCATTACGCTTGTAGAATTTGATATAGGCTATCCCTCTGCACGTCTGTGTTATCATGCCATCGCCATGCCAGTTTCTCGCGATTTAGCACAATCTTTAAACAAAAATAAGTGTGTTTTTGTTTTAAATAATCTTATCACAGTTTTGTATATGAGTCCATTGCAGGTTTGCACCTTTGCAGGACAAAGAAAGGAGGCTATGTTTAAAGGTTTCTTTATATTCGTTTCAGTTTTATATTGCATATGTTGTTATATTGTCAAGCACTGAACGTTTTAGCGCCATCATTACAATGAATCTATTTTCAGCCTCTATTGTATCCATACAGCAGTGTCTCGTGCGTCAGGGTCACTAGAGGTCCCTTTTCTCCCCCGCCCCCCCCGTCTCGTCTCGTGCCGCAAAGTGTCGTCTGCGGGGGGCGTGCATGGGCGCGTGCCTGGCAGGTGCCCATGCATGTATCGTCAGTTCAAGCTATTAAAGGTATGGCAACATGACCGGTCTTGCATGTTAAGAAGTAGCCTAGTCTATATTCTATTTTTTTCCCCGTTTCTACGGTTTCTTGGGCTGGATATGGCAGTCTGGAACGGTTGTTCAAGTGCAGCTAAACTTGACATGGTAATGTATAGACCCTATCCCCTGTATGGTCTAAGTTGGTTTGTCCAAAAACGTAGTTACTGCACTCTGGCTTTTATAGGGCAGTATATTCGGTCCATTTGGTTACCAACTCTCCATCATTTATAGCTGGGGACCACCTGGAACCCCCTCAAGGACCACTGGAGGTCCCTATACTCCCTGCACTGCACTGGCATATAAGAT
This sequence comes from Nannobrachium achirus, assembly GCF_963921795.1. Taxonomy (NCBI): domain Eukaryota; kingdom Metazoa; phylum Chordata; class Actinopteri; order Myctophiformes; family Myctophidae; genus Nannobrachium; species Nannobrachium achirus. Next base: position 58,242,236 of record NC_137823.1, read on the forward strand.
GCATGGAAATGGAAGGACAGTAAAATATATTTTAAAAAACGTCAACACAAGCAGGCATAAATAGTAATAACTTTATTATGCAACCTTCCCAAGAAGCACAACATTGCTAGTGATAATAGCCTACACCAGGCTGTATCATACATCCTGGTACATGAATTACTTTATACAAACAATAAGTGGCACTGCATCCACTATAGTGAGCTTGTTTTGTTTGGGTGTTGTTTCTAGTCTGTGTCCTGTTTATTTTATAATGTTATAGCCTATGCATTATGATGCAAATGTGAATTGTAGTCTTAATGGTTACTTCTTTCGTGGACACCTTGCAGCCCTCAGGAAGAAAGCGGATTCTAAGCAAACACAACTGTTTTCACCCAAGATATGTTTACTTTTTCCCCCACACCACACAGTTAGGTCTATATGCAGGGGCGTCACAAGGGGTAGGAAAGTGGGACTGAGTTACTGGGGCCCAAGGTGGGCCCTAGTAACTTTATCTATTGAAAAATAGCAGATATACAAGCTCACAGCGAGCTTGCAGATCTGCTATTTTTGAAAAGTTGTGAAAATGTGTGAAAATCTTTGAATATATGTATTTTTTAAGCGAACATTTCTAACTCAAATTTTGCTTCTGGGGGTCCCTGGAACTAAATATTTTGAGATCGGGGTCCGTGGCCAAATACATATCATCTTGGGGGTCCTTGACATAGGTTTCTTGCACACATTTTTTTTTGATTGATTGATTGAAGGCTTTATTAGAAGTTTGCATAGGAAAATGTACAGATTCATGACGGTACAGTTCACTGGTACAAGGTCTACTAAAAGGAGATCCATGAAAAGACTAAGCTTATTTCAACAGGAAACCATTAAAGTATCTCATATAACATTGAATGACAGACAAATAGAACACAGTACTATGCAGTAGATATGTAAAGAAAAAAAAGAAAACAGTAGGTCTATACAATCAGTAAGTACAGTATATACAATATATACAAGGAAGGGGCAGGTAACAGTAAGTCTAAACAATCAGTATGTACAGTATATACAAGGAAGGGGCAGGGAGGGTAGGGTTGGGCTAGGTTTTTACCAGTTGTGAACGGCTGCTGCCTGTAAGTGGTTTTTTAGGGCAATTTTAAAGGATGCTAGTGATCCACACTCCTTTATGGCCTTCGGTAAGGCATTCCACATTTTTGTGGTGTAGCAGAAGAACGAGTTCGACCCTTTCTTTGAGTTGACTCTGGGTTGAACGTGATCTGTGGCACTGCCTCTGGTGTTGTAATTATGGACATCCTTAACGTTTTTAAAGTGTTTTGACAGGTACTTGGGTATCATAGTGGTGTAGTGTATCTTGTACACCAGGCCCATTGCAAGTTGCTGTACTCTGTCATCTACTCTGAGCCACCCCACTCTTAACTGGTGAGTAGCGGTCACGATTTTTCAAAAATAGCAGATATACAAGCTCGCAGCGCGGCACTCGGTGCCGCGCTGTGAGCTTGTATATCTGCTATTCTGCTATTATATATCTGCTATTTTTCAATAGTTAACATTCTTGGGGGGCCCGCAGTGAATCCTTGTACCCAGGGCCCAGAATTTGGTGTGACGCCCCTGTCTATACGTTATTGATTCCCATGGGAAAATGTTTAATTTATTCCAAATCCATGCAAGAAACAGTCAGTGAGCATCTCCCTGCAGTGTCATCATGGGGACACTAGCAGCTCCAGCTATAATAAGGTCAATGCTGGTCAAGAGCATGATGACATTAGTAAACTGACTCATCCTGCCATGGTTTACGAGGCTATGATGACACAGGACATTTTGTTACAAATAAATAAGCTACACCCTTAATACTTTCACAATCACATCCAAAGGATGTGTGGGCCAACATTATTATTTCCTATCGGGTTAATCATGAAAATTGCATTAATCATTCATGTCAATTGATAGCCAAATCAGTTTATTTGTATTTTTTATAGAACTTAAACAACTAAAATTCTCTGTGTAATAATAATAATAAATTAATAATAAAATTAATAATGTTGAATAAAAGTAAATAATTGCATAATATGATAAAGTGCTCATTTGTCTTCTTGTTGAATAATCGTCAGGAAAACACCATAGTCATGGCATGATGTTGAAGTATTTGGTAATTGTTGTATAACAAGGAAGTTATTAAAGGCCTGGGTTGGATGATGTTACACAAGCATAAGCTACTCTCCTCCTCTGTGCAGTCTGGGGACACCACGCTCTATGGTCGCCACAGGCAGACTGCGTTTGATCTGGAGACACTTTGTCAACAGCGGAATGGGCGACATGTCCTCCAAAACCATGATGCCTGCTCCTGAAGCCGCGCTGCCGGGGAGAGAAGCGACCATGAAAGTTCCTGGTAAGTCGAAACTCTCTCTCTGTCGCTGCTAGCTTTAGCAGGCTAGCTTAGTTGCTGGTTTGTTGTTGTTATGTAGATGGGACGTTTGCGAACGACTCGAGTCTTTTGAACGGCTCTTTGAAATGAACGATCCGGGATCCGGTTCGCAGTAGGGAGGGAGCCGTTCCTTTTGTAAATGAATGAACAGTTGTGGAAAAAGTACAAACATTCTTTACTTATTACAATTAAAAGTATCAATACTGCAATGTAGAGATACTCTGCCACAAGTAGAAGTTTAGAATTAAATGTACTCGAGTAAAAGTACAAAGGTATTGGTATCAAAAAATTTACTTGAAGTAGCAATAGTAGAAATCTAATTTTACGGATTGTCCCATTTCAGGTTTTCCAATGACTAAAATGTAGAAAAAATAATATGAAAATAGCAGATCTACAAGCTCACAATGCGTTGCTTGTCTTGCGACATATTGTGAGCTTGTAGATTGTCTATTTTCAAAAGGCGGAAATAAATATAGATTTGTAATTATGATCAAAATCTACAAAGTGACAACTAAAATGAATCTTTTGAACGGCTCTTTGAAAGGAACGGATCCCAGAGATCCGGCTCACTTCAAAGAACCATAAATCCCATCTCTATTATGTAGTAAATACCTGTACAGCGTGTTGTGCAACGAAACGGTTTGCACTGCAACGCTGTGTATTCTGTGTATGATTTTGTACTGACTGAGAAGTTATCAGGAGAAACGAAGTGTTTGAAGTGGTTTAGTAAAGTGGTGTAAATGACCCTGATAAACACACAGTTATGTTTAAAACCCTGTGATACTAGAATTCCTCCTGCAACACTTGATCCCATTGTCCGAAGGGGCGCTGTCATATATAAACGGCTGTGATAGGCTCATTGGTTAATTAGCCTAGACCTAAGGAATTGTTCTTTCTTATTAACCTAAACCTGCTTATAGTTCAATTCATGATTTCACTTGTATTTTCTTTCTTTAACTTTTTAAGTTATCGTTATAAGTAACCCTTGCCAGAGAAATGACTCTTCACTTTTTTACCTGTGTTGTGGCAGTGAAAAGCGAGGTTTCTCTGACAACCAACTGTCCAATCACAGCGCTACCGTCCGCCCAGGCCATGGGCTGTAGATTCATCTTTATGCGCATGCGTCTAACATGCCTAGGTTGAAAATGCATGGAGCATCATCCACTAGAGTAGATGATCCAGTATCTGCCTTAAAGTCCTGTTTGCAATTTGGTGTTAGGGGAGTTTCTCACCTGAACTGAGTCAGTGGGTCCCTAGACATTAAGAATCACAGAGGTGCTCGTCCGCCATAGTGCCAGGAATGGCGCAATGGCCAAATCAAATATGGCTGCCATCGGCTATGATGAAAATCCAACTTTTCTGTTTCTGGGTGTATATGCACATGTAATACCTCTATTTGGACTAATTGTGGTGTGGGGAATTCATTTCTGATATTGTTTTGACCATTTTGGGCGATTTGGACCTCAAAAGGTCATGGTCAAGGTAATTTTGCTATTCCGAAGACCGTGGGCCATAACTTGGCCATTGTTAGGAGTAAAAACAGGTGCAGTAGGTCTAAATCAACTAATGCTGACATGTATAATTCATTTCTGACATTGTTTTGACCATTAAGGATCATCTTGTCTTTGAAATATCAATGTCAGTGCCATTTTTCAAAAACGATTTTGTTCATTACTTGCACTTTTATAGTATTTTGTGTAAGTTTGTTACTATTTTATAGTAAGTTTGTTTTGTTTATAACAAAGGACATACTAGTGAGAAATACAACAAGTAAGCATCCACATTTAACTTTAAATTGGGGTTTAAAATGGGTGTTTAAATGAGCAAATAAGACTATTTACGAATAAAAGTGACAAATAAAATTACACAACAAAATCACACACACAATTAAATAACAATTTCCCTCAAAGTGCACCATATTGGGATTGTGTGCATGCAAGTTAGTATGAGGTGTTTTTACAGGATTGATTTGGCATTGTTCCATGGCAAAATATGATGCACAGAACTCCATCAGTGTCGAGTGTCTTGCTTCAGACATGGCAGGAGTGTACTAAAGTCAAAGTGCTCCTTCCATCCATCAGAGCTTGACATTGACTTTTTGAGGCAGTTGTCCTTTGGACAAGTATATTTCCCATTCACTTGTCCGGAGACAAAAGTCACTTGTCCGGATAAAAATTTCATACATTGAAATAATAACAAAAGGACGGCTAATGACCCCCCTTGCTCCCTCCACTCCATAGTATGGGCACTTGTCCCGGACAACAGGACAAGCCTTTATGTCATGCCCTGTTCCATGTTCCATTGGTTCTAGTCTTTCCTCAGGTTCCTTGGCTGTTCAAGCAGGTGGCAAGAAATGCGCTAGAAAGGTGCCTTGTTGGTCTCAGCAGTTGTACTTCTCTGCTACCAATACTGTGTCTTGTTCTGTCAAGGTCTTTGCCTCTCCAAAGTTTGTTAGACATTGTACTCGGTCAGAAGCCATAACTACATGTTTAATCCTCACCTGGCCCATGCAGTCATCTCCTGTCTCCAAGGCATATGTGCCTTGATCACTGTCTTGGCTAGTGGTGCTCCAAGATGAGACTGCTTGATGCAGTGCAAGTGAGTCTCACCAGTGCCATACTGCTGCCAGATCTCCTTCATCCCCAGTGCTTGGAAATATGGGGTGTAGTATAGCAGTAATGTGAAGGAGACAACAACTCTCTGGGGTCCGCTCATAGTTCCGACATCCCATTATTCTGACCATTAGGTTAGTGAAGGTTAGGGATAGGCTTAGTTATAATGGAGGCTGTACATGCACCAGGTGTCAGCCTCCTTAATCCTATTCAAGATGTCTGGGATCTCTTCTCCACTAGCGACATCATCAACAGAGACAACAGAGCTGATAATGGTAAATGGACTGCATTTACAGTATATAGCGCTCTTCTCCAAAGCGCTGTACAATGTATTTCACATTCACCCATTAACACACACATTCACACATACATTCACACCAAGAAACCATGCAAGGTGCTCATCGGGAGCAGTTAGGGGTTCAGTGTCTTGCTTAAGCACACTTCGACAAATAAGCAGGAGGAGACATAAATCGACCCTGGAACCTTCAGATTCCAAGGCAGCCGTTCTTCCTACATCGCCACAAGCTTGAATGGCCACCATATTCCGAACACACAGCTGGAGAGCTGTTTGTTCACCTCAGACACCCAGAATGTGTAAAGTTGATGAGGGATGGGTGCGTCTATCGACTCTGTTATCTCTGATGATGATGAGTGGCTCCCTGCAAAAGGGGCTGGAGGTGAAGAGATCCCAAAGATTGAACTAGATTGAGGAGGCTGTCACCAAGCTGCTGGTACATGTGGAGTCAACTGGCCCTATTATAACTAAACCTACCCATAACCCTAACCTAATGGAGGGAATAATGGGTCGCCAGGATTATGAGTGGACCCCAGAGAGTTGTCGTAGTGATACTTCCAAGCACTGGGGATTAAGTAGATCTGGTAGCAGTATGGCACTAGGTGTGCAGCGGCACATGCTTCTACAGCATCAAGCAGTCTCTCATCTTGGAGCACCACTAGCCAAGACAGTGATCAGGGGACATATGCCTTGGAAACTGGACATGACTGCATGGGCCAGGTGGGGACTAAGCATGCAGCTATGGCTTCTGACCGAATACAATATCTAACAAACTTTGGAGAGGCAAAGACCTTGACAGAACAAGACAGCATTGGTAGCAGAGAATTACAACTGCTGCCTGAGACCAACAAGGCACCTTTCTAGTGCATGTCTTGCCACCTGCTTGCAACAGCCAAGGAACCTGAGGAAAGACTAGAACCAATGGAACATGGACGGATGCAAGGAACACTTCGACTCTCGAGGATATGGCTGCCTTGCTGAATACATCCTGTAAAAACACATCATACTAACTTGGATGCACACAATCCCAATATGGTGCACTTTGGAAATTGTTATTTAATTTTGTGTGTGCTTTTGTTGTGTGATTTTATTTGTCACTTTTATTCGTAAATAGTCTTATTTGCTCATTTAAACACCCATTTAAAACCCCCCTTTAAAGTTAAATGTGGATGTTTACTTGTTGTATTTCCCACTAGTATGTCTTTTGTTATAAACAAAACAAACTTACTATAAAATAGTAACAAACTTACAAAAAATACTATAAAAGTGCAAGTAATGAACAAAATCGTTTTTAGAAAATGGCATTGACATTGATATTTCAAAGACAAGATGATCCTTAATGGTCAAAACAATGTCAGAAATGAATTATACATGTCAGCATTAGTTGATTTAGACCTACTGCACCTGTTTTTACTCCTAACAATGGCCAAGTTATGGCCCACGGTCTTCGGAATAGCAAAATGACCTTGACCATGACCTTTTGAGGTCCAAATCGCCCAAAATGGTCAAAACAATATCAGAAATGAATTCCCCACACCACAATTAGTCCAAATAGAGGTATTACATGTGCATATACACGCAGAAACAGAAAAGTTGGATTTTCATCATAGCCGATGGCAGCCATATTTGATTTGGCCATTGCGCCATTCCTGGCACTATGGCGGACGAGCACCTCTGTGATTTTTCATGTCTAGGGACCCACTGACTCAGTTCAGGTGAGAAACTCCCCTAACACCAAATTGCAAACAGGACTTTAAGCCAGATACTGTATTAAGATAGATAGGCATAGAAATGTAATAATGTGAAGCTGCATTGACTTATACATTGCATTTCAGTGTAAATATTGATTTTAGAACATAATGTTTGGAACCCTCCCCACCCCATGAGAGAGAACTTGACAATTATAATGTGCTATTGTTATTTCATAACTTGAGCCTAAAACACACTGGTAAAAGTCTGATTACAGCTTCTTCTTCTTCTTCTTCTTCTTTCGGTTATTTCCCATCGGGGTCGCCAGTCTTGCCACAGCAGCACATAATCAATTTCCACCCAGTTCTGTTTTCTGTGTCTTCCTCGGTGACCTCTGCACCTGAAAGTCTGATAACACTAGTTATGTAAAATGAGAATTAGTAGCAGATGTAATGTAAGGCTCACACAAAAACAAAAAAAAGTGTTGTAAAGAAGAGGGAATCGCTTCTCTACCCTTTCTTTCCGGATTTGAGGTTTTCTTGGGTGCTTAGGAAACTATAAGGCACCAACCTGCTCATTAGGAGCAATTAGGGCTTCTAGTCCATGGGCCATATGAGTTGTCGGTATCAAAAAGGTGGCAAAGGTTACCATGCATTTTATAAAAGCTCTATATCTGTAGATTGTATTTTGGTATGATAACCCTTTCTTAGACACAGCTAAATTGGTGTTATCAGCCGCTAGATTTGTTGTCCCATTAACTTTACATTACAGGAAAAAAAAGCTAAAATTAAATCTGCTTTCATGCAGATGCTTTAATCTGTTTTTATGATGCTGAATCCATAGCAAGCATCTGTTTTGCACAAAAAACATTCCTTGGGCTAAAAACTTTCCCACAAGACTATGGTTTAGTGATGAAAAGTGATGAGTCATCACTTTTCACACTTTTGTGGGGGCTGTTTTAGCCCCAGGAATGTTTTTCGTGCAAAACAGATGCTTGCAATGGATTCAGCATTATGAAAACCCCCTAGTTTGACCCAGAGTTGTAGAAGAGAGAGTTACGTCACTTACGTCGACTCCCATAGTAAGCGTGGAAAGCCTATTTACTCTATGGTGGGAAGCTAACTTAGCCTAGCTTACTGGAGCCTGTTCTCATTCTTAGCGAGCCTCTGTCCCGTCCGCCCCCATTCATTTTGTCACTCGCTGGTAAGTTGACTAAATTACGTCTTTTTCACTCTTTTAATAATCTTTTCTACCTTAGCGAGGCCCGTGAATGCGTTACAATGGTGAAAAAGACGTGATTTGGTCTACTTCCAGCGATTTTAAATGCCTCGGCTAGAATGGGGGCGGACGGGGCAGAGGCTCGCTAGGAATGAGAACGGCTCCATGCGAAGCCACTTCCGGTCTGCGGCGAGTTCAAAGCGTGACGCCACTCTCTTATATATCGCTCTGGTTTGACCCCTCTTATGCTACTTAAAGCAGATACATTTTTAGCTTTTTTTTCATGTAATGTAAAGTTAATGGGACACCAACTCTAGGTGCTGATAACACCAATTTAGCTGTGTCTAAGAAAGGGTTATCATACCAAAATATAATCTACAGATATAGAGCTTTTATAAAATATATGGTAACCTTTGCCACCTTTTTGATACCGACAACTCGTATGGCCCATGGACTATTCAGTCAGTGGAAGCCCAGGGTGAATCAGTGTCTAGAGATTAGAGCCAAGTGGATATTTTCTCAAGTTCTTGCTGTTGGATCTTTTTGGATTCACCTCTTATTGAAAGTGAACTTTATTTCCATTGTGGATTATTGGATTTTCTGGGTTAACTAGCCTGGTGGGTTAACTAGCCTGGTGGGGACTACGCTGAAGGCCAACCTGTAGTTGAATGTGGTGATAAGTTAGTGTTTTACCTCTACAGTACAGTCCTGTCATCGTTTTGATTTTATGACTGCTCATAACCTTCACCCACGATCACTAAGATACCCAGTCAGTCACAAAGGCTGCCATTACACAATTCTGACCATTTGGAACATTTGGGCGTAGATGGTCAAATAATGTAGAAGCATGTTTTTTAAGTGATTTCTTTTTACGAATCAATCGACTTAATTGATTATCCTGATTAACCACTTGAGCCCTATTTTATACCTCGTTGGACAGAAGTGTTTTGTACATTTTTGAAAAAATAAGAAACACATTTAAAAAAATATTGATTACAATGCATTGTTTTATTAATATAGATGCTTTTTTTTATCATCAATGAAGTCATACTATTGAAGAGTGGTTAATGTGTCTCCAAGTTACCAGGCAGAGTGTCTGGATGTGTGTGTTGCAAGACAGCTTTCATGATGCAACATACACACACACACACACACACGCGCACACGCGCACGCACGCACGCACGCACGCACGCACGCACGCACGCACGCACGCGCGCACGCACGCACGCACGCACGCACACAGTATGATAATGTGGCAGAGTGTAATTATTGGATGGATATGTGATCTATAGATCAGGGGTTCCCAAACTATTTTTGTCTCAGGGCACCCCATAAATATTATTTTAATCCGAGGCACCCCTACATTAATTTTCACTCCCAGCACCTTATATTTATAGCATATCGTCGTTGTCGGGTGGAAACCTAGTATGTCCAAAACAGGAAACCTAGTATGTCCAACGCCTCGCATTGCGAGGCGTTGTGTGCTTGTAGATCGGCTGTTTTCACTAGTTTTGTGCGACAGTCTTGTAAGGCGGCATTCACACAGGCACGTTTTATTACGATTAAAACGAATCCTATAACGTATTGTTGGAAAATACACAACGGTTGGGCATGTGTGAAGACGCATCCGTATTCTTTTTCGAATAAAAGAAACAAATGCAAATCCACAAAAAAACGGTGGTTTCGATGCGCTACCGCAAACGCTTCCCTGTTGGTGTGAATCCATCCGTCTCAAATACAGGCAATATAGAGCCATGTGCGGGTTAAATCCATAGTTATTTATAAAAGGTTAAATCCCCCTCCAGACCGTCTGCTCTCATTAGATTTCTGACCATTCTGGCCGCCTCCTCCCCTCATTGATAATTTCTGATCACCGCTCCCTCGATCGCTCCCTCCCTCGATAGTGTATTATTTGTGAGGAGTTGCTCACAGTTAGATGAAAGGAAAGTGCCACTGGAGTCACTTGTATATCATATAATATAAGCCGATGTGTGGGTCTCTCGCCCTCGCTCGTGCTCTTGCTCGCTGTGCAATCATGTCCAAATGGAGACGCTTTACGCACGCCGCGGAGCGCAGAGAAGGAGCCAGCGGAGGGCAAGACAATCGAGGGGCAGAGAGAGAGAGAGAGAAAGAGAGAGAGAGAGAGAGAGAGAGAGAGAGAGAGAGACGTTGACGTTGTCCTCTTCGTAGATATTCATATCTTGCTAAAAAAAAAAGTAGGCCTATTTGCTGTCTGGTTTATTGCTGGTAGATTTTGCGAGTCCCTCCCGCCGCCGCATGGTTTTATTTATTGATCGCCCGTTTACGACCGTCGACCGCAGATAAATATTTGCGGGGGTCCTGCGGTTACATTGTGAGTTGAACTTGAAGAATTATTAAACACAGGGAGATGGAGGAGGCATTATGCAGCTTGGATACATGTCCCGTGGACAGACAAAATATAACTGCATATCAATTAAATATGCAAGAATGTGGCAACTTCACCCCTCCCATTCGCACGACTAAACCGAATTATATTATGAGAATGTGGCTGATGAAGCAGGGCTTTGCTTTACCAAAAGACGTACACATTTGAAAATTGGAGATACAAGGTTTCTGCCTGACAGTGATGATATGTTAGTGATTATGTTGCGAGGAAAACGTTGAGATAATAGCCATTTTGGTTAGAACTGACTGAAAATAACTTTGTACTTCATGTTTAAAATGATACTAAATATTTTTTTCAAGTGTCCAAATAAATTCCAAATTATCAAATGATCTCGGCACCTCTGGACTGCCGTCGCGGCACCCCAGGGTGCCCGGCCGTCACCCACTTTGAAAACCCCTGATCTAATAGATCACAGAGGCATTTTCTCTTCTCTGGCTGTTCTTGGTCACGTTTCTTTTTCTGTACGTCATCCTCCATCCTCCCAGCACTGCTCAACAGGCCCTGGGCAACAAGCACTGCACCACAGGGCTGGCAGCATGCCAGCACACACACACACACACACACACGCACACACACACGCACACGCACACGCACACACACACACACACACACAGCTGAAGGTCATGCGTGATGCTGCTGGTGTGATGTGCAGGATGAGATGGCACAATGCAGCACATACTGTACTGTACTGTAGCAGCCTCGTCTTCTGCACTAGTCGTCTAAATGTGTTAACTTACAGTGATAGTTATAATGTTAATGATATTGTAGCGACCTCATAAAAGACCCGACCATAACTTGCTCCTCCAAGCGAGCTAGCTCTCTTGGCGCCGAGCTGGTAAACGGGGTTCGATTCCAGCTCGGTGTGCGAAAACGTTACACATTTTACAATTTATTTAACTACTTTTTTTACAGCAGTGATTTTGGTAGCATATAGGCATGATATATTATGGATGTGAACTTCTGTCCACATTGCAGGAGAATACACGAGAAGGTATCTGCTAGCTAGCTCCTGCTTTGATTGATTGATTGATTGATTGATTGATTGAAGACTTTATTATAAGTTTGCATAGGAAAAGGTACAGTTTCATGATGGTACAGTTCACTGGTACAAGGTCAACTAAAAGGAGATCCTAGTAAGTGTTTCTGCTTATTTGCACAGGAAACCATTTAAGTATCTCATACAGCATTGAATGACAGACAGATAGAACATAGTACTATGCACTAGATAATGTCAGGAAAAAAATAAATAATAATAATAATAACAGTGCCAAAAATATATACAGTACAGTAGACAAAGAAGGGTCAGGGGGAGGGTATATAAGGCTGGGCTAGGTTTGTTTTTACCAGTTATGAGCGGCTGCCGCCTGTAAGTGGTTTTTCAGGGCGATTTTAAAGGATGTTAGGGATTTACACTCCTTAATGGCCTTCTGTAAGGCGTTCCACATTTTGGTGGTATAGCAGGAGAACGAGTTTGACCCTTTGTTTGCCTCTGATGGTGTTGTAATTGTGGACATCCTTAACGTTTTTAAAGTATTTTGTCAGGTACATGGGTATCTGAGTGGTGTAGTGTATCTTGTAGACCAGTATTTAGTCAGGTACATGGGTATCTTAGTGGTGTAGTGTATCTTGTAGACCAGTATTTAGTCAGGTACATGGGTATCTTAGTGGTGTAGTGTATCTTGTAGACCAGTATTTAGTCAGGTACATGGGTATCTTAGTGGTGTAGTGTATCTTGTAGACCAGTATTTAGTCAGGTACATGGGTATCTGAGTGGTGTAGTGTATCTTGTAGACCAGTATTTTGTCAGGTACATGGGTATCTTAGTGGTGTAGTGTATCTTGTAGACCAGTATTTTGTCAGGTACATGGGTATCTGAGTGGTGTAGTGTATCTTGTAGACCAGTATTTTGCCAGGTACATGGGTATCTTAGTGGTGTAGTGTATCTTGTAGACCAGTATTTTGCCAGGTACATGGGTATCTTAGTGGTGTAGTGTATCTTGTAGACCAGTATTTTGCCAGGTACTTGGGTATCTTAGTGGTGTAGTGTATCTTGTAGACCAGTATTTTGCCAGGTACATGGGTATCTTAGTGGTGTAGTGTATCTTGTAGACCAGTATTTTGCCAGGTACATGGGTATCTTAGTGGTGTAGTGTATCTTGTAGACCAGTATTTTGTCAGGTACATGGGTATCTTAGTGGTGTAGTGTATCTTGTAGACCAGTATTTAGTCAGGTACATGGGTATCTTAGTGGTGTAGTGTATCTTGTAGACCAGTATTTTGCCAGGTACATGGGTATCTTAGTGGTGTAGTGTATCTTGTAGACCAGTATTTTGCCAGGTACATGGGTATCTTAGTGGTGTAGTGTATCTTGTAGACCAGTATTTTGCCAGGTACATGGGTATCTTAGTGGTGTAGTGTATCTTGTAGACCAGTATTTTGCCAGGTACATGGGTATCTTAGTGGTGTAGTGTATCTTGTAGACCAGTATTTTGCCAGGTACATGGGTATCTTAGTGGTGTAGTGTATCTTGTAGACCAGTATTTTGCCAGGTACATGGGTATCTTAGTGGTGTAGTGTATCTTGTAGACCAGTATTTTGCCAGGTACATGGGTATCTGAGTGGTGTAGTGTATCTTGTAGACCAGTATTTTGCCAGGTACATGGGTATCTTAGTGGTGTAGTGTATCTTGTAGACCAGTATTTTGCCAGGTACATGGGTATCTTAGGGGTGTAGTGTATCTTGTACACCAGTATTTTGTCAGCTACATGGGTATCTTAGGGGTGTAGTGTATCTTGTAGACCAGTATTTTGCCAGGTACATGGGTATCTTAGTGGTGTAGTGTATCTTGTAGACCAGTATTTTGCCAGGTACATGGGTATCTTAGGGGTGTAGTGTATCTTGTACACCAGTATTTTGTCAGCTACATGGGTATCTTAGGGGTGTAGTGTATCTTGTACACCAGTATTTTGTCAGCTACATGGGTATCTTAGGGGTGTAGTGTATCTTGTACACCAGTATTTTGTCAGCTACATGGGTATCTTAGGGGTGTAGTGTATCTTGTACACCAGTATTTTGTCAGGTACATGGGTATCTTAGTGGTGTAGTGTATCTTGTACACCAGTATTTTGTCAGGTACATGGGTATCTTAGTGGTGTAGTGTATCTTGTACACCAGTATTTTGTCAGGTACATGGGTATCTTAGTGGTGTAGTGTATCTTGTAGACCAGTATTTTGCCAGGTACATGGGTATCTTAGTGGTGTAGTGTATCTTGTAGACCAGTATTTAGTCAGCTACATGGGTATCTTAGTGGTGTAGTGTATCTTGTACACCAGTATTTTGCCAGGTACATGGGTATCTTAGTGGTGTAGTGTATCTTGTACACCAGTATTTTGCCAGGTACATGGGTATCTTAGTGGTGTAGTGTATCTTGTAGACCAGTATTTTGTCAGGTACATGGGTATCTGAGTGGTGTAGTGTATCTTGTAGACCAGTATTTTGCCAGGTACATGGGTATCTTAGTGGTGTAGTGTATCTTGTAGACCAGTATTTTGTCAGGTACATGGGTATCTTAGTGGTGTAGTGTATCTTGTAGACCAGTATTTTGTCAGGTACATGGGTATCTGAGTGGTGTAGTGTATCTTGTAGACCAGTATTTAGTCAGGTACATGGGTATCTTAGTGGTGTAGTGTATCTTGTAGACCAGTATTTTGCCAGGTACATGGGTATCTGAGTGGTGTAGTGTATCTTGTAGACCAGTATTTAGTCAGGTACATGGGTATCTTAGTGGTGTAGTGTATCTTGTAGACCAGTATTTAGTCAGGTACATGGGTATCTTAGTGGTGTAGTGTATCTTGTAGACCAGTATTTAGTCAGGTACATGGGTAGCTTAGTGGTGTAGTGTATCTTGTAGACCAGTATTTTGTCAGCTACATGGGTATCTTAGGGGTGTAGTGTATCTTGTAGACCAGTATTTTGTCAGCTACATGGGTAGCTTAGTGGTGTAGTGTATCTTGTAGACCAGTATTTTGTCAGGTACATGGGTATCTGAGTGGTGTAGTGTATCTTGTAGACCAGTATTTTGCCAGGTACATGGGTATCTGAGTGGTGTAGTGTATCTTGTAGACCAGTATTTTGTCAGGTACATGGGTATCTGAGTGGTGTAGTGTATCTTGTAGACCAGTATTTTGTCAGGTACTTGGGTATCTTAGTGGTGTAGTGTATCTTGTAGACCAGTATTTAGTCAGGTACATGGGTATCTTAGTGGTGTAGTGTATCTTGTAGACCAGTATTTTGTCAGCTACATGGGTATGTTAGTGGTGTAGTGTATCTTGTAGACCAGTATTTTGTCAGGTACATGGGTATCTGAGTGGTGTAGTGTATCTTGTAGACCAGTATTTTGTCAGGTACATGGGTATCTTAGTGGTGTAGTGTATCTTGTAGACCAGTATTTTGCCAGGTACATGGGTATCTTAGGGGTGTAGTGTATCTTGTAGACCAGTATTTTGCCAGGTACATGGGTATCTTAGTGGTGTAGTGTATCTTGTAGACCAGTATTTTGCCAGGTACATGGGTATCTTAGTGGTGTAGTGTATCTTGTAGACCAGTATTTAGTCAGGTACATGGGTATCTGAGTGGTGTAGTGTATCTTGTAGACCAGTATTTAGTCAGGTACATGGGTATCTTAGTGGTGTAGTGTATCTTGTAGACCAGTATTTTGCCAGGTACATGGGTATCTTAGTGGTGTAGTGTATCTTGTAGACCAGTATTTTGCCAGGTACATGGGTATCTGAGTGGTGTAGTGTATCTTGTAGACCAGTAGTTTGCCAGGTACATGGGTATCTTAGTGGTGTAGTGTATCTTGTAGACCAGTATTTTGCCAGGTACATGGGTATCTTAGTGGTGTAGTGTATCTTGTAGACCAGTATTTTGCCAGGTACATAGGTATCTTAGTGGTGTAGTGTATCTTGTAGACCAGTATTTAGTCAGGTACATGGGTATCTGAGTGGTGTAGTGTATCTTGTAGACCAGTATTTTGCCAGGTACATGGGTATCTGAGTGGTGTAGTGTATCTTGTAGACCAGTATTTTGCCAGGTACATGGGTATCTTAGGGGTGTAGTGTATCTTGTAGACCAGTATTTTGCCAGGTACATGGGTATCTTAGGGGTGTAGTGTATCTTGTAGACCAGTATTTTGCCAGGTACATGGGTATCTTAGGGGTGTAGTGTATCTTGCAGACCAGTATTTTGCCAGGTACATGGGTATCTTAGTGGTGTAGTGTATCTTGTAGACCAGTATTTTGCCAGGTACATGGGTATCTTAGTGGTGTAGTGTATCTTGTAGACCAGTATTTTGCCAGGTACATGGGTATCTTAGTGGTGTAGTGTATCTTGTAGACCAGTATTTTGCCAGGTACATGGGTATCTTAGTGGTGTAGTGTATCTTGTAGACCAGTATTTAGTCAGGTACATGGGTATCTGAGTGGTGTAGTGTATCTTGTAGACCAGTATTTAGTCAGGTACATGGGTATCTTAGTGGTGTAGTGTATCTTGTAGACCAGTATTTAGTCAGGTACATGGGTATCTGAGTGGTGTAGTGTATCTTGTAGACCAGTATTTAGTCAGGTACATGGGTATCTTAGTGGTGTAGTGTATCTTGTAGACCAGTATTTAGTCAGGTACATGGGTATCTGAGTGGTGTAGTGTATCTTGTAGACCAGTATTTTGTCAGGTACATGGGTATCTTAGTGGTGTAGTGTATCTTGTAGACCAGTATTTTGCCAGGTACATGGGTATCTTAGTGGTGTAGTGTATCTTGTACACCAGTATTTTGCCAGGTACATGGGTATCTTAGTGGTGTAGTGTATCTTGTAGACCAGTATTTAGTCAGGTACATGGGTATCTGAGTGGTGTAGTGTATCTTGTAGACCAGTATTTTGTCAGGTACATGGGTATCTTAGTGGTGTAGTGTATCTTGTAGACCAGTATTTAGTCAGGTACATGGGTATCTGAGTGGTGTAGTGTATCTTGTAGACCAGTATTTTGTCAGGTACATGGGTATCTTAGTGGTGTAGTGTATCTTGTAGACCAGTATTTTGTCAGGTACATGGGTATCTTAGTGGTGTAGTGTATCTTGTAGACCAGTAGTTTGCCAGGTACATGGGTATCTTAGTGGTGTAGTGTATCTTGTAGACCAGTATTTTGCCAGGTACATGGGTATCTTAGTGGTGTAGTGTATCTTGTAGACCAGTAGTTTGCCAGGTACATGGGTATCTTAGTGGTGTAGTGTATCTTGTAGACCAGTATTTTGCCAGGTACATGGGTATCTTAGTGGTGTAGTGTATCTTGTAGACCAGTAGTTTGCCAGGTACATGGGTATCTTAGTGGTGTAGTGTATCTTGTAGACCAGTAGTTTGCCAGGTACATGGGTATCTTAGTGGTGTAGTGTATCTTGTAGACCAGTATTTTGCCAGGTACATGGGTATCTTAGGGGTGTAGTGTATCTTGTACACCAGTAGTTAGTCAGGTACATGGGTATCTTAGTGGTGTAGTGTATCTTGTAGACCAGTAGTTTGCCAGGTACATGGGTATCTTAGTGGTGTAGTGTATCTTGTAGACCAGTATTTTGCCAGGTACATGGGTATCTTAGTGGTGTAGTGTATCTTGTAGACCAGTAGTTTGCCAGGTACATGGGTATCTTAGTGGTGTAGTGTATCTTGTAGACCAGTAGTTTGCCAGGTACATGGGTATCTTAGTGGTGTAGTGTATCTTGTAGACCAGTATTTTGCCAGGTACATGGGTATCTTAGGGGTGTAGTGTATCTTGTACACCAGTAGTTAGTCAGGTACATGGGTATCTTAGTGGTGTAGTGTATCTTGTAGACCAGTATTTAGTCAGGTACATGGGTATCTTAGTGGTGTAGTGTATCTTGTAGACCAGTATTTTGCCAGGTACATGGGTATCTGAGTGGTGTAGTGTATCTTGTAGACCAGTATTTTGCCAGGTACATGGGTATCTTAGGGGTGTAGTGTATCTTGTACACCAGTAGTTAGTCAGGTACATGGGTATCTTAGTGGTGTAGTGTATCTTGTAGACCAGTATTTAGTCAGGTACATGGGTATCTTAGTGGTGTAGTGTATCTTGTAGACCAGTATTTTGCCAGGTACATGGGTATCTGAGTGGTGTAGTGTATCTTGTACACCAGGCCCATTGCAAGATGCTGTTCTCTGTGCTCCTTGTTTTTAAGTAGAAAACTGAGACAAAACATGTTGTGGAAAGCTTTAGATGTTCACAGTGAAAACAATATCAGTGACAGTATTACATAAATACTGTCCAGAGTCAACTGCTGTCTCCTCCAACGCTTGTTTCAGAGCACCTCCTCAAGCAGGTTGATGACTCCAGAGCAGTGGTGTAAAATACTTTTACTTAAGTACTGTACTTAAGTAAAATTTGGAGGTATCTGTACTTTACTTGAGTATTTCCAATTTCTAATACTTTTACTTCTACTCTACATCTTGGATCCAAATATTGTACTTTTACTTCGCTACATTTTTTGAAAACCTTAGCTACTAGTTACTTTGCAGTTATACATGATAATATATATAAAAAAACATATATTAACCACTTTAGCCTTATTTTAACCCTTGGCTATTTGAAAATAGCCGATCTACAAGCTCACAACGCGTTGCGATGCAATGCGTTGTGAGCTTGTAGATCTGCTATTTTCAAACATTTTGTACTTTTACTTTTGGCACTTTAAGTACATTTTGATGCCAATACTTTCATACTTTTACTCAAGTACATTTTGAATTCTGGACTTTTACTTGTAACTGAGTATTTCTATATTGATGTATTGATACTTTTACTAAAATGTGAGTACTTTTTACAACACTGCTCCAGAGTCCAGGTAGCAGAAAGAGTCATTTCACCCTTTGATCCTAAGGCTACATTTCCAGCATTTGGCAATGTGGGAAACATTACTGATATTGGAGCACATTGAACTGAAATACAACACAAAGGCGTATAGTCACTGTCCTTCTCCAGTGTGCTTTGTGTTTGTAATTTAGTTTTTGGACAGTTATGTTTGTTGTTGTGTATTCTGCCAGTTGTATCACTGAGGGGAAGGGCAGACTTAAAGCCCACATTTTTAAATTTGGTGTTTGAATTTGGCTCATTGACTTGGGACGCTACTTAACACTTTACTCCAACTTGTTACTTGAGGCTGAAATACTTGGACTGGGCTACAGCATGTTTGTTCCCTGCATGTTTTAAAGAAGTGGTTCTCAACCCTTTCAGGCCGCGACCCCCAAAATAATCATATTTTAACTGGGGACCCCCACCCTGACGAGCACTAAGAGTTGAGGCCTAGCGTTGTGAGGCGTTGTGAGCATGTAAATCTGCTATTTTCACAATTTCAGCCTACAATTTATAAACCTTATGTTGGTTTGTTTACAGTTGAGTCAGTGAGAAAACAATGTCTCACATTAAGTTCATCATCTGGGGACCCCCACAAGATAATTTGGGGATCAACAGTGATGATCATTCCACCGTCCACAGTTTGATCTTTTTCTTTTTCTTCTTCTTTTTCTTACTTCTCTGTAACTTGTAACCTTAACTGCTGTGCTGCCTCTGGGCAACTGAATTTCCCCTGTGGGATAATAAAGGTATCTATCTATCTATCTATCTATCTATCTATCTATCTATCTATCTATCTATAGGGTCCCCTTCTGTGTGTGTGTGTGTGTGTGTGTGTGTGTGTGTGTGTGTGTGTGTGTGTGTGTGTGTGTGTGTGTGTGTGTGTGTGTGTGTGTGTGTGTGTGTGTGTGCGCGCGTGCGCGCGCGTGTGTGTGTTCCCAGTGCATGCCAGTGTAATGGTGGGAATTTGGGAAAGCAGAGGGAAAAGACAGACAGCGTTGGTTAAGTCGGCAGTTCAGCCCTTGGCAGCAGCAGCATGGCATCCTGGGTACTCTGGTGCCCCTCTTCAGAACCAGTGACGGTTGCAGAATCCTGGCACACCATGAATAAATGTAGCCTGGCACCGAAGAGACCAAAGAGCCAAGCTGCTTTAGACACGGGTGTCGCACCAAATTCTGGGCCCTGGGTACAAGGATTCAATGCCCCCCCCATGAATGTTCTTCATAGGGGGAGGGGGTTTAACCCATTTAGACTGGGAACGCATGATTACGCATTATTTTGTGCCTTAACAAATTGCAGATCTACAAGCTCACAGCGGGCACCAAGTGCCACGCTTGCGAGCTTGTAGATCTGCTATTTTTTGGTCAGTGGTGCTCAAACTTATTCATGTGAAGGACCCCCAAAATAATATGTATTTGGCCACGGACCCCCATATCAAAATATTTAGTTCCAGGGACCACCCAGAAGCTAAATTTGGGTTAGAAATGTTCGCTTAAAAAATACATATATTCAAAGATTTGCACACTTTCACGACTTTTCAAAAATAGCAGATCTACAAGCTCGAGCTTGTATATCTATTTTTCAATATCTAAAGTATAACATAATTTAGGCCCCTCCACCTTGGGCCCTGGTAACCACCCAGAAGCTAAATTTGGGTTAGAAATGTTCGCTTAAAAAATACATATATTCAAAGATTTGCACACTTTCACGACTTTTCAAAAATAGCAGATCTACAAGCTCGAGCTTGTATATCTATTTTTCAATATCTAAAGTATAACATAATTTAGGCCCCTCCACCTTGGGCCCTGGTAACTCAGTCCCACTCCCCCCCCCCCCCCCCCCCCCCCCCCCCCCCATTGTGACGCCCTTGGCTTTAGATGCCTCAGCAGCACTTTGAGAGGAGGTGAGCTAACTTTCAGAGACAGATTGCACCACATGGGGGGCACGACAGACATGGGGGGCATGACAGACAGACTCAGAGAACAGGAAGACACAGGGCTTAGAAAAGTAAGAGGTGGAGAGCATGAGAGCAGCAGAGTAGACGAGGACGAATGAGAAGATTAGACATTTTGGGGCTTTTAAGTAGAGATGTTACCGATCAATCGGCAATGGATCGGATCGGGCCGATCAAAGCGTGATCGGCGATAATCGGTGGTTTAGATCAAAAGGTAAATTCACCGATCTGATCCGATCGGTGCATCCGATCAACCAGCCGTTCAGTATGCCCACTTGAGGCCATTTTGGGGTATTGATTTCCACAGTGCTGAAGGAATAATTAGTTACTGCTATGATAATAAATACATAGTAATGCTGGTAAATAACTATAAGGCAAATATATACATGAATTCATGAGTGAATTAATTAATTAAAGTTAAAACATTAACATTTAGAAAATATAAATAATATATAAATAATAACTTGATCGGTGATTGATCGGTATCGGGTGATCAAACTTTTGTGATCGGTGCTCGGTGATCGGTTCCAAAAAACCTGATCGGACCATCCCTGCTTTTAAGCCGTGACATCATTTTCCAATCCAAGCAGATTTATTGTCAATATGTGTCCCTCGCTATTTCAACAGATCCGAGACAAAAATAACGACTAAAGTATAATTCTACCACTTTCCTTTCAACTGCAAAGAGAAGAAAAATTAGTAAATAGTAAAAATAGTAAAAAGATTCACGGGCGCTGGGGCCTTTTGGCCCCAAAAGTTCTCCTCTGCCTACAAAATTATGTCAGACTTAAGAGCCCCATACATGTTTGTGTGTGCGGGCGACGGGCGTGTGTGCGTGCGTGCGTGTGTGTTTGTTTGCTATGTGTCTCAGTATTTGGGAATTCCTCATTGAAAGTCGTTGGGTTTGTTGAACGATGCTGTTAAATCGAACTTGAATTAATCCAAGATCTGTCTCGATCACTTTGCCCCAAATTGGGGTGGTTTCTCTTGGAGCAGGGGGGGGGTGGGGGCTGAGGTGCGTTACGGGGGGGTGCGGGGGGCTGAGGTGCGTTACGGGGGGTGTGGGTGGGTGGGGTGTTGTATGGAGGGTGGGGGTCTGGGGAGGATGGGTGGTGCAGACAGACAGACAGACAGACAGACAGACAGACAGACATGTTGGAGCATCGCCAAAGCTTCTCGGGAAAGCTGCCACAACGAGAGAGAGAGAGAGAGAGAGAGAAGGAACAAGGGAACAGAGAGAGAGAGAGGGAGGAGAGGAATGGTTCGAGGGGGGGAAAAGCCATGCATGCAGAGTGGAGACTTGGCAGGGTCTGCTCTCCTTTGTCTAACTGAGGCTCCGGTGCCGGAGGAAACCCTGAAACAGCCAGGCATGGATGGATGGTGCATGGGGACCAGCTCTGCCTCAACGACCAAACACAACATGCTCCCAAAACAAGACCAAGAGGAGCAACTACTACTTTGAAACGCGATGTGCGGGACACGTAAAAAGGCATCGATTCAAGAGGGGTCGCCGCCGTCAACAACGCGAACTGAATAAGCTTTTATTTGTTTTGTTTTTTGACTTAAAGCGTTATTGGACCAATGGATCATCAGCCCAAGTGTTTCTCAAGACGATGCGTGAGATCACCACCACGACATCTTATTTCCACGTGTTATCAAAACCGTCGCCATAGAACACGCGTGTTTGTACTTTTCTAGAAGATGTCAATGAACTGAACAGCGTGGCTTTTCTTTTTAAAGTATCCAGAGGAAGGCCAGGGCGGTACCAAATAGATGATTTTTGACCGGACACTCTGCAGACTTTACATGACTTTGATAGAAACATTTTGCTTGGATTATTACTGCTGCTGGAACTTTTTGGAGTATCTATACGACTCACTGCCAGTTGAGTTGAACATATCAAAAAAGTTGCCCTGGGATTTTGAACACAAAGAGAGAGTTCTCTTATCCTGTCTCCTCATACTTTAAACCAGGGGTCTTCAACAGGGGTCCGGGACCCCTAGGGGGTCCTCAGAGAGGTACTACAGGGGGTCCTCCAAATCGTTGTGTGATCTTTCTCCTTTTTTATGTTAACCACTGCATCCATGTTCTGAGCACTTTAGCCAAAAATAGCAGATCTACAAGCTCACAACGCCTCACAGTTTCTGCAAAGAGGTTTGGTGTAGAGAGGAAAAAGAGCAGACTAAGTACAGAGTGAAAGGTCAAGTTTATTAAGTAGTGGTGGTTCAAGTGGTTAAATATCTGAAAACACAAATTGACATGAATCCAAAATACACTGATGATTGTGCTGTCACACGATGAAACTATATGGAAACTATGAACAGGTTGTGGGGGTCCCTGCTTCATCTCTCTCTTGGCCTGAAAACGTTGAAGACCCCTGCTTTAAACCTCAGCTGAGGAGGAGGCGTGTCGACAGCCAGCCTAAAGAAGCACAAGAAGCATCTCTGAACGCACGCCATTGTTCTGCCAACCTGGAGGTCAAGAAAGAGTCTGTACGTTTGTACAACAATCATGTTGGGGATTTTCAATTTGCTCAGCCTGCAGTCGACACCATCAGAACAAACATTGTAAATATTCAGCAGCTGGACTGCTGAATGCATCACTATTAATGGGATGTTGCTCTCCTGTTGTTGAGCAACCAGGAAACGAACACTTGATTTATCTCTCTGCTCACACTTCAGACCGCAGTATGCTCGACACGTTCATCTCGAGACACTTTAAATCACGCAAGGCTATTTTATTTTGGGAATTCAGAATGCATTCATCTGTTTTTTCCCCTTGAGACTCTTCAACTCTCCAGAATCAAAAAGTGAGATGCCAATACCGCTTCAGGGTCTAATCCTGCCTTATAACTTCCAGAGTGGCCTGAAAGAAGAAAAAAAAAGGCCCAACTTCAAATCCAGCGATGTTCGTCATGCGCCGAAGGGGATTCTTTTTAGCCACCAACCGCAATAGATAGTTGAAGAAGTTGTTCCTTGTGGTGCAACAGAATATGTATATATCGTCACTGTCGGGCAGAAACCTTGTATCTCCAAGTTTCAAATGTGTACGTTTTTTCGTAAAGTAAAGCCCTGCTTCATCATACAAGGCCGTTGCACAAAGCGAGGTGTTGTGTGCTTGTAGATCTGCTGTTTTCACTAGTTTAGTTCATTTTTTAAATGATAATACAAAACGAACACAGACAGACAGACAGACAGACAGACAGACAGACAGCTGTTATCAGACCACGCTGATTTGTTTACCCAGGAACCCCTTCTCAGCACAGAGAGATGGAGGACAAAATGACTCCAAGGGCTGTCTCTGAACAGAGGTACCACATTCCCTTCCACACACACACACACACACACACACACACACACACACACACACACACACACACACACACACACACACACACACACACACACACACACACACACACACACACCTTGTTAGGCCAGACGTTAAATGAGGAGGTTCTATACACAGCTCAGGAGTAAGGCTGTGGGAGAGTGTTTTTTGCAGGTCGTTCAGCCACTCCGACAGTGACTTCTTATTGTCGGAGTGGCAACACTTCCATAGAGGCTAAGGTTAGGGTTAGGGTAAGAGATAGGGTTAGTGTC
Source organism: Nannobrachium achirus (assembly GCF_963921795.1). Taxonomy (NCBI): domain Eukaryota; kingdom Metazoa; phylum Chordata; class Actinopteri; order Myctophiformes; family Myctophidae; genus Nannobrachium; species Nannobrachium achirus. The sequence continues at coordinate 58,266,359 of NC_137823.1, forward strand.
TGTCGGAAAGGAGACATGTGGGAATGGAGAGATGCACCCCACTGTAACCTAACCGCTTGAACCCTAGCGTCTCTATTGGCATATCATAGGTGAAAATTGTTCTCCACTGCATCCAGATCTCATTTTGTGTTCTATTTAAATACATTTTGCAGGGTTCTTTGTGGCTTATGGTGATGACTCTATAAGTCTATAATATTGAATTGTGGTAACGCTTACACTCCTGGTACTTTCAGACATAATTGTTCCTGATTTTCTCCTTTTGGTTTTAGTGTACTACTGCCATGAACGAGCATCACCAAAGAGGCCTAATTCTTTAGATTGTACTGTCTATATTGTTATGTGGCAAAATCTGAGTTGAAGACACTTATTTATTTGACCATATTTTATCACCACAGATAGTGCTGTCACGATTATGACATTTTACATGACGATTAATTGTCACTCAATTAATTGCGATTAATGATTCAATTGTGTTTTTGTCGTTGACAATTACATTTCTGTTTGGCTTTTAGGCTTTGAAGTTGCACATGGCAGATATGACACATAACCTACATTTACAAAGAAATTACTGACATATTTGACAACTTTATACTTGAAAAAGAACATTGATACTAGTGGAGAGCTTGTAGATCTGCTAACTCCACTATTTTTGAAAATGTTTGAAAAAAAATGTTTTCAAAATGTAAACGATTATGACGATTATCACAAAATAATTGCGATTATATCAAATAATTGTGATTAGATAATTATGTAATAGTTGTGAGCCCTAATCCCAGAGTAGATTTTAATTACTTGGAACGTGTCTGCAGTAGGATGTGAGAATGAGACAACCAGAGAGTGAGAATGAGGGCTGTGCGCTGTGGGAGGGAGCGAACGCAGAGGACTGACAAATGAAGGAGAGAATGCAGAGATGAGAAGATATTGTGGGACGCACACACAGGGAGGGAGTGGGTGGCGTTACTGACCGAGAGAAGGCTGGACGAAGGCAGTTGAGAGGAGATTTCTATTAGTCCAGGCGTTTCGGGCAGTATTTTGATGGAATCGTGCACTTTATGAAAGAAGCATGAAATTTGGCACACAGTTAGAACATGCCATATGGAAAATTTTTGGCTATAGGGCCATCGCAGATATGTCTTGGGAAACTTGTGGGAGCCAATAAAGTTGGGCTCTCATAGACTTTACTATACAGTCAAATAATACAAAAAATACATATGCTTTAAGTAACATGTAAGGGGTCAAACTAGGTGTTTCTGGGGATTCTGAATCCAATGCAAACATTTGTTTTGCAGGAAAAACATTCCTTGGGCTAGTCATCACTTTTCAAACTTTTGTGGCGGCCGTTTCTCAGAAAGGAATGTTTTTCGTGCAAAACAAATGCTTGCATTGGATTCAGAATCCCGAATAACACCTAGTTTGACCCCTCACATGCTACTTAAAACATATTTATTTTTTGTATTATTTGACTCTATAGTAAAGTCTATGAGAGCAACTTTGATTGGCTCCCACAAGTTTCCCAAGACAAATCTGCGATGCCCCTATAGCCAAAAATGTTCCATATGGCATGTTCTAACTGTGTGCCAAATTTCATGCTTCTTTCATAAAGTGCACGATGTTTGCCTGAAACGCTCGGACTAACCTGTCTAGCCATGCATAAACTTCTACTCCTCTCTCTCTCTCTCGTGCGCAATGAATTATTCACACTGTTCTGGTCTCTACAGGAAACTGTCATCTACAGTTTCTCTCTCTCTCTCTCTCTCTCTCTCTCTCTCTCTCTCTCTCTCTCTCTCTCTCTCTCTCTCCTTAAATCCCTGACTTTCTTTCCTTTTTCTCTTAGAATGGAAAATGGGCACAGCCCACATTTTTTTGCATTGTTTAGACCAGTGTTTCTCAACCACTGTGCCTGGGGACCTTTGGTGTGCCCCTGAGAAGGGTCAAGTGTGCCCCTTGAAACTGCTTGAAAGCCAGTATTGTATTTATCATTTTAAAAATGATTTAAACTAGTGAAAACAGCCGATCTACAAGCACACAACGCCTCGCACCGTGCGAGGCGTTGTGTGCTTGTAGATCTGCTGTTTTCACTACTTTTGTGTGACAGCCTTGTATGATGAAGCAGGGCTTTACCTTGCGAAGAAACATACACATTTGAAACTTGGATATACAAGGTTTCTTCCCGACAGTGACGATATTTACACCCCCCGTATTATGTAAGTCCACTTGAGACAGTTATCAACAAAGGCCAAGTGACATGTCATTCCTTCGTCGTCAACAGACCATTCTTCTTTTGGTTAGTATGTAGCAGGTGAATGCAGTTTTTACTCTGGTGAAAGAAACGTAAACGCCTCTCCTTTCCCTGCCATATCTGAAGGCAGAGAATCGCCTTGTCCAAACTCTCCTGAACTTGAATGCAGCATCTTATGTTGAAAGAATTGCCCTCTCTGTGTAGAAATCCATGCCATTATGCCACATCTCCAGTATTGACTTGATTATGCTTAGTTCAGTGTGGTATCACGCACCGAAAATAGCCGACCGTCGCAGCGCGACACGTTGTGAACTTGGAGGTCTGCTATTTTCTGTGTTTCCACCAAAAGGCCCTTTTGGAAATGTCAGCCCCTGCCTCTCTAACATTCTCTGCACGTCCCTGTTCTTTTGGTTTAGTATGTAGCATATTCCACCTCTTCCTCCTCTCTTTGTCCCGTCTCCTTCCAACGCGCTGTCAAAAACGGCACAAATGCCATGCAAGGGAGAAATTGCTAGCTTCCTGTTTAACCTATTTAGGCCTAGAATTATTTAATGATTTAACTATTGAAAAATAGCAGATATACAAGCTAGATCTGCAATTTTTGAAAAAACATGATTTGTCTTTGAATATATTTAAAAGCGAACATTTGTAACTCAAATATTTGCTTCTGGGTGGTCCCTGGAACAACATATTTTGTGATGGGGGTCCGCGGCCAAATACCTGTAATTTTGGGGGTTCTTGACATGAAAAAGTTGGAGAACAGCTGATTTAGAGGAAGGATTTAGAAGTTGGGTCAAGACTTGCACACATTTTCACGATTTTTCTAAAAATAGCTGATCTACAAGCTCACAGCGCGGCACTCGGTGCCGCGATGTGAGCTTGTATATCTGCTATTTTTCAATAGTTAAAGCTTAAAATAATGGTTAAAGCGGTTGAAATCTTAACGCGACGTGGGTGCCTTCCCGGCGTCGGCAGGTTAACGAGATCCGTCGCACACCGGCGGCACCAGGCCATTAGCCCTCGCTGGCAGCACACAGAAGTGTCTGCTGCATCAGTACCACATCACACCAAGGTCATCGCATAGCGATGTGCATGTTCAGACGGTTTCATAGCGATGTGCGTGTTCAGACGGTTTCATAGCGATGTGCATGTTCAGACGGTTTCATAGCGATGTGCATGTTCAGATGGTTTCATAGCGATGTGCCTGTTTCAGACGGTTTCATAGCGATGTGCGTGTTCAGACGGTTTCATAGCGATGTGCCTGTTCACACGGTTTCATAGCGATGTGCGTGTTCAGACGGTTTCATAGCGATGTGCGTGTTCAGACGGTTTCATAGCGATGTGCGTGTTCAGACGGTTTCATAGCGATGTGCGTGTTCAGACGGTTTCATAGTGATGTGCGTGTTCAGACGGTTTCATAGCGATGTGCGTGTTCACACGGTTTCATAGCGATGTGAGTGTTCAGACGGTTTCATAGCGATGTGCGTGTTCAGACGGTTTCATAGTGATGTGCGTGTTCACACGGTTTCATAGCGATGTGCGTGTTCAGACGGTTTCATAGCGATGTGCGTGTTCAGACGGTTTCATAGCGATGTGCGTGTTCAGACGGTTTCATAGCGATGTGCGTGTTCAGACGGTTTCATAGCGATGTGCGTGTTGTTCACACGGTTTCATAGCGATGTGCGTGTTCAGACGGTTTCATAGCGGTGTGCGTGTTCACACGGTTTCATAGCGATGTGCGTGTTCAGACGGTTTCATAGCGTGTGCGTGTTCAGACAGTTTCATAGCGATGTGCGTGTTCAGACGGTTTCATAGCGATGTGCGTGTTCAGACAGTTTGATAGCGATGTGCGTGTTCAGGACGGTTTCATAGCGATGTGCGTGTTCAGACGGTTTCATAGCGATGTGCGTGTTCAGACGGTTTCATAGCGATGTGCGTGTTCAGACGGTTTCATAGCGATGTGCGTGTTCAGACGGTTTCATAGCGATGTGCGTGTTCAGACGGTTTCATAGCGATGTGCGTGTTCACATGGTTTCATAGCGATGTGCGTGTTCAGACGGTTTCATAGCGATGTGCGTGTTCAGACGGTTTCATAGCGATGTGCGTGTTCAGACGGTTTCATAGCGATGTGCGTGTTCAGACGGTTTCATAGCGATGTGCGTGTTCACACGGTTTCCCAGGGCTTATCAGCTTCTTGTTTCACTGCTGCCATCTGCCTGCCTTTGTCACGGTGCTGTGGAATGAAGCTGTTACCACGACGACACACATGTAGGGACCCCTATTGAAGTGATGTGCGTGCGTGTGTGTGTGGGTGTGTGTGTGTGTGTGTGTGTGTGTGGGTGTGTGTGTGTGTGTGTGTGTGTGGGTGCGTGTGTGGGTGTGCGCAGGGGTGTCGCACCAAATTCTGGGCCCTGGTTACTTTAACTATTGAAAAATAGCAGATATACAAGCTCACAGCGCGGCACCGAGTGCCGCGCTGCGAGCTTGTAGATCTGCTATTTTTTGAAAAATCGTGAAAATGTGAGCAAGTCTTTGAATATTTCAAATCCTTCTAAGGTTTTTTTTTGAAAAACCTATGTTTCTATGTCAGTGGTGCTCAAACTGTTTCATGTGAAGGACCCCCAAATGTGAAGGACCCCCAAAATGATATGTATTTGGCCACGGACCCCCATCTCAAAATATTTAGTTCCAGGGACCCTCCTGAAGCAGAATTTGAGTTAAAATTGTTCGCTTAAAAAATACATACATTCAAAGATTGGCCCACATTTTTCCGACTTTTCAAAAATAGCAGATCTACAGCTCGCAGCGCTGTGAGCTGTAGCAATAGCTAAATAATTAAGGCCCCTCCACCTTGGGCCCTAGTAACTCAGTCCCACTCCCCCCCCCCCTTGTGACGCCCCTGTGCGTGTGCGTGCGTGTGCGACTGTGTGCGTGTGATTTCATCAGCAGGGTTCTTTGTTGATCACACAGACGTCTGATAACTTGACAGGCAAGCAAGATGACTGCAGTTTACCTAAGAGACAGAGGGGCGGGGGGAGGGGGGGGGGCTGAGAGAAATGAACTGGCTCATCACTCATAGCTCTTGACGTAATCTCAGGTCCACTTAACAATTTTGCTGCCATTTTAAACGATATGTGCGCAGATCATATGCCAGGCGGGTAGAGGAATCAAACAGCTACAAAATAAATAAAAAAACGCCATTCTATGGCCATGCAGTCAGCTCACTTGTTTACAATGAAAAGCTATGCGAACGGAGATGCGACTGGATGTCAGACCGGATATGGAAACCTAGATCCGGTCCAAACGGGAAATACGACCGGATACAGTTAGAAGGCGGGCCTAAAGTCTCCGAAACGGCTATATGCAGCGATCATACTTTTAATCGTTTCATAATGATTAAAGCTAATTACATTTCCGGGAACGACGGGCATCGCAGAGAGGTACAGCGGGAAATCTCCGGTTTCGACGGGGATCGCCGAGTATGAGTTAAACTGGCTTGTGAATGTACAGTATGTGTGGACCGACATTTACTTTTATGCTTTGAATATTTAAAAAAAATAGCAGCTATACAAGCTCACAGCATGGCACTCGGCTTGTAGATTTTGCTATTTTTGAAAATTCGTGAAAAATCTTTCAATATATCGTCGTTGTCGGGTGGAAACCTTGTATGTCCAAAACCGTTTGTTTTGTATTTATCGTTTTTTAAAACGATTTAAATTAGTGAAAATAGCCGATCTACAAGCACACAACGGCTTGCACCGCGAGGCGTTGTGTGCTTGTAGATCGGCTGTTTTCACTACCTTTGTGCGACGGCCTTGTACGATGAAGCAGGGCTTTACTTTGCGAAAAAAAAAACATACACATTTGAAACTTGGAGATACGAGGTTTCTGCCCGACAGTGACGATATGTATGTATTTTTAAAGCGAATATTTTTAACTAAAATTTTGCTTCTGGGGGGTCCCTGGAACAACATATTTTGAGATCCAAATAGATGTAATTTTGGGGGTCCTTGACATGAAAACGTTTGAAACATAGCAGATCTACAAGCTGCGAGCTGAGAATTAGAGACAGACAGAACATAAAATTTAAATATCCGAGTGGTTGGTTAGGCTAAAACCTGTGTAAAACCGTATTATGGACCAATATTTATATAAAATACATATATTTTTTTAAGGCACGTTTGGGTTGTCATGTGTCAATGAATGTGAATCGCTGTGTCCAACAGTTTATATTATGGTCCTCTAAAAGTTAGCATTGCAGGTCAGAAATCAGTGCATCTCAACGATTCACATGGCGATACTACATGCACTGGCCTACAGAGTTACACATACTGTAGCCCAGTTAGCAGCAGGAGAGTCGCACCAACTTCTGGGCCCTGGGTACAAGGATCCACTCACATTTTATGCTTTATCTATTGAAAAATAGCAGATATACAAGCCCACAGCGCGGCACAGAGTGCCGCGCTGCGGGCTTGTAGATCTGCCATTTTTGAAAAATCGTGAAAATGTGTGCAAGTCTTTGAATATTACAAATCCTTCCAAGGTTTTTTGAAAAACCTATGTTTCTATGTCAGTGGTGCTCACACTTTTTCATGTGAAGGACCCCCAAAATGATATGTATTTGGCCACGGACCCCCATCTCAAAATATTTAGTTCCAGGGACCCCCCCAGAAGCAAAATTTGAGTTACAAATGTTCGCTTAAAAAATACATTATATTCAAAGATTTGCACACATTTTCGCATACAGAGTTACACACGTAGCCCAGTTAGCAGCAGCGCTGTGTTGAATCCCACCAGAGCTTTTCTCTTTCGTCCCACATTCCTACCATCTGTTTTAGAAGATAAAAAAG